>NC_047084.1:235981573-236283614 GCF_902459505.1 Geotrypetes seraphini | reverse complement strand
CCACTTAGAATGGGGAGAGAGATAAACGGAACTCTTTGTGGAATTTGGGTCTGTATAATAGCACATGCAAGGGTGTATAGAGCAGTGATTTAGAATAGCTGACATTCTGTATTAAATATAAAGTAGCTATTTGCAATTGTCAGAGTGAGAGTCCAGGAGATGCAGTCTTTAATTATTATTGTTCATGTTGGAAACATTTAACTTAAGTCTTTTGGGCATATTTGTAGTATATACTGAAGAAGCTTTATGGGTTTGGGGCTCCCACCTGGCCCCATTCCATTTTTCTAAATGGCTGCCGTCAGTTCTCGCAAGTCCCACGAGAACGGATGCCAGCCATTCAAAAAGCGGCACAGGCCCAAGTGGGAGCGCGGAAAGCTTGCTTCTGACATCCGCAGTCCTGAACTGTATGCCGCTAGTGAGGGAGGGATACCCACTGGACCACCAGGTATGACAACAGCAGTGGTAGGCAGGCGGGTGTTTTTAAAGGGGTGGCAATGGTGGCGGGGGGCGGATGGATGTTTTTAAAGGTACGGCGATGGTGGGTGGGTAGATGGGTGGATGTTTTAAAAGATGTAATGACGACATGGAGTTTTAAAACGGTGCGGGGGAGGGTTTAAATTTGTACCTTTTTTGGGTGGAAAAAAAGTGCATCTTATGGAGCGAAAAATACGGTAAAATCATTCTCCCTACCTTTGTTGCTCCCTCCATGCTGTGCCTTACCTTCTGACCTGGCTGTTTTATGCTGAACCTGGTGTTATCTTTGGGTCAGCTCCCTCTTTCTCAGTGCTGCAGTGCACAAAGCCGGGGGCAGCGGCTTCTCGCGCACGTCCCATGCCTCATCTGGAAGCCTTCCCTCTGACATTGCGACATCAGAGAGAAGACTTCCAGTTCTGGCACAGGATGTGCATAGAAGCCGCTGCCCGCAGCTTTGTGCACTGCAGCACTAAGGAAGAGGGAGCCGGCCCGAAGATTACGCTGCATCGATCGCACCGCAGACTGGCGATTGAAGAACACTGTCCTAGATAACATCAAATATTGAATTATATATAACCTTATAACAGGTTTTTTTACTAATGGATATACATAACATAACATAAGACTTTATATACCGCTAAATGCCTTTCAGTTCAATGCGGTTACAGGAAAGTAGGTACAACAAGGAAGAAGAAAAAATGTTAACATTGAAAAAGTGCCGAAGAAGTAAATGGTAGGATTATGTATAAAAGAAAATAAAAATAAATTAAAACTATACATAAATATTACAAGGATGCATAAAGAAGGATACATTAGTATTTCAGAAGAATCCTTTCTGCAAAGAGGTACAAAGCATGGCTAGCCCTTATCCCCAAGTCTATTTGTGTTTTTAGAGCTGCTAGTGTGAAAAATATTGATAGGCAGGGTCATAACTTTATGAGGAGTAAAGTCAGCATTTTTTGCCTATGATCTTTTGGTCACCTTGGCTGATTGCCAGCAGTACGCCCTTAAATTAAGGGCATTTGGGGGATTTTTGTCAGGTCACAGACGGGATAAATCTGTAGCCTTAGATCTGTCATGGTCTTTAAAAGATAATTAGGGGCAGGGTTTCTTTCCACTTAAACATGAGCCTGGACCCCTTGAATATCTAAGTATAATTGAATCAGGCAACCTGTTGAATATTTTATTTTATTTTAAATCCAGGTTGAGGAACCACAGCTTTAGACCAGATTTGTTGAAGTTTTGAGTATTGCATCTACTGGTTATATTTGCCCCTGAAGCAGCTGACCAGTGAAATGTGGCCATATTGGGCAGCTACCGTATATACTCAAATATAAACTGAGATTTTTGGGCCAAAAAATGGCCCCCAAATGAGGGTCTCTGTTTATATTCGGGTCAGTATTGACCTGTCCTCCTCCCAAACCTGTTGCAGGCCTCTACTGGGCCTGCCGTAAGACCTGGTGGTCCAGAGGTGGGCCGGGATAGGAGGGATCCCTCCCATCTCCTGCCCCAGCCAACTTTAACAATTTTTATCTCCCTCCTGCTCCTCCTTCCCCCGGCATACCTTTTAAATCCCTAGTGGTCCAGCGGTGAACTGCGGCAGGAGCAACCTTCATTTGCACAGAGCCATTATGCTCTGGATCCAGCAGTGGACAGGTGACTCAGCTTTCAAGACGACCTTAAGCAGACTGCCTTCAAGGGGCAGATGCTTTTCAGTAAGGGCCTAGCTGATTTTAAGGCCAGTGCAATGGATCGCCACCCTAAGTCTCTGCCAGAGAACAGACCACACCAACCTCCCTTGCAAGAGTAGAAATACTGTTCGTCCTTCCTGCCATTCTTGCCAGTATAACCCAAGTTTCTCTACCCAGAGATCCTTCCAGGGTTACAGGCAGCGATTTAGCAACCCCAGACAGCAAGAACCCTCTGGGTCTTGCATCAATTCACCCTCCAAAAAGTCTCAATGATACCAGGTTGGTAGCCACATCTCTGCATATCGGAATGAGGCCGTTGGGGTTCTGGAGGGAGTGGGATAAAGTTTTCTCAGACCAGTGGGTACTGGACATCACTCGAGTGAATCACAAGATCAAGTTTTATCCTCCTCCTCCTCCTCCTATGGATTTGTTCCTCAATTCTCCTGCCTGATGGCCAGAAAAAGAGGCCAAAGTCCAGGCCACACTTCAAAGTTTCTTAGATATTCGGGCTATAGAGCCTGTCCTGATGATGAATCGGGCTCAGGCAGACACTCCAGATACTTAATTGTGCCCAAGAAAGGCACAGAGGACTGGAGACCCATCTTGGATCTCAAAGCTGTTAAATGCATTTCTAAGGATCCCACGTTTCCACATGGAAACAGCCCGTTTGGTCATAGTGACGGTGGCTCCAGGGAAGTTTCTTTGGATCTGACAGAAGCCTTCTCTGCATATTCCCATCTTTCTGAGCTACAGAAAATATTTGAGGTTTCATGTATTTCAGTTCCAGTTTGCGGCTCTTCCATTCAGATTGGCGACAACCCCTCCGCACTTTCACTGAAATTATGGCGATAGTTTCAAATCATCTTTGAAAAGACAGGGATCCAAGTACATCCCTACCTAGGCAATTGGCTGATCAGAGCTCCGTCTGAATAGGAGTGTAAACTCACAGTGCGACAGGTATTGGATTTACTCCAGTTGTTGTACTGGATAGTCAGCTTCAAGAAGAGTCTTCTGGAACTGACCCAGAATTTGGAGTATCTGGGCATTCATTTTGACATGCTCAAAGCTGCGTTTTTCTTCCCAAGCCACACAAACAGAAACTAGAGCAACAAATCTTGGCTCTCTTAGCGATGACTTCCAACAGCTTGGCATTACTTTTAGATGTTGGGATCCATGGCAACCTCTCTAGAGGTTGTTCCCTGGGCCAGAGGACACATATGACCTCTTCAGGAGGCTCTTCTGTCTCGGTGGTCTCCACAGAGGCATTCTCTTCATATACAGCTTCCATGGACATAGACAGCAAGGAACAGCTTACATTGGTGACTTCAAGGAGACTCCTTTATGAAGGGCATGCCTCTCTGAATCACGGAGTGATTAACTCTTGCGACCGATGCCAGCTGGGAAGCCCATTATGGGGGACCGCTTTTTAGTACAAAAATACACTGATGATTTTTAAAATGTAACAACTGATATATATATAAATAGGTAGATATAGATATCTATAAACAATTAGTAATAAGTAAATATAACTAACACAACACTTTTTATTTATATTTATTTATTTTGTTACAATACTAAGATTGCTTGAGAATATTATAAAGCAGCAACTATAATATAACTTAGGCTAATTACCAAAGTCCCAAGAATAACCCCTCCTTCACAAGCCAAGGGCAAGGATGCTTTTGAGACCTAATCATCGGAGTCTCTTTTGATCCCATTCGTTGCTTAAACTCACATGTCCTCTGTCTTAGGCTCCAAAAAATTGAATTAAAAATTAAAAAAAAAAAAATTCTTAATTTTCTATTCCATTTTTATCAATATTTAAAAAATTTCTTACTTTCCCTTTGTATTTTCCTTTAATGTGTCCTTTACTATACTTATGTATTGGTACATCATATCCGTATGTGTTGGTTTTAGTTAATAATTAAGACCCTGTTTTAATTGTAAATCGCTTTGAATTAATATTACGATACATCAAAATTTTAATAAAACTTGAAACTTGACTGGTTTTATAAATGGGCGTCCCAATTGTAGGCAGCGGTAGATGTCCTACCGCCTCTGACAGGCATCATTGGGACACACATAAAAAAAACAAAAAAGCCTGAGGCAGGATGCCTATACAGTGCGAGCGCTGTGCTACTCTTCAACCTTGAGCCCTTAAATGTCGTCTGCTTTTAGTGGAGAAGCTTTTCGGGATGGATTCTTTGACCATTTTCCCGACTTCGACAGCAGCCTCTGTCCCACCTTCGACCAAGGGTCATTCTGCCTCCACTACTCCGACCTCGAGCCTCATCAGTTCTTTTTCGTTTGCAGAGGATTAGAGAATGACACGGTGAAAAAATTGGTCCCCGTCACCGCCCCGTCCCCGTCTCACCATCCTCTGCACCGCCCCGTCACCGTCATTCCCTTCACCGCCCCGTCACCGCCACTGCCACCCCATTCACCGCCCGTCACCGCCACTGCAACCCCATTCACCGCCCCGTCACCGTCACCGCTGCATACATAAAAGCCTCAAACGGGTACGATTTTATATACTTTTCTAATATCTCCCCTATGTATCTGCCATTGCCCCCCCCTGTGTCCATATACCATCCCCATGGCATGTCCCCTTTTTGTCTCTGTCCCTATGCCCCATGCACATAATTTCCCCTCTTTCTGTTACCTTCCTGTGTCCAGATTTCCCCTATCTTCCTCTTCCATACCAGTGTGTCTCTTCTTTTCAACCCCATCTAGCTTTTTTCCCTCTTTCTTCCCCCCCCCCCCTGCTTCTAGCATCTGGCTCACCTGCCTGTCCTTCCCTTTCTTTCCTGCTGTGGGTTTTTCTTTCCGTTTTCATCACCTTGGCCCAGAATCCTTTTCCCTTTCACTCCCTCCTTACAGTCTGAGCCGGGAACACGGGTGATCGCACGGTCCTCGCAGCCCCCACCCGCCTGCCCAATCGATCCTAGTGTTTAGCCAGTTCTCTCCCTTCTCCTCACCTTGATTTGCAGGCTTTCTTTTTCAGCGACCTGCACGCTTTCCCAAAGAGCCGCACACGCGCGGCTGCTCAGTGTTCAATCTTCTGCTCTGCTGCAACTTCCTGTTTCCGGTTGCGTCAGAGCAGAAGATCGAAACTGAGCAGCAGCGGCTCTTTGATAGCGTGCGGGTCGCCGAAAAAGAAAATCTACAAACTAAGGTGAGGAGAAGGGAGAGAGCTGGCTAAACACTAGAATCGATTGGGCAGGCGGGTGTGAGCTGCGGGGACCGCGCGATCCTTCATGCCTCACTGCGGGGACAAGACCCATTCACCGCCCCGCGGGCGGTGAATGGCCTTGTCCCCGTCGCCGCAGCGACTGCTAGTTTTCTTCCCCGTTTTCGGCGGTGACCCGCGGCTAAAATGCGGTGGCCGCGGGTAAACCGCTACCGTGTCATTCTCTACAGCGGATCTTACCTCGACATCTTTCCCTGCATCCTCAGGTCAGATGGCTCAGCAGAAGGTTCCAGCGGTGGTAATCAAGGTGGCCAAGACTTCCAAGTCGAAGCACATTTCCACTGCCTCTGTGGAACCTCCAGCCAAAGCAGGTGGTCCGGTTTCAGGCGCGGATCCATCCTTGCCGGCTTCTTTCCAGACCATGTTAGAGAAGCAATTCATTCAGTTCCTCACTAATATGGGACCGAAGCTTGCTACTCTGATCCAGCCTGGGCATTCTGCAGACTCCCGCGAGATCGAGCCTCTTCCTATGGCTCTGGCTACACACTCTATGCAAGGAGCAGAGTCTCTGCGAGTGTCTGGTCTGGCATCTATGCACTCTAAGCAAGGAGCAGATTCTTTGCAAATGCCTCTACAGGAATCCTCACACTCCATACAAGGAGCAGAGTCTTTGGGAGTGCCTCAAGGTTCCTCCATCAAGCCTTCTAAGCTTCTATCTACAGCTTCTAGCCCTATCCATTCATTGGTAGCAACGTTTGCTTCCATCTCTGGGGTGAAGTCTCCTGGATCTTCGAGATCTGCTTCCAAGCACCACTCTCACCGACGATGGAGGCCTTCCTCGAGGCATACTTCCAGGCATACCTCTTCTTCCAAAGAGCGTCCTTCCACTAAGCTTCGATCTACGCTTTCCAGCTCTAATAGACCACCGACTCCTCGATCGAAGTCCCCACTTCCAGACTTCGAGGATTCAGCGGTTTCTATTGCTTCATCCAAGTCTCCTTTCTCTATTGATGCCTATTTTCCTGCCGAAGCTTCATCTTCGACCCAGACTGCCTCGACATCCTCGAGTCCTTCTCGAGGCAAAGCATTAGCGGATCAGCTATCTTTCTCTTCTTTTCTTCGTCAGATGGCTGCTGACCTGGACCTTCAATTGGATGCTGGTTCTAAATACTCTAAGGAGTACCTCGAAGTCATGCATCTGCCTCAACTACCTGCAGAGTCACTTAAGCTTCCTCTTCACAAGCTTTTGTCTCAGACTTTTACACGATGCCTGGAGGCTTCTTAAGCAATTCCTGCTGTTCCATGCAAGTTGGACTCCACGTATAAAACTCTACATTGCAAAGGATTTGAGAATTCGCATTTGTCTCACCAATCCTTACTTGTGGAGTCCTCCTTGAAAAGGTCCCATCCTTCCAAGGTTTATGCTACCGTTCCTCCTGGAAGGGAAGGGAAAACTATGGACAAGTTTAGATGTCACCTCTACCAAAATGTCATGATGTCCTCTAAAGTCCTCAATTACAATTTCCATTTTGTCACTTATTTCAAGTTCCTCATTGATCTTCTTCCTAAATTTCTCAGTTATCTAGATACTCAAAAGCACTTCGAATTTCAAGAAGTCACAGCTACTCTGTCACAACTCAGATTACATCTACTTCAGTTTTCTTATGATGCCTTTGAGTTGTCAGCCAGGGCGACTGCTTGTTCTGTAGCAATGTGCCACCTAGCCTGGCTTCGTACCATTGACTTGGACCCTAATCTTCAGGACCACTTGTTCCTTGTGCAGGCAATGACCTCTTCGATGAATCTATCGAGGCAGCCACCAAGAAATTGTCTGACCATGAAAAATCTTTTGCTTATATTGTCAGACCAAAGCCCAAGCCAGTTCCTGCCAAGCCTGCACGCCATCCTCCAATTTTCCAGAGGCATTTTGCTCCGAGAGCAGCTCCTTACACTTGCCCTCCTCTCAAGAAACAGCAGAATCAGAAGCAACAGAAATCTCAGCCGTCTGCTGCACCTAAGGCTACGCAGCCTTTTTGACTGTTTAAAACAGAGCATAATCTCCACCGTTCTGTCCCTGACCTATCTTCCCCCTATTGGAGGTAGTCTCCATCATTTTTACCACCGATGGGAGACCATCACTTCTGACCTCTGGGTGCTGTCAATCATCAGGGAAGGATACTCTCTTCATTTCACTCAGGTTCCACCAGACCTTCCTCCAAGAGAGTATCCTTCCAGTCCATCCCAGATCGCCCTTCTTCTTCAGGAAGCTCAAGCTCTGCTTTGTCTCAGTGCCATCGAATCAGTTCCTTTTGAACAGCAGAACAGGGGTTTTTGCTCCTGTTACTTCCTTGTTCCGAAAAAGACCAGCGATCTGCAACCCATTATGGATCTCAGGGCTCTCAACAAATTTTTAATCAAGGAAAAATTTTGAATGTTGTCTCTGGCATCCCTTTATCCCCTTCTCGAACAGAACAACTGGTTATGCTCTCTGGATCTCAAGGAGGCCTATACTCATATTCCCATTCATCCGGCCTCCCGGCAATATCTCAGATTTCGGGTGGAGAATCTGCATTATCAATACAGAGTGCTGCCCTTTGGCCTGGCTTCCTCTCCCAGAATATTCACCAAGTGCCTGGTAGTGGTAGCAGCAGCTCTAAGGAACCATGGTCTTGAAGTATTTCCCTACCTAGACGACTGGCTCATCAAAGATTCAACATCTCAGGGGGTTATTGTAGTGACCCAACAAACTATGTGGTTCCTACAAAGTTTGGGATTCGAAATCAACTTTCCCAAATCACAACTTCAACCCTCTCAGAATCTACAATTCATAGGAGCTGTTCTGGACACTATCCAACTCAAAGCATTCCTTCTGCAACCACGCCTGCAAGCTCTCCTTCAACTCTGTCATACAGTGTCTTCCCGCTCTTCCATCTCAGCGAGACACATGATGGTGCTACTGGGTCCACATGGCCTTCACAGTACACGTGATTCCTTTTGTCAGACTTCACCTCAGAATTCCTCAGTGGACCCTGGCATCTCAGTGGACGCAGGTGTGTGACCCACTTTCTCGACACATTGCAGTCTCTCCGCTGGTGGATGCTCTCTTCCAATCTCTCCAGAGGCTTGCTGTTTCAAATGCCCCCCCCCCCATCAGAAGGTCCTCACAACAGATTCCTCGACCTACGCTTGTGGCGTTCATCTCGATGGACTCCATACTCAAGGCCACTGGACCAGTACGGATCATCAGTGTCAAATCAATCTGTTGGAACTCAGAGCGATCTTCAATGCTCTCAAAGCTTTTCAACATCTTCAAGTCCAGGTATGTCAACAAACAGGGAGGGACGGGCTCTTCCTCCCTTTGTTAAGTAGCTCCGAAGGTTTGGGACTGGGCAGTTCGCCACAACACCTTCCTTAAAGCTGTCTACATCCAAGGGGCGAAAAATTGCTTGGCGGACAACTTGAGTCGTCTTTTGCAACCTCCACAGCACAAAAACTCCTTCACTTGTTAGGGTTCAAACATCAAACTTCCAAAAAAGTAACATTGGCTCAATATACTGCTCCTGCCCCATATTTGAGAGGATGCCAAAAACCAGTGCTCCCTGGAACCCTTGAGAAAGCCCATTTGGGCGAAACGGGTCCTGTCAGGGCAAGCAATCTATACTGCGAATAAAGGATGAGTAAAATATGATGGACTGATTGTCATTCATTGAAAGAAAGAACTTTTTGTATATTGAGCCAATGTTGCTTTTTTGGAAGTTTGATGTTTGAACCCTAACAAGTGAAGGAGTTTTTGTGCTGTAGAGTTTTCCAATTTACCTCACTTTCTATCTTCAACATTTTTCGTCTTTTGCAACCTCACGAATGGACACTCCATTCCTCGCCTCTTCATCACATTTTTTCACAGTGGGGAACACCTCAGATAGATCTCTTTGCAGCTCTCCACAACCACAAACTGCCTCAGTTCTGCTCCAGGATATATTCTCCTCATCGCCTCAAGGCAGATGCTTTTCTTCTGGAATGGACAAATCTCTTCCTGTACGCATTCCCTCTCATTCTCAAGACTCTTGTCAAGTTGAAGAACGATCATGCCACCATGATTCTGATTGCTCCTCGGTGGCCGAGACAACCTTGATACTCCCTTCTACTTCAACTCAGCAGCAGGGAGCCATTTCTTCTACCAGTTTTTCCATCTCTGCTTACACAGAGTCAGGGATCTCTGCTTCATCCCAACCTGCAGTCTCTACACCTGCCAGCTTGGTACCTCTCAATATAACTCCTCTTCAGTTTTCTCAACCTGTAAGAGACATTTTAGAGGCTTCTAGGAAGCCTACCACTAGACAATGCTATCACCAAAAATGGACACGATTTTCTACGTGATGTTTTACTCACGATAAGGAACCTCAACATTCCTCGTTATCTTCTGTTTTAGATTACCTTTTGCACTTATCCGCCTCTGGCCTCAAGTCTACATCGATCCGAATCCATCTCAGTACAGTTGCTGCTTTCCATCAACCTATTGAAGGGAAACCCCTCTCTGCTCATCTGGTGGTTTCCAGATTCATGAAAAGACTTTTCAATGTCAAACCTCCTCTCAAACCGCCTCCAGTAGTTTGGGACCTAAATGTTGTTCTTGCTCAATTGATGAAGCCTCCATTTGAACCAATGTCTACGGCTCATCTGAAGTTTCTCACTTGGAAAGTGGTGTTTCTCATTGCCCTCGCTTCTGCTTGACGAGTCAGTGAGCTGCAAGCTTTAGTTGCTGATCCACCTTTCACTGTGTTCCATCATGACAAGGTGGTCCTCCTTAGTCATCCTAAATTCCTTCCTAAAGTGGTTTCAGAATTTCATCTCAACCAATCCATTGTTCTTCCAGTGTTCTTTCCAAAGCCTCATTCTCATCATACTCTAGACTGTAAACGTGCTTTGGCCTTCGATTTGGAATGCACCAAACCACACAGAACTTCTCCTCAAGTTTTTGTCTCCTTTGATCCAAACAAGTTGGGACATCCAATCTCTAAGCATACCATCTCCAACTGGATGGCTGCTTGTATCTCATTCTGCTATGCCCAAGCTGGATTACACCTACAGAGTAGAGTCACAGCCCATAAAGTCAGAGCAATGGCAGCTTCAGTAGGTTTCCTCAGATCTATACCTATTGAGGAAATTTGCAAAGCTGCTACTTGGTCCTCAGTTCATACTTTCACCTCTCACTATTGTCTGAATGTTTTTTCCAGATGGGATGGCCATTTTGGCTAGAGAGTATTACAAAAGTTATTCTCCTAATTTGCCAACGCTCACACCATCCCATTCTGGTTAGCTTGGAGGTCACCCATATGTGAGAATAGGCTGCCTGCTTGTCCTGGGATAAAGCACAGTTAGTTATCGTAACAGGGGTTATCCAGGGACAGCAAACAGCTATTCTCACAACCCACCCACCTCCCCTGGTTGGCTTCTCTGCTAGCTATCTGAACTGAGGAGACGCGTCCTGCGCTAGGCGTGAAGGCACTCGCACACGCGCGGTGCAGCTGACTTGAAACTTCTAATTTCTACAAGCAAGTCTGCTTGCAAGGCTTCTGCATCCGTGATCCGTCAGTGACTTCACCCATATGTGAGAATAGCTGCCTGCTGTCTCTGGATAACACCTGTTACGGTAAGTAACTGTGCTTTTTGGTCTTGTATGTGGTGTGATGATGTGACGAACGTCATGATGCTGAACTATCAAAAATACTGATTAAAAGACTTCAAAAACAGTCAACAATGAATGATGTATTATAGCATTAGTCTGGCAGATGTATAATGTAATAAAATACCTTAATGTGCAGCAGTGGGTAACTTTGTAACTCAAATTTGCTAAGTGCTACTTGATATTTGATCATCCCACTGCCAATTCTTCATGAAGTATTACACCGCTACAGATATCATGGCATTGTCAAACTGGCGAAGTCCTTTAAGAAGCATCACAAAATAAAATTCAAAAATCAAACTATATATCAGAAAAAAACAAAACAAAAAATCATTGCTTAGGTATGTCACCTAACGTACGGACTCCTGAGGAGATATAACAGAATGAAAGATTAGGTTTTTACCGGGATAATCTTCTTTCTGTTAATCTTTTCGGGAGTCCATATGGCACGCCTTCAGTATATGCTGTTTCGCCTGCTTTTCTGTCTCAGACATTTCTAGATTCCAGACCTAGAGGAGTTCTGTCAGCCAGATGACTAAGCATAAGGAAATCCTGTAGAAGTCAGTGTATTCCTTCGTCTCTGTCTCCTTTGATGTTAGTGCTTGTTACACACAGCAGGTTGGTTCTCTATTGCTGCTGTGTTTTAAATATCTGTTAATCATCATTCTAATTATTTTTCTAAGTTACAGAGCAGAGCAGAATTGCATAATGTCTGCAGGAAAGTCCCCCTTACCCCTCTTTGTGTTCTATTCCAGTGGAGCTTGATTGCTTTGGGACATAACAGAAGGA
Source organism: Geotrypetes seraphini (assembly GCF_902459505.1). Taxonomy (NCBI): domain Eukaryota; kingdom Metazoa; phylum Chordata; class Amphibia; order Gymnophiona; family Dermophiidae; genus Geotrypetes; species Geotrypetes seraphini. The sequence continues at coordinate 236,271,787 of NC_047084.1, read as the reverse complement.
GGGCAGTATGCACATTTCTGCAAAACTCGATTCACAGGAGTGGATTAATCACCTAACATACGGACTCCTGAGAAGATTAACAGAAGATTATCCAGGTAACAACCTAATCTTTCATTATTTTTGCCTAATGGAGCAAATATTTTGATATTATAACTATAACTTTTATGTTGTCACACTCAGCAATGATATACAGTAAAACCTTGGTTTGCAAGCATAATCCATTCCAGAACCATGCTTATAATCCAAAGCACTCTTATATCAAAGCGAATTTCCCCATAAGAAATAATGGAAACTCACACAATTCATTCCACAACCCAAAAATTTTAATACAAAATACTTGTAATTGCTCATTTAGAACAGTCACTACACTCCTGCAGCGTCAGAGAGAGAAGAACCATTGGCTCAGTTGTGATGATGCGATGTGTGTATACTGTATGTATTCGTATTGCATGACTTTGCGTGTTTAGAACAGTCACTACATTCTTGCAGTGTCAGAAAGAGAAGAACCATCAGCTCGGTTGTGATGTGTGTATACTGTATGTACTTGTAAGACATTGCTTGTATAGCAAGTTAAAATTTAATAAAATGTTTTGTTTGTCTTGCAAAACACGTGCAAACCAAGTTACTTGCAGTCCAAGGTTTTACTGTAATGATAAAAATACATTTTATGTCAAGTCTGTTTTATTGAAAAATAACAATAAATCCATACAGAAATAACACTACAGAGTCTCCAATATGCTTATTATAACAAGTGGAGTCAAATTCCTTAGAACCCCACTAATAAAGTATTAACAACCACAAAGAGTAGGAAAACATTCTCCTGTCATCAAACAATGATAAAAAGACATTTTATGTAAAAATTCTAGCAGTATTTTATTAAATGATCTTTTAGTGCCTTCACTTTATTATTATAGAAAATAACAGAAAATTATTTGCTAATAGCAAAACACATACACTTTGGTGTAGTCATCTAACGATGGCATTCCAAACACTCAAGCATTCAATGTCTTCTTGAGATAGGATAAAGCCTGCGATGCTGTTCAACTTGCAACAAGGGAATGCCCTCCCTGTAGAGGTGGTAGAAGTAAAAACAACGATGGAGTTCAAAAATGTGTGGGATAGATACAAAAGATCTCTAAATAGAAAGAGGATAGTATTGACACAAAGCTCAACAGATCAACAACTATAACTTTGTGAGGTTTTGTTTTTTAAAAAATCTTTATTAAGTTTTCAAAGCCAACAAAAAGTGCAATACAATATACATACAAATAATAATAATCAAAAAGCACTTATAATCAATCAGTATCAATACAAAAATAAAAAACCCCTCTTCCAGCAAACATTTTCATCAGGGAGTAAACCAAACAAAAGATATACCCCCCTGGATGTGTGTATATTATAACAACAGAAATAAAGATAAAAGACAACTATAACGAATCCACAAAAGATGTCAATGGGCCCCAAACTAACTTGAATATCTTACTATGCCCCAGCATGTCTGCATTCATCTTCTCATACTTATAACTTAAGCATAAATTCGTCCACCAAAAAGTAAAACTAAGATGATCCCAATTTTTCCAATTACGAGTAACCATTTGCATGGCTATCCTGGTCATAATAAGGGAAAGCCGACATTTATATCTATCCAATGAGGGTTTAAGATGCATTATCATCTCACATATGACAACCTCATATGTCAGTAGAATCGATGACTCCAGTATGGTATTAATCTGTCCCCATATTGACTTTCAGAAGTTGAGTATCAAAGGACAATAGAACAGCAGATGATCCAGTGTCCCTATATCAAGATGACAGTGCCAGCATCTATTAGATTTAGAACTATCTAATTTCTGCAAACGAACAGGGGTCCAAAAACTTCTATGTAACAAAAAAAAACATGTTTGTCTCATAGATGCTGACACCGTACATCTCATCCTCCAAGTCCAAATTCGTGGCCATTGAGATGCAGAAATCTGCTGCTTTATCTCAATTGCTCCAAATGTTTCTAAGACTAGTTTTTGGTTTCTTATTCATATATCCAGATATTAATTTATACCACTGGGCGGCCTGATGCCTAGGAAATCTGTCTGGAAGCATAGGACCTGCAAGCTATACTGATTTTTTAGATTCCGTCAATCAGGGAACCCCTTCTGAATGGCTTGCTTCAACTGCAACCACTTATAAATTTGAGACTTTGAAATACCAAAAGATTGTTGCAGTCATGAGAAATCAAGCATTTTCCCATTTGATATAACATCTAGTGTATGTATACCCACCTACATTCAGTGCTTCTAGGCAATCTTAGACTCGCCAATTTGAATCTTGGAGTTTAGCCATAAGGATTGACACACACACAGAAGTAGTACTTAAATAGAAGCCCCAGCAGTGGGGAAGCAAAGCTGATGCAGGACAGATTTATACGGTCTGTGTTCAGTACATGGCAAGACAGATTGAGACGGGCTGAAGTTAGATTTGACAATGACTCCAGCAGTGGGGTAATATAACCGATAAGAACATAAGCAGTGCCTCTGCTGGGTCAGACCAGAGGTCCATCGTGCCCAGCAGTCCGCTCGCGCGGCGGCCCAACATGTCCAGGACCTGTGTAGTAGTCCCCTATCTGTACCCCTCTATCCCCTTTTCCTTCAGAAAATTGTCCAATCCCTTCTTGAACCCTAATACTGTACTCTGCCCTATCACACCCTCTGGAAGCGCATTCCAGGTGTCCACAACCCGTTGGGTGAAGAAAAACTTCCTAGCATTGGTTTTGAATCTGTCCCCTTTAAACTTTTCCGAATGCCCTCTCGTTCTTGTATTTTTTGAAAGTTTGAAGAATCTGTCCCTCTCTACTTTCTCTATGCCCTTCATGATCTTGTAAGTCTCTATCATATCCCCTCTAATTCTCCTCTTCTCCAGGGAAAAGAGCCCCAGTTTCTCCAGTCTCTCATACCCTTTATCAAACATGTCGCTCTCCTCTGAACCCTCTCGAGTATTGCCATATCCTTCTTAAGATACGGCGACCAATATTGGACACAGTACTCCAGATGCGGACGCACCATCGCCCGATACAATGGCAGGATAACTTCTTTCGTTCTGGTTGTAATACCCTTCTTGATTATACCTAGCATTCTATTTGCTTTCTTAGCAGCCGCTGTGCATTGTGCCGACGGCTTCATTGTCATGTCCACTATTACCCCCAAGTCCCTTTCTTGGGAACTCTCACTCAATAACAGCCCTCCCATCTTATAGCTGTACCTCGGGTTTTTGCTTTCTACATGCAATACTTTACATTTCTCTACATTAAACTTCATCTGCCATTTCGTCGCCCACTCCCCTAGCTTGTTCAGGTCCCTTTGTAATTCTTCTCAGTCCTCTTTAGTCCGAGCACCACGAGTTTGGTGTCGTCTGCAAATTTTATTATTTCGCAGTTCGTCCCTGTTTCTATGTCATTTATAAATATGTTGAATAGCAGCGGTCCGAGCACCGACCCCTGCGGGACACCACTCATTACCCTCCTCCAGTCCGAGTAGTGGCCCTTCACTCCTACCCTCTGCTTCCTACCCGCCAACCAATTCCTGATCCATCTATGTACATCTCCTTCCACCCCATGGTTCTTCAGTTTCTGAAGTAGGTGTTCATGGGGTACCTTGTCAAAGGCTTTTTGGAAATTTAAATATATGATGTCTATGGGGTCCCCTTTGTCCATCCGTTTGTTAATTCCTTTGAAGAAGTGTAATAAGTTTGTTAGGCATGATCTCCCCTTGCAGAAGCCATGTTGGCTTGTGATTAGAAGTTTATTTCTTTCAAAATGCTCATCGATGCTGTCTTTTATCAGCGCTTCCGCCATTTTCCCCGGAACTGAGGTCAGACTCACCGGTCTGTAATTCCCTGGGTCACATCTTGATCCCTTTTTAAAGATGGGTGTAACATTGGCTATCTTCCAATCTTCCGGGATCACTCCTGTTTTCGGGGATAGATTACAAACTTGCTGTAATAGTTTTGCTATTTCCTCCTTTAGTTCTTTTAGTACCCTAGGGTGGATTTCGTCCGGGCCCGGCGATTTGTCGGTTTTTATTGTTCTAACTGCCTTCAAGGCTTCTACATCTTCAAGGCTTACTTCTACTGTCCATGTCCCATGTCCCATATAAAACAATGTCCCATATAAAACAAGATGGTTCAGAATGGGCTGGCGTTAGCTTTGACAGCAACTGTAGCAGTAGGGCAGTATAGCCAATGCCAGATGGATGTCTACAGTCTGTATCCATATTTGGCAAGATGGATCATGAGCAAGTAAGTGTATATTTATACCACTTTCATAACATCTGCGCACAGGTCTTGCTTATCTCGGGGAGGGAAGAAATCTTATAGTGAAACTTAGCAAGTAAAATGAATAATTACTAGATTGTTGATTCAACATTTCCTTGATATGAATGTGACTGTTGGGCAGACTGGATGGACCATGTAAGTCTTTTATCTGTCGTCATTTACTATATTACTATGATCACTTATCCTGTATTTGAAAAGTTATCTGTGTTCTGCCAGTGTGACAGAGGTCAGGTGTTAAAAACATGATGGCAGATAAAGGCCAAACGGCCCATCCCGTCTGTCCATCCACTGTAACCATTATCTATTTCTCTCTCCGAGAGATCCCACGTGCCTATCCCAGGCCCTTTTCAATTCTGGTGGGGATGAATGTTGGCATGCATTGGTGGGTGCCAATACAAATGATCTTGGGTTGAGGTGCTATTTGACTAGTTTTAATGGAAATTGGAATTATCACCTATTGGTATTTGTTTGTCATCTGATGTGGCCTTATTTCACCGGTCAGCTGTATTAGGGGCAGTATTTTATATCGAGGAACTTTAAAAAAAAACCCAATAAAGACTATTTCTTGTAGAGGTCTGATCTCTGTATTAGTATATTCTTTAGAAGACATATCCTGATAAGTCACAAAAGATTGAAGGGAAGAAAGTTTATTGTGGTGTTAGCTCCCTAAAAAATGTTCTAGGAACAGCCCTTATGAGTGATTTTTATTTTCACTGCGATAATGAGAGAAGCAGGGAGAATTTACCATACAAAGAGAGAAATAATGTTGAATGCTGAATGCAAAACAATAAAAAAAGCTAATATAAAGTGTTCTTCAAGTTACCTAATCAGCACAGAGACCTAGAGCAATTTCATGCTTGGGTTTCTTACTATGGAGAAAAAGTGGGAGCCCTGAAGGCAACTAATGCTGCTCTAATTAAGGATAATTGTGTTATACACATCAAAGCAGAAAACCTGGCAAACATTATTTGCACCAAGAATGTTATTTTTCTAACTTTCTATGGAATATGTTAATAGCACCCACAAGATGAATAAGAATTTCTTTGTAGATATTTTAAAGATATATTTCCTGAAGTTTTATCCTTGGTCTTCCTGGCTCACTCTATGCCTGGTTCAGTGGTACTGAAACCTGTCCTGGGATACCCCATCTCTGTCAGGTATTTAGGCTGTCCAAAAATATATATATTTGAGAGGTTTGCATGCACTGCATCCTTTGTATGCAAACTTATTTGGGAGTGGCCAGAATCTTAGGCCACTCCCACTGCATCCCAGAATGCACTGCAAATTGGGCCTAAGATTCTGGATGGCCCAGTTGCCTAAGTCCCCTATAGGAGGGGGGACCGGGAAGGGACAGGCCCACCACTCTTGAGAAGGTGGGCCAGCCAGCTGGAGGCAGGGGGAGGGGAAGCCCGCGATATACAACCGGGGGGGGGGGAGCTTCCATCAGGAGGGACTGAGCATCCCTCCTGCCGGTAATGTTCAGGGTGGGCGGCAGGAGGGATTGGGCATCCCTTCTGCAAGTAGTCTTCGTAGGGGGTAGGGAGGGGTTGTCACTAAACTTATCGCAGTAGGGAGATCCCTTGTCACTATAAGCTCAGCAGCAACCCAATTCTCTAACTGGCTCCTGTGACATGGACATTGGTTAGAGAATCAGGTTCTTAGATGGGCTTAGGCACAATTCTCTATAGAATGTCCATGTGCAATTCTCAAAATCCGCTTAAGCGGTTTCTGAGATTGGACATCCTATACAGAATCCAAGCCTTAGTCTATAGGGCTGCAGCAGTAGACAGCAAGGTTGGGGCAACAGCAAGTATTCAGCCACCACTTTAGAATCAGGGTGCATTGCCCAGTTATCTCTTCCCTTTGGTACCCTGTTTCTCTGTCCAAATCACAGATGGGTGGGTGCAGCTCTGGCCAACTTGTGGGGGAGACTAGATGGACCGTGCAGATCTTTATCTGCTGTCATTTACTGTGTTACTATGTTCTTTTTTTTATTTCAGGTGATAGGGCCTGTGGAACCTTCTGACAACGTAGAACTCTTTCTACTCTTAGTTTCATAGTTTTAATTTTGCACAGAAATGTGCATCTACAGCTTTTCATGCACAATTATATAAAATATGAAATTGATTGCAGTAGTCAATATTTACTGTTAGAAATATCTAAAAATATTTCACTATGATTGCTTAGTGCAGGGGTAGGGAACTCCGGTCCTCAAGAGCCTTATTCCAGTTGGGTTTTCAGGATTTCCCCAATGAATATGCATGAGATCTATGTGCATGCACTGCTTTCAATGCATATTCATTGGGGAAATCCTGAAAACACAACTGGAATACGGCTCTCAAGGACCGGAGTTCCCTACCCCTGGCTTAGTGGTATAGCTTCAAGTAATAGTGAAAATCTGAACATAAATGGAAAAGGTTTTTTTTACCATAATTGTATTTATTTTTATTTTATTAGGCATTTGTATACTATTTATCAAGGTTAACTATCCCTTTCTGGATACGTCAATCGCTCCTCCTAAACTTACTTGCTCCACTTCATCACTGACGCTGACCCATTCTGCTTCTATTCCTTTCTCTCCTCTCTTCTACCTTCCAAAGTATTTAGATCAATGCTGTCTTTTTAAAATGTTTATTTTATTTTTATTTTTCCTCTAACTCTACTTTTCACTTCTCTATTACCCTCCAGGTACTTTAGTTAGATTGTGAGCCTTCGGGACAGTAAGGAAATTTTCCAAGTACCTTTCTTATTTCTAATCTTAATGTATATTTTCTGTAAACCGCTTAGAACCTAACGGATGTAGCGGTATATAAGAAATAAATTACATTACATTTTTTTACATTACATTACATTACATTAACTAAGCGTTTTACAATCAGGTACTCGAGCATTTTCCCTCTCTGTCCCAGTGGGCTCACAATCTATCTAACATACTTGGTGCAGTAGGTGATTGAGTGACTTGCCCAAGGTCACAAGGGGCAGCACAGTGTTTGAACCCACAACCTCAGGGTGCTGAGGTTGTAGCTCTAACCACTAGGTCACTCCTTCCTCCTTAAGGAATTAACATTTGATTTATTAATATTCTGTTGTCTGTTATGTTAGTCTGGCATGCTGCATAAACAGTTTGTTTTAACATGCTGATTTTGATAATAGTACAAAATGGTGCATTATTGGGATACATTTTCTAGAGAATTTTCTGAATATAAAATGTATTTTGTATGTGAAAACAAGATGCTATAAAAATGCAAGATTGTATATACGCTTATATATACATAAAACAAAGGGAAGAAACAATCTCAACACCAAAAACATGACGATGAACAGTGGAGATACCAATAAGTGAAGTCGACACCAATGACAGTAGGCACATTGAAGTTCTTAAAAAGTCCTTATTTAATGCTATTCCATATATGAGACTCAACATGGGCTGTGTCTTGGCACTGACGCCTGTATCAGGGGTCCTAACAAGTCTATGATGGGATTATCAATATTTCTTAATATTGTAACTTTTGTGGCTTCATATTAAGAAATATCAGCAATCCCGTCATAGATACCATAGATGTTTTAGGATTTCTGATGCAGGGGTCGGCACTGAGACATTGCCTTGTCAGATCTCAAGCATGAAATAGCATTACAGTAAATAAAGACATTTATAAGGACTTGGACGTACCTACTGTCTTCGGTGTATATATACTAGTGTTTAAGCCCATTACATTAACGGATGCTAGTAAAGCCTCCTTCCCTCACATGTCCCCTATTTTCAGCCCCAGCTCCAGCTCCAAACCCATTTTTACCCCACCAGCCCTCTTCTCCCTTTCAGCCCCAGCCCCCTTTTCTCACCATCAGCATTTTCCTCCCCATCCCAATTCCCTGTGCAGTGGCAGCAGAATCATACCCTCCCCCTCCATTTCCCTGTGCAGCAGCATTTCCCTCCCCCACCCCACTTCCCTGTGCAGCAGCATCTCTTCCCTGCTCCCCTTGTCCAGCAGTACCTTTTCCCTTCTCCCCTTGTGCCTCTTCCCTGCTCCCCCGGTCCAACAGCACCTCTTCCGTGCTCCCCCTGCTCCTCTTCCTTGCTCCCCCCGGTCCAGCAGCACCTCTTCCCTGCTCCCACTGTCCCTCTTCCCTGCTCCCCTGGTCCAGCAGCACCTCTTCCCTGCTCCCCTGTCCTCTTCCTTGCTCCCCCGGTCCAGCTGCACCTCTTCCCTTCTCCTCCGGTCCCTCTGTCCTGCTCCCCCTGTCCAGCAGCACCTCTTCCCTGCTCCTCCGGTCCAGCAGCACCTCTTCCCTGCTCCCCCTGTCCCTCTTCCTTGCTCACCTGATCCAGCAGAACCTCTTCCCTGCTCCCCCAGTCCAGCAGCACCTCTTCCCTGCTCCCCCTCACTGCCTTCCATACTTTGTCCCACCCCCACCCTCCGAAACCTGCCTGCCTGCCATCCCCCTGTGCAGTAGAACCCTCTCCCCCCGCCACTATCGCCGCCGTGCAGCCGACCCCACTGACCCTCCCACTGCGAGACAACAGTCAAACCTCCCGGCTCCAGCAGCGGCCGCATCACACTAAAGATGCTGCTTTGCGGCCTTCCCATGCTCTGATTTCCTCTGCCGCATCTCTGATGATGTCATCAGAGATGCGGCAGAGGAGATCAGAGCATGGGAAGGCCGCGAAGCAATGTCTTTAGTGTGATGCGGCCGCTGCTGGAGCCAGGAGGTTTGTGCGTCTCACGGTGGGAGGGTCAATGGGGGTTCGTGTGCGCCGGGGAGGGATGCACCGGGGGTGGGGGGGGGGGGTGCGACGGCGGCGGCAAAATGCTTAGACGAAATTGCTGGAAAGCAGGGACGGCCGCGTTATAAAATTTATCTGCCGACAAATGGCACAGGTTGTAAGCGTGTGGGGCCGTAGTAAGTTGTGTCGGGCTGTTGTGTGGTGCCGTAGTAAGCACGCATGCGCACTCTTGCTGGCCACGGATCTCGGAACACGCCGGTAAGAGTGCACATGCGTGCTTAGGGTTTTATTATAGTAGATATATATTCCTGCATATGTCTACACACAGTCACAGAAGTACATCATCTTGCTGGCACATGAATTTAGATGTGTATATAAGTGTGTGTGTGTGTGTGTGTATGTATGTATATATATTTATTTCTATTTATTTATTTAAAAATTTATATACCGCATAAAAACTATGCGGTTTACAAAATTACATGCATACATATTAAAAATGCTAAACATGTTTAGACAATACAAACACATATTAACTAACAATATCTAAATATTGTTAACTAAATATTAACTAACAATATCATTATTAAAACCTTCTTTTAAATTCATCCTACAACAGTGATTCCCAACCCTGTCCTGGAGGAACACCAGGCCAATCGGGTTTTCAGGCTAGCCCTAATGAATATGCATGAGAGAGATTTGCATATGATGGAAGTGATAGGCATGCAAATTTGCTTCATGCATATTCATTAGGGCTAGCCTGAAAACCCAATTGGCCTGGTGTTCCTCCAGGACAGGGTTGGGAACCACTGTCCTACAAGATGGAAAGATAAAATCCCATAAAAACATTAACAAAAAATACTATATATATATATATATATATATACACACACATGTAAATTCATGTGTAGACATATGAAGGGATGTAGTTTAGGCAGAGCAAAGTCAGTTACTTGGTATGTAATAAAATTTGCATGCACACATACAGAGTACATGTACATATTTACAGGTAAGTGTAAATATGTACAAGCATGTTTTGTGTGCTACCAAGAGAAATTTGTGATTGTTTTTTAAAGGCATATAGGGACTTTCTTGGGCTTTTCATACAGGTTTCATATTATAAAATTTTCCCAATTTTTCATATGTGCATATAATTTTAATGTTTGTTTATGTATAAATTGTGTGTATTTACATGAGTACATGCATATGTTTACAGTGCAATATAGAATGCATATTAGCTCAGATTTAATATCTGACTTATTATCTTTCACAGGATAGCAGTCAATGAACCTACTTTTATGATCTCCCAATTAAAAATTATTGATCGGAGTCATCGGCAGAAACTTCAGTTGAAGGCATTGGATGTTGTCCTGTTTGGTCCTTTAACACGTTAGTACTTTTTCATATTATATGATGCTACAAAAGTTTAGCAAATCAAGCAGTTTCTTTGGATTACAAATGTGTGCTAATAACTTGCTGAATGGAGAGCTGAAGACAGCAGCTACTTTTTAAATGGAAGCTGCTGACAGATTTGAGGACCAGAGGATTGAGCTTTAGACCAAAAATTTAAGTTTTCCCTACATGGAAATTGAGGTCACAAAAAAGGTGATATTTTTTCATTGGACTAAACCAGTGTATCGCAAACTGTGTGCCTCCTGAGATTCTAAGTGTGCCATGGCACACTGAGGAGGAAGAGAAGCGCCAGCCAGCTGACTTGCCTCTCGCTGCAAGGCACCTTCTGTAGGGCCAGAGGTTCACATGCCAGCGCTGCATATTTCTGCTGCCATCGCGTTTCTCTCTGCACACCCCTCCCCGCTGTCTCTCCCTCCTTCTCTCCCCCTTACAGACAGCATCTTCCTATTGCCAGACAGCATCTTCCTATTGCACCACCCCTCAACTAGCAGCGGCAGCTCCATATGCTTTTTAACTTGGTCATACAGATGCCGCTAGGATTAATTTAGACGCGGTTTCATCCGGGAGCCTCGGGGCCTTTGCTAGGCCGGCTGGCATCATCGAAATGAGCTGGCCTAGCAAAGGCCCTGAGGCTCCCAGATGAAACCGCGTCTAAATTAATCCTAGTGGCAGCTGTGTGAACAAGTTAAAACGCACACAGTGAGCTGCCGCTAGAGACAGGAGAAGTACTGCTGGACAAGGGAGGAGGGAAAGGGAAGGGAAAAGGGGGAGGAGGGAAGGGAAAAGGGGGAGGAGGGAAGGGAGAAGGGGTATTTCTTGGGAAGGGGAGAATGGAAGGGAGAAGGGATACTGCTGGATATGGGGAGAGGAAGAGGTGCTACTGGACAGGAGGCAGGGAAAGGGAAGAGAACTGTAAGAAGATAGTGGGCAGGGCTCAGGAGGCTTATTCCCTTCCCATTTTGTTTGCTTCTGATTTCTTACTGGGGAGGGAGGAGGAATCTTTAACTGCTGGGAGCGCAGGGGGCTACATTGCTTTGGTCAGCTTGTGGAGAGGGAGACTTTTAAATCATTTCCTGAGGTTCAAGCCCAATTTCACTTGGAGCTTGGGGATTTGTTTCCCTATCTCCAGATGAAAAAATTATATCATGAGAGCCAGAGTTGTGGAGCCTAAAGCTTGAATTGCTGTTGGGGGCTCCGGTGCAGAGAGGGTGCATGTCGGTCTGCGCACTTCTGGGTGCCTCAAGCCATGGCCACTACCTTTAGTGTGCCCCAGCTCGAGAAAGTTTGAGAGAGACTGGACTAAACAATACATGTCTTGGTTAGTGGAGTTACACGCCCTTTGTCATTAAGAATGTCTGATTTGAAATATGAGAGTTCCTTATTATATTTGAATTTTATTTATTGATCATGCAAAATTCACAGCCATAGCAAAAAGAAGTCATATCACAACACAACTAGAATATGAATGTGATACCATTCAAATATTTTTTCATATAAACACTCCTCCACCAATCCCTATGCCCTCCTCCTCCTCATATTCCCCTCTCCCCATTCCCTCCTGCACAATACCTGAGAGCTTTATTAAAAGCTTGCATGTAATTTTTCTTTGGCTACATTAATTGCTTTATGAAGAGATGTATTCAAGACAATGTACAACAAGTAAAGTTTGATGTAAACCTAAAATGTTATTAACAGCGTAACAATAGTAAAATGACCACAAATAAGCATAAATACAACTTGGTGAAGGCATTTTGAATCCTAGTAATAGGACTAGTAAGATATAGTATCGGAAGTACCATATTTCCCCATATATAGGCCGCAGCCTATACATAGATTTTGCAAACCGGCCTAGTGGGTGTGATTTGCTTAAATGGGGCCGCCTATATATATGGAGCAATACATCACCTCCCTCCCCCTTAAATACCTTGGACAGCCGCGCCTACCTCCTCCAAACACACTGGGTAGGAGTGATGTTTGCGATTTTCTATTGCTGTTACTACAATACAATGAAACAAGTGTAGTGCGATACACAGATAGGACAAGATGATTGTTACAAAGTCATTGGGATAAATAGATGGATGACTGAACTGAAGACAAATTACTCTAGATCAGACATGTCAAACTCTAGCCCACGGTGTAGTAAAATTTGGCCCACCAGACAATTAAAAAGTTTAACTTAAGTTGGCCCTCCGGCAGACAGTGCATGCAGTGCCTCCCGCTATTACCTTCCGCTAATTTCGGCAGCCTGCAGAGAGAATCGCCATAGCTGTAGCAATCCTTGCAGGCTGCCGCCAACCTGAGCACCACGTTACCTCTGCCACGATCCTGCCCCTGACATCAGAGGAGGGCCTGGATCACGGCAGAGGGAACGTGGTACTCAGGACAATGGCAGCTACAGTGATCCTCTCTGCAGGCTGCCAAAATTAGCTGAAGGTAAGACCTTGCTTTAAGGAATCAATGGTTATATCTTTTCCCTGCAATTTAGTTGTACAAAGAAAATGTTCATATACTTGACTGTCCACCAGAGAGGTTTCCTTTCCCTTTTCTACCTCTTGAACTATGTTTCTTTCCTCTAATTTTAAATTAAAGATCTAGGTCTTCTATTTCCAGAGAAGCCTGCATGGAGGCCACCAGTTTTTTGTTGTTGTTTTTTTAACTCCTGCAGTTCAAAGGCATGAGGAAATTCTCCACCTGAAAATCCTCTCTCCACTGCTTCTGCCTCAGACAGCTGTTTTCCACCAACTTCTTTCCCCAGTGGCTCAGGGAGATGATCTTCTAAAATTTAGAGGGTTGGAGAGGTTGTAACCCTATGCTTCTACTAAGACTAAGGGGTCCTTTTATTAAGATGTGCATTTAGGCACTGAATCGGTTAGTGTACCTTAATAAAAGGACCCCTAAGTATCTTAATAAAAAATTTGGCCTGAGACTTGCCCTATGTTTTAGATTTCAACCCCTTAAGTGATTGAGTTTGACACCCCTGCTCTAGATATATAGTTGAATAAGATGAGGAACTGGTCTAAGTTAAAAGGAGTTCAACTAGCTCAGGTGCAGAATGAGTAGACAATCACCATGTATATTAAAGGCTTGGGAGAAGAGCTAAGCTTTCAACCCAGTCCTCAAGATAAATCCAGCAAGTGTGGTTTTCAAGCTATCCACAATAAACACACATGAGATAGATTTGCATACAATGAAGACTGTATCTCATGCATTTTCATTGTGGGCATTCTAAAAACCTGATTTCTGAATGTGTCTTGAGGATTAGGTTGAGAGCCCTTGCATTGATGGATTACTTCTCTATGTGCAACAATGAATGAAAAAGCTACGGTATCCTTTTTTTTTTTTTTTTATAGATGTCAGATGAATAGCAAAGCCAAATATATTTTGGACTGGGAAAACTTGGCGTGGGTTGAGGTGAACTTAAGCTATGTTAGTTGTGCAGAACTTAAAAAATAAAATCCATGCTTATGGGTGTTCCATGAAGTTGAACAACATTATTAGGAAAAATGTATAAGGAAGTACTGTTCTTTTTTACATATGATTTCATTTCTGAGAAAAAAGAAGTTTTAAATTTTTTTTTTAAAACTATCTTATGTAATGATGATACCATTAAAAGTTTAACCAAACTTTTCCATTCCTTATTAGAATGCTATAAAAGCAGCATATTGGTGTGTATGTAAAGAATGAATGCGCCTTAAGTATCTGGTGAATAATGAAGAAAAACTTTATTTCCATAAACTATATAGTACAAAACCATTGAAAACTTGAAAACATAGGAGAAAAATGCCAAGTAGTAAGATCTAAAGAAGAAACAATAGGATTAAATTGTGATATCAAAATTTGAGGTTGCTAACTATAATATACTGTACAAACATACCCCTTCCCCCGGCAGTCAGAGGTAGGCACCTGAAATCAAAATGGTATCTACAGCCATGTGGAAAAAATTAGGACACCCCATGAAATATTCAGTTTTTTCTTAAGAAATATTCACATATCGATGTCAAATCTTTTTTTTATTTATCTCTCTGGAAAAGAAAGTGATGTAATTGCAGATAAACAACAAAAATTTTCCTTGATTTACTCATGAAACAAAATATATCTACAAAAATGTGTATTCTGAGGAATAAATTAGGACATCCTAATAGCTAGTGTTACCCCCCTTTGGCTGAAATAACTGCAGTGAGATGCTTCTTATAGCCATCTACCAGTCTCTGACATCGGTCTGAGGAAAGTTTTTGGCCCACTCCTCAATGCAGAATTCTTTCAGCTATGAGATGTTTAAGGGGTTTCTTGCATGTACAGCCCATTTCAAATCACCCCACAGCATCTCAATGGGATTAAGATCAGGGCTTTGATTCGGCCACTCCAGGACTCTCCATTTCTTAGTTTCCAGGCAGTACTTGGTGGATTTACTGGTATGTTTTGGGTCATTGTCATGTTGCAGGGTCCAGTTCCACTTCAGCCTTAAGTTTTTTTTTACAGATGTTCTCACATGTTCCTCAAGCACCCTCTGATACATGGTAGAATTCATGGTGGATTCTATGATGGTGAGCTGGCCTGGTCCTGCTGCAACAAAGCATTCCCAAACCATGACACTTCCACCTCCATGCTTCACAGATGGTATGAGGTTCTTTTCCTGGAATGCTGTATTTGGTGTATGCCAAACATATCCTCTTTTCTGGTGTCCAGATAATTCAATTTTAGACTCATCTATCCATAGAACACTATTGCATAAGTCCTGGTGCTTGTCTACGTTCTCTCTGGCAAACTTCAGTCTAGCCTTGATGTTTCTCTTAAAGAGCAAAAGTTTCCTCCTTGCACATCTCCCATGCAATCTCTTTCTGATTGTAGCGGCAGTGCCATCAGTTTTTGCAAGTCCCGTGAGAACTGACTGCAGCCATTCAGGGAGCGGCGCGGGCCTAGGCTGGAGTGTGAAAAGCTTGCTCCCCGCTGGCCCCGACATAATGAGGCAGCCATCCAGCGAGGGAGGAGCAGGAGCATGGAAAGCTCGCTCCTGTTGATACACTGCTGGACCACCAGGATTTAAGGGGGATTTCAAAAGGTACTCAGGGGGGTAAAAAATTGTTATATTCGCTCCATAAGATGCACAGACATTTCAACCCACTTTTTTGGGGGGAAAAGTGCATCCTATGGAGCAAAAAAATATGGTAATTTACCCCTTGTTGTCATTATTAGAAAATATAGAATAGTAGGCATTATTTGTGGGTGATGTACAATTAATAATGCCAGCACATAAAAATGTGAAAGACCCTGTTGTTTTATTTATAACCCACCTTTCGCAAGGAAGCTTACAATATAAACATACATAATAAAAAAAATAAAATACATATAAAACAAGAAAGATAAGCAACCAGCGCTTTCATAAATACAATGTTAATGAAGTATATAGATATTTGGGGAAATTACTAAAAAGTAAACTCAAATTAAGTAATTCTAAGACAAATATTAAAACATGGTACAATAATATAGTTTCTAGTGCAGTAGGTGTTTCATTCTGGAAAAGCAGGTAATTTCCCCATGGCCGCAAGCCTTTGCAGAAGGTTCCACTCCAGATTTTTTCTGTATCTCTCCTACTTCACTAAGAGCTCGATTGCCACCTACAGTTTTTCCCTTATGCACATGAGCCTGAAGGAGTATTTCTGTTATGCTTTGCCTTTTTTCTTTATTTTAGTCGGGGGTTTTTGTCTTCAGGTTTTGGTGCTCAAGAGCTTCCCAATTCCTGGGTTTAGCTCTGCCTGCGTGGAGAAGAAGCAGTCTGAGAGTCTGCAGCTGACAGGCCAATCTCTTGTGGTACCTTTTAGCCAGCCTGCAGAAATTTTTTTGGAACTCGGGGCCATCCCTGGTTAGCATTGTTCACCTGCTTTGCAGGGGTTGAGTACAGGCTGTTAGCCATCTATAGGAGGCTCAGCGGTATCTCACAGGGTACTGGCTATGTTTTCATTTCCCCCCTTTTGGCTTTATGCATCTATTGGCCCATGGGGGTGGGGGTTCAGTTAGACTCTGTGTCCAACTGGCAGCCCAAAGATCAGCACTGGAGGAGACATTCTTCATGAGGCAGTGAGTTTCTTCTCTCCAGCTACTGTTGAGGGCTCAGGCACATTGCCAGCATAGGTTACAGTAAGTAAGGCTGTTTTAGCCTATGACATGAATCGGGGAGGGGGGGAGGGCTGAAAATCAAGACTTTGGTAGTTTTTGCTTTTGGCCCCCCATGTTCCCCCACCCTTAAAATCCTAAATTTGTCATTTACATTTCTTTTTGCCAAGTTTGTCATTTGATATACCGTTTATCAAGGAATACCTAAACGGTTTACAATAATGAAATATACTTGAAAAGGTAAATAAAAACAGGACCGAATAAAAGAATTATAAATAAAATAGTGGAAGAGATTATATAACAAATAGTATATAGACAGTAGGGGGACAGGAAGGTGAAAAAATACATCGAGAATAAAAGAAAAGGGGGAGGAAAAAAAGGGAGAGAACAATAGGATAGGGTTCGTTTCTAAGGAAGCATTTATCATTATCTGCATGGATGTTTTACGAGCTCTGCATGACAAGTTTCATCTCAAGTATTATAAGCATCTTTGAAGAGGAAGATTTTTATTTTGAATTTAAATTTGTCTAGGAAGAGTTCAGTTCAGATGTATAACGGTAGGACGTTCCACAGTGATTGAAAAGATAGTTTTATAGGTTGTATCATAGAATATTTCCCATATAGATGGAATTGCTAGTAACTTTTGATTATTAGACCGAGGTGTCCAGGAGGGAATATAGAGAATCATATATTTGTCAATGAAAGCTGGAGTGTTAGTGCTGTGTGCTTGGTTTTGTAGGTGAGAAGGAGTATTTTGTATGTTATCCAGTGTGTGATGGGTAGAGAGTGGTAGCAATCTGGAACGCTCTTCCAGAGGCTGTTATTAGGGAAAGCACCATTCAGGGATTCAAGAAAAAGTTAGATAAGTTTCTGCTGGACCAGAACATAAGCAGGTAAGACACGCAGGTAAGACTAGACTCAAATAGGGCACTGGTCTTTGACCTAAGGGCCGCTGCGTGAGCGGACTGCTGGGCACGATGGACCACTGGTTTCACCCAGCAGTGGTAAATCTTATGTTCTTATTTTAGTGATCTCTCTCTTTTTTTTTTTTTTTTTCCAAAAGGTTCCTGAAGCTTCAAATCTTCTCATTTTACCTCAATACTGGTGGGAATGATGTCCTTGGGCTCTTTTACCCCTAATACACAGGAGCTCAAGCGTCACATGTCGCATAGCACAGAAAGGAGGTGCAGAAGCATCCAATTTAGCTTTTGCTTAGCTTTCAGGCTAGGCCGGTGGTTCAGGCCTTTTTCTTTTCTGGACCTGGAAACAGCAGCCATCCTATGCGGAAGAGCATGGAGGTTGCAGAGAACAAGAGTTGCAAACTAGCCATCTGCTGGTGATAACATGATGTCTGGCGTGGCGCATTCCCCTGAATTTATAAATGGGTCATTCCATGTGAAGTGGTCCAGAACTCCCCAATTGACCATCTCAGAAACTGCTGAAATTTTTTCAGGGGATACTTTGGGACCTCTGATGATATCCAAAGTTTTGGGGCATGATCACAAACCAGGTCCAGAGTTAAGGACCCCTTTATTTGGCCCACTTTTTTGTATCTGGAAGATGTCAAGTGTGGACTTTCCTTGAAACGTGACCAATTGACCTGGAATTACCCCAATTTTGATGTGGAAAGTCTTTCAGGAAAGCCGTTCTAGAACAGAGAAGGCAGGCAGTGCTTTGGATACCACACGTAAGACCTCCAAGGGTGCATTTGCCTTGCCACTGACCAGGGCTTGGGAGACCTTTCTGATAGAGATATAGATGATGACGGGACACTTACTGTTCTCTTATTGTTGCAAGATTCGCCCACCCTGGTGGAGTATATCAGGTTTCTTGGATCCCATGGTGGCCCTGGATTCTGGGGATGATCCCACGGTTCTGCACTTATTCAAGCCCTCGGCTCTGCTGTTCTTATTTCTGAGTTTTCTGTGAGCTAAATTTGGACTCCCAGCTGGTCCCCTCTACTTCTTCCCTTATGAGTGGAGTGAAAATTCAGTCTTCTACGGTTCCCTGGCATCCTGACATTAATACCTTAGTCACCAGTCTTGCTCAAGGTAGTAAGAACCAGGTCTCAGCTATATCCTATGGCACAGGAGTGCCAACAGCTGTTTACTAAGCCAAAGGTGGTTGCACAAATTATTAAGCGCACCTCTCTTCCGAGTGTGGTGTTAAAAGGATATGCAGGATTGTTGAGTGGATGTAGTTCTCAAGAAGTTTTTCAAGGCATTGACTTTGGGAGTCAAAGCAGCCTTGGTGGCGTCCTTTGTGACATGTGCCTGTCTTTCCAGGCTATGCACTCTGGAGAGCAAGGAGCCCGTACCTCAGCTCCTCTTGTCTGGGGTAGATTATATAGCAGATGCTTTCTATGACATTATTTGGGTCATGAGCAAAGCGTCAGCTTATTCTGCACGCAGAATGCTCTGGATCAGACAATGGGCTGAAGGTTCCAACTCCAAGGCTACCCTTTTAAGGGACAATTGTTATTTGGAAATAGTCTGGACAATCTTTTGACTTGTGTGGTAGATCATCTACCCAAGACACTGCCTGATAGCAGATCCAGGGCCTCTAGAGGCTCAGGGTGCTCTAATTTTCATGGCTCCAGGCAGTCTCGTCTTAATAACCTACAAATGCATTCACTCAGCTGCCTGTCACTCTCTCTCTTCCCTATGGTCTCCCTCACGAGCTCCACTCAGCTGGTAATTCCCTCCTATCTGTGTCCTTCTCTTTCTCAGTCAACTCCAAATTCTATACTTCTACCTTGCTGCACGATATGCTTCGAACAAGCTGCCCTAATCCGTACAGTGGGCTCCATCTCTGGAAGTGTTCAAGGCCTCCTATCTTTATTCTTCTTTTCCTCTTTCAACTCTAGACTCCATCCCTTTTACCTTTCTGCGTGGTATGCTTGGAACAAGCTGCCCTAATCCCTACAGCGGACTATGTCTCTGGCAGTGTTCAAGGCCAAGTTGAAAGCCCACCTCTTCGAGATTGCTTTCAACTCCTAACTCCTCTCATCCATAGGAGGGGCCTTAAACATCCTGGGCCAATCAGAGCCTCAGGCCCCTCCCTGGTGCATCCCGGGATGTACTTGGGAAGGGAAGGCCTGCCATTTTGAAGAGGAGGGCCTGCTGGCCAGAGGGAGTAGGCATCCCTCCGGCCAGCCATCTAAGTAAGCTAAGGGGGAGAGGGCAGGGTTCATCGGAGGCACAAGGGGGGTTACGTGGCAGTGGGAGAGAGTGTGCATCCCTCCCACTGCCGGGGGGGGTATTGCTTGACAGCGGGAGAGAGTGGGCAAATTTAGTGAATCTTCCTCTCTGCTAACCTCATTTACATGAGCGTTTTTTGGAGAATGACTTGCTTTTTAAAAAATCACTACTATAATGGGTGCGACAGCAGCCTGTCGGTTCTTAACATGAATTTTTGAGAATCTATCCCTTAGTCATTGTGCTGAACTGCAGAGGGCCTTTTCTCTGTTCTCCACTTGTTACTAGAGCCTGGGCTATAAGCAACAGATGTAAAAAAGAAAAAGGTGAAAAATTACCCATATAGTTACAGATGAAAGCCCATGTTGACCCAGCTTGTTAAATAGAACAGGACAGAATAGGACCCATTCTGATTAGATTAGAAGTTTTGATTAAGAAAACTCTTCCCCCACCAGCACTACCACCAAAGAAATTATACTGTGAGTAATGTGTGTGTTTGTAAAAATTAACCTGGGATGTTTCTGTAGGTATGGTTTCTGTCATTAATATCATATGAACATTAATTTGATCTGTAAATGTTTTCACAGGCCCACCTCACAACTGGCTTAAGGATTTTATACTTACAATTTCTATAGTGATTGGTGTGGGAGGCTGCTGGTTTGCATACACCCAGAACAAGACTTCAAAGGAGCATATCACTCAGATGATGAGAGACTTGGAAAGCCTCCAAAAAGCAGAACAGTCTCTCCTTGAACTCCAAGAAAGGTAGGATTGTTTCCTAAAGTATAAAGCAGTGAGTCTCAAACATTTCTAGTGGCCTTAGAGACACTAGGGTTATCAAGACAGAGAAAATAGAAGAGTACCTGAATAGTGACTTGTGTTCAGCTTGACCTTTGAGAAAGATGAGTAATAAATGTAAAATATAAATTCAAATGATGGGATCAGAGAGACGCAAATATAACAGATGTAGAATGGAAATTGGCAGCTGCTGGATCAAGCAAGGGAATACTGGAATTCTTAAAATAACATATGACAGCAGATAAAGACCCACACAGTCCATCTAGTCTGCCCAAAAAAGGCAGCTACTCCGTCATAATCAAATACTGCATCACCAATAAAGCAGTCACAATCATGGGAAAGTGGTTTTATAAATTTTGATTTACCATATTTTCACGTAGATAACGCGCACCCGTGTAAAATGCGCACACAGGTATAGCGCGCGGAAAACACAAATTTATGTACAGAAATTTTTGTATACCGCGCATGCTGCCCGACTCTCCTCTGGCCACCCCGACTCTCCTTTCGCCCGCCCCGACTCTCCTCTCCCCCTTGAAGTCCTGTCCCCACCCTGAAAGCCTGATGCACCCCCCGACGTCCGATTCACCCCCCCCCCGCAGGACCGCTCGCACGCACCCGCACCCCCACCCTGAAGGACCGCTCGCACCCCCACAGCCTCCCCCCCCATCATGTAGAAGCTCCTACCGGTGTCCTGCTGCTTCCTCTTGGCGGTCCCGCCCTTTCTCTGATGTCAAGCCCTCTTGCCCCGCCGACTCCCCGACACGATCGGGACAAGAGGGAGCTCAAGCCCTCTTGCCCCAGCCAACCGCGGCACCCCCGACACGATCGGGGCAAGAGGGAGCTCAAGCCCTCTTGCCCCCCCCCTGACTCCCCGACACGATCGGGTTAAGAGAGAGCTCAAGCCCTCTTGCCCCAGCCAACCGCAGCACCCCCGACACGATCGAGGCAAGAGGGAGCTCAAGTCCTCTTGCCCTCCCCGACTCCCCGACACGATTGGGGCAAAAGGGAGCCCAAGCCCTCTTGCCCCACCGACTCCCCAACTCCCCGACAATATCGGGCCAGGAGGGAGCCCAAGCCCTCCTGGCTCTGGCGACCCCCCCCCCCCCCGCTAGTTGTTCGGGCCAGGAGGGAGCCCAAGTCCACCTGGCCCTGGAGACCCCCCCGCTATTTGTTCGGGCCAGGAGGGAGCCTAAACCCTCCTGGCCATGGCGACCCCCTACCCCCACCCCGCACTACATTACGGGCAGGAGGGATCCCAGGCCCTCCTTCCCTCGACGCAAACCCCCCTCCCCCCAACGACCGCCCCCCCAAGAACCTCCGACCGCCCCCCCAGCCGACCCGCGCCCCCCCTGGCTGACCCCGACACCCCCACCCCCCGTACCTTTGTGTAGTTGGCCGGACAGACGGGAACCAAACCCACCTGTCTGGCAGGCAGCCAACGACGGAATGAGGTCGAATTGGCCATCCGTCCCAAAGCTCCGCCTACTGGTGGGGCCTAAGGCGCCTGGGCCAATCAGAATAGGCCAGGGAGCCTTAGGTCCCTCCTGGGGGCGGGGCCTGAGGCACATGGGCCCAACCCGACCATGTGCCCAAGGCCCCGCCCCCAGGAGGGACCTAAGGCTCCCGGGCCTATTCTGATTGGCCCAGGCGCCTTAGGCCCCACCAGTAGGCGGAGCTTTGGGACGGATGGGCCAATCCGGCCTCATTCCGTTGTTGGCTGCCTGCCGGACAGGCGGTTTTTGGCTCCCGTCTGTCCGGCCAACTACACAAAGGTAAGGGGGGTGGGGGTGTCGGGGTCAGCCAGGGGGGTCGCGGGTCGGCTGGGGGGGCGGTCGGAGGTTCTTGGGGGCGGTCGTTGGGGGGAGGGGGGTTTGCGTCGAGGGCAGGAGAGCCTGGAATCCCTCCTGCCCGTAATGTAGTGCGGGGTGGGGGTAGGGGGTCGCCGTGGCCAGGAGGGTTTGGGCTCCCTCCTGGCCCGAACAACTAGCGGGGGGGGGGGGGTCGCCAGAGCCAGGAGGGCTTGGGCTCCCTCCTGGCCCGATATTGTCGGGGAGTTGGGGAGTCGGCGGGGCAAGAGGGCTTGACGTCAGAGAAAGGGCGCGACCGCCGGAAGAGGAAGCAGCGCAGGCGCAGGGCTCACAGAAGGGCCGGGACTGCAAAGAGGAAGCAGCAGGACACTGGTAGGAGCTTCTAAATGATGGGGGGGTCCGGAGGCTGTGGTGGTGCGAGTGGTCCTTCAGGCTGGGGGTGCGGGTGGGAGTGCGTGCGAGTGGTCCTTCGGGGTGGGGGTGCGGGTGCATGCGAGCGGTCCTTCGGGGTGGGGGTGCGAGCGTTCCTGCGTAGGGGTGAATCGGACGTCGGGGGGGGGGGGGGAACTATGTAAAAAAAAATTGTACAACGCGCTCACACGTATAACGCGCAAGGTTATGCGCGGTTTGTAAAAATCATGTATAACGCGCGCGTTATATGCGTGAAAATACGGTAGCTTAGTCACATTTATTGTCAATACATAATTGGTTACAATGTTAGTCTGACAACATTTTGCTTGCTTGCTTTTAACTTTAAGGTATCTCCCTTTTCCCTCTGAGAAGCACATATGCAACATAAAACACTTATGTGTTCTTACTACTATTACTATTATTATTCATTTCTATAGCACTACTAGATGTACACATTATATGCAGGTACTTTCTCTTTCCCTTGTGGACTAAAAATCTAAATTTTTGTACCTGGGACAATGGAGAGTTATGTGACTTGTCCAGGGTCGAGCTGTAGTGTAGAGAATGACACAGTGGTTGTTACCCACGGGTAGCCCGCCAAAACGGTTGTGGGGGGGGGAAGTGCTCACGACAGGTACAGGGACAAGGCCATCCACCGCTCCATGGAGCGGTGAATGACCTTGTCTCCGCAGTTATGGGAGGGAACATGTGCGGTCACCGATCACCCCTTCCCTCCTTCCTTCCTACCTATCGGCCGCATCTATCTATCTCCCTCCCTCCCCCTTACCTTCTGGCGCATATTACTTTACAGTGTTAAAGCCGCCGGAGCCTTCCTGAAATCTCGTTTGTCTGCAGATGGAAGCTTCTCCTCTGACACAACTTCCAGTTGCGTCAGAGGAGAAGCAGACGCACGTGACTTCAGGCAGGCTCTGGCGGTTTGAACTCTGTAAAGTAAAACGTGCCAAAAGGTAAGAAGGAGGGAGATGCTCAGACCGGACCGCTGAAGGACGGTGGAAAGGAACAGACCCTGAAGGGGGTTGGCGAGAGGGAAGGGTGGTGGTGGAAAAGAAAGGAACAGTTACTGAAGGGGGGTGAGAGGAACAGACGCTGAAGGGAAATGGGGACGAGAGAGTAGGGAGAAGATGCTGGAAGGGACAGTTGTCGCAGGGATGGGGCGGTGACGGGGACAAATATTCTCCCCGTGTCATTCTCTACTGCAGTGGGAATGAACCCAATTCACCAGGATCATAGTCCACTCCACTAATCATTAGGCTACTCCTCTACTCTGCTATTTTCAGATCACAGAACATAGAACTCTGCCCGGTTCTGATCCTACTTCCCAATCACTGAAGTTGCCATCAAAGCCCACTCCAGCCTATCCAAATCTGGTTTTCCATTATCTAGACAATGGCGTTAAAAGTTTGTCCTAGGACCGTGGCAGCCTGCTAGGTTTACTGCAGCACCGGCGATCCTCTGCAGGTTGCCATAATTAGCTTTGAAGGTGAGATCAGGAGGCATGGGGAGAAGCTGGAGGATGCTAGAGAGAAGGGGGAAACATGCAGGTCTTTGGGAGGCCCCCTTGGTGTAGAAGTACACGTCGGGAGAGAGGGAAGGGGGGGTTTCCAAAGAGACATGCATATGCCGGATTGAGGGTGGGGTGGGGTTGGGGGAGGACAGGAAAGAAAAGAAAATTGTTGCAAGAGGAGTGACAATGATGAGAGAGGGAGAAATGGACATGGGGTGGAGGAGAGGGAGAAATGGTGCATGGGGAGAGAACATGTTGGGTTGGGGTGGGAAGAAGGGAGTCACTTGAGGGAAGAAGCAAGGAGAGAGAGAGCATGAAGAAAGTGTTGGAGAGGGCGAGATGGATGGGGAGGATAGAAAGAAGGGAAGAAGAAATATCACACTCAAAAGAAGGGGGAGAGGGCAGAGAGTGAAAAGTTGGACTCATGGAGAGAAGTTAGTTGGGGGAGGGAAGGTGGAGGAGAAGCAGCATGCAGGAAGAAGAGAGAAAAAAATGTTGGACTGGTGGAAAGGAGGGAGAAATGTTGGAATGAGAGGGGGACCAGGAAGGAAGAAAGGAAGGGAGATGGAATGCAGGGAGCAGAAAGGAGGAAGGAAATGTTACACTGGTGGGGGGGGGGTGAGAAATGACCATAGAAAGGGAGAGATACCAGATCAGGGAAGGAGGGGGAGTCTGGTAACGCTACAGAAATAATAATGACAGTAGTAGCAGAGAGAGATGCCAGATTATGGGAAAGAGAGGAGAGAGATGCCAGACTGGGAAGGGGGGCAGGAAGGAGAAGGTTGTTGGACTACTGTGGGGGAAGGAGAGAGATGTCAGACCATGGAAATGAGGAGGGAAGGAGAGAGAGATAGGAAGGGAAGAGAAGACATGGAAAAGTAGATTTTGAGAAGAAAGCAGAAAAATGGAAAAATTGAATGTTAAGATAATGCCAAAGATGGATGCAAGGCAGAAATTCAAGAAAGAGAAAAAAAGTCAGTGGATAAGAAGGCACTGGATACATAGTTAAAAGCACAGAAAAATAGTCACCAGACAACAAAGGTAGGGAAAATGATTTTATTTTCAATATAGTGATTAAAATGTATCAGTTTTGAGCATTTATATTTGCTGTGTACATAAGAACATAAGAACTGCCATCTCCGGATCAGACCTTCAGTCCATCAAGTCCGGCGATCCGCACATTGGAGGCCCAGCCAGGTGTACACCTGGTGTAATTTTAGTCACCCATATCCATATATTGTGTGTATATGAAAAATGAATGGAAAAAATTGCATTACAATTAGTAAAGGGGGTGAAATCTGGCTCAGAGCTTGGGTGGGCCTAGGGCGGAGCTTGGGAGGTCTGTGGTTGGGGTACTCAATTGATATTTGTTAGACCTAGGGGGTACTTAGCTTGAAGTAGTTGAGGAACACTACTGTAGGCAATCAGCCGGCATCAACGCCTCTCCTTCCCTCTTCCCTTCTGGCACCCCCTTCTGGCATCTCAGAGCCTGTCTGGAGGGTCTCTGTGCGGACGTTGACGTGATGATGTCATGCTTGCCCGTGATGTCATCGCAGCAATGTCCACAAACTTCCAGGTGCCTCGAGCTGTGGTCACTACCTTTAGTGTACCCCGGTTCCAGAAAGTTTGAGAGACACTGGGATAGACCATATGGTCTCTTATCTGCCTTCAGTTTTTATGTTGTTCTTGTTGTCCATTATAGGTAGTTTTTATCTGCACTTTTATTTGTAGATCACTTGAACTAGCTAGCCTCAGGTGCTTTATTACAAGTCTCTTTGTTGATCCTATTTGTTATAGAAAATGAAGTTCCTTTACCTGTGCTGTTTATGTAAGGATAGCAACACCTCAGTGGAGTCACCCAACTCATCCTCCTATGTTTTGAAGGCGTGTTTTTTAAATCAATTTTTATCTCTGCCGGTTATAAAGCTCTCTCAGAAACAGTGTATCTCTTATTTCCACACCACAATTCAACTCCCTGTAAGCTTGAGCCACACAGTTCAAGAAGTT
Organism: Geotrypetes seraphini; assembly: GCF_902459505.1. Lineage (NCBI taxonomy): Eukaryota > Metazoa > Chordata > Amphibia > Gymnophiona > Dermophiidae > Geotrypetes > Geotrypetes seraphini. The sequence goes on along the minus strand of NC_047084.1, from coordinate 236,245,474 downwards.
TGGGAAGTCTTGGATGCTAACAGAGTCAATTGCAGTGTGGAAATGGAAGAGGAATTGTTTCTGAGCAGTTAGCAAGGTAAGGGGACTAGTTGTCGGTTTCCAAAGCACATATGTTGCCTGGGAGCGACACATATGAGAATGAAAGATCAAGAGAGAATGTGTGTGTGGGGGGGCATGGTAAAAGAGAGAGACTGGGCGAAAGCTTGGGTGAGTGAAGGATGTATTATTAGAGAGTGAGCAACAGACTGAGTCTAGGTGAAGGTTTGGTGTGATATGTGAAATGAAGAGTCAGTTTCTTCTTTGCCTCACCTATCAAAGGGATGGTATACACTAGTGCTGTCCGATTCATGATTCGAATCAGTTCACCGATTCACTTTGGGTGAATCGATTCGAATCGATTAAAAAAAAAAAATTGGCTTCCCAATTCGGCTGACCCTCGCCCCCTAAAGCAGGAGCGGTAGCGCTACTCTTGCTGGCCAGCCGCTGCTGCACCTGCTTTAGAGGGAGAGGGGGGACGGTCAACCGGTTAGTGCTGATGTCCAGCTTTCTCCCCTGGCATCCGGTTCCCCCCCATCCTCCTTGCACCATTTACCTTAAAGAAGCAGCCTGCAGACAAGATCGCAATGCTAGCGATCTTTGCAAACTGCTTCTGAGCTGTTTCCTCCGCCGCGATCCTGCCTCTGACTTCAGGGGGACAGGCAGGCAGGCCTTCAGGGTTGAGATGCAGGCCTTTAAGCGGGGGTGGACAAGCCTTCAAGGGGGGACAGGCAGACAGGCCTTCAAGGGGGGACAGGCAGGCAGTCCTTCAGGGGGGGATGCAGGCCTTCAGGGGTGGAGTGCATCCTTCAGGGGGAGGTGTAGGCCTTCAGGGGAGGGACAGACCTTCAGGGGAGGGAGGCCCTGATGTAGAAGTACACGAAGGGAGGCAAGGGGGGTTCAAAGAGACATGCATATGCTGGACTTTGGGGGGGGAAGAAATAATGGGTCCAAAAATAGAGGAGAGGGAGAGAGATGATGGACAATGGGATTTAGGGAGGGAAGTAACAGAAAGGGAGAGAAGTTGGACACAAGGGATGGTGTGGAGTGGGGGATAGCGATACTGGATAGGAGGGTAGTTGGGAAAAGAAAGGGAGAGATGGTGGACCCTGGGGTGGAGGGGAAGGAGGGAGAGATGCTGGATGAAAGGGTAGTTAAGAAAAGGTGGATCTGGGGAGGGAGATGAAAAAAAGGAAAGATGCCAGACTGGGGAGGGAAGGGAAACGGAAGGGGAGGATGGTTGGTTAGCACGGAGAAAGAAGAAAGAACGAGACCCTGGCAAGCAAGTTATTAGAAGACAACCAGAGCCTTAGATAGATTGTGAGCCCACCGGGACAGAGAGGGAAAAATGTTTGAGTACCTGATTGTAACAACAGCTTAGATAACCTTGATAGGCGGTATATAAATCCTAATAAACTTGAACTTGAACTTGAAGATTTGAATAATGACCAGACAACAAAAGGTAGAAAAACTAATTTTATTTTCTGTTTTGTGATTACAATATGTCAGATTTGAAACATATATCCTGCCAGAGCTGGTGTTAGACCGCAAACGTGAGCTAGGATTTAACAGAGAGAGGAAAAGTATTTTTTGTTTGTTTATTTTGTTTACACCACAGCACCAGTGTGGTTAGGAGAAGGCAAAGGGGGTGAAGAGGCTTTAAAATAAACCCACCAGGATGTTTGAAAAAATAAAACAAAACACTGAATTGGGCAGGAAAATCGAATCGAAAAACCAATTCAATAGGCTGAATCGAATCAAATCAAAATTTTTTTTCCTGAATCGGGCAGCACTAGTATACACACCTGAGAGCATGCTATGGGAATGGGAAACTGCTGGCTTCTGCCAGTAATTTGCAGAGCTACCTTAAGAAATAGACATATTAAAGTTTCTTTGCTCATGGACACAGAATAGGAAAAGAGACTGAAAAAGCTACTGCTGATCTGGGATGGGGCTTCTGTCCTCCCTCCCACCCAACAAACTTCACTGCAAACAATGTTGAAGGGTAGGACAAAAGAAATGAGAGAGGTCTCTGCTGCTCACTCCTAAGTTTTTAGATGGCTTCTAGATTTAATGAAAATGTGTTGAAGCTTGATACAGAGATTAAAATACCATGTTATATTGGTCTATTATGTCCTTAACAAAATCCAACTAAACCTGCCATCCACAAAATACCTTCACAACAAGCGAATTTTCCACTCTGTGTTAACTTACCTGGGTGTAAAAACCTGGAATGACCTACCTGAAGCTATCAGGAAAGAGACTAACTACACCACATTCAGAAAAAACCTGAAGACTCACCTCTTTGACAATTAACTGTCTTAGGGCTAGATTCACTAATCCTCTGATCTGTGTGCGATCCGTTTCCGTTTGCTTGCAGGCTGACAAATTCACTAAAGGCCTGCATACAAATGGAGACAATCGTTGGCACGGCCCTAGCCAACTGCAGGGATCGCTAAAGCCCTGACAGTAGTGACAGGAGAAACAGCCTCCTGTCACTGCTGTTTGGGCTTCTGCCGGCTTTTAAATTTTTTTTTTTTTAATTGGGCAGATATTTTGCATGTTATACACATGCAAAATATCTGCCTGATTAAAAAAAAATAAAAAAATTAACCCCCCTCCCAACAAGTGTCCCGAACCCCACAAAAAATTTGCTTCACAGCCTGCTCTCTGCTACCCCGAAGGTCTGCCCTGAATCTGCCTGGCCCGAATCTCTCCTGCCACCCCGCTCTCGCCCCGAATCTCTCCTGCCCTTCCCCACACTGGGAGCCCGCGGGTTAAAACCATGGGCTCCCTGGCCTACAAAAAAGTAGGAGAAAAATAAAAGTTGCGGCTCAGACGTTCCCCCCCCCCCCCCCAACAAGCCGATGCCCCACAAAAGGCAGAAGGGATGCCAACTCCCTCCTGTCATGTTAAACCCCTCCGGGCCCGGTCCACCTCCCTCTCTGTTGCAAAATCTAGTGCAGCTGGCCAGGCCAGGCTCACCCACCAAAAAACAAACTGCATGAGGAATGCCAACCCCCCCCCCAGACGCCCCCTCCCCATTCCAGGCCCCTTTCCACCCCCCTCCCCCACTCCTTGTACCTTTAACGGAGCCAACCTTATACCTTTAACGGAATGCCAACCCCTCCTACTCCAATGCCTCCTGCAACGACACTGAGGCCTTAGTCCCCGCCCCGGTGCATCATGTGAATCATGGGGTGGGGCCTAAGGCCCTGATTGGCTCAGGCTCCTACCTTGGGATGGGCCTGGGGCGCCTGAGCCAATCAGGGACTTCCTTAGGGCTGAGCCTAAGGAAGTCCCTGATTGGTCAAAGCAAAAGCTAATCAGGGACTTCTTAAGGCTCAGCCCTAAGGAAGTCCCTCATTGGTTCAGGAGCCCCTGGACCCTCCCAAGGTAGGAGCCTGAGCCAATCAAGGCCTTAGGCCCTGCCCCGTGATTCACATGATGCACCGGGGCGGGGACTAAGGCCTAGTCGTCGCGAGAGGCATTGGAGCAAGAGGGGATGAGCACCCCTCCTGCTCTGTTAAAGGTACGGGGAGGGGGGTGGTAAAGGGGCCTGGAATGGGGAAGAGGTGGCAGGGGGTTGGCAGGAGGGAGTTGGCATCCCTCCTGCAGTTTGTGTTTTGGTGGGTGGGTGGGCTGGGCCCGGCCAGCTGGTCGGACTATATGTTGCAACAGGGAGGGACAGCCATGCCAGGAGGGGTTTAACATGGCAGGAGGGAGTTGGCATCCTTCTTACCTTTTGTGGATCATCGGCGCGTGGGGGGAGCATTGCGGGGAAGGGCAGGAGAAATTTAAGACAGCAGAGAGCAGGGCTTTTAATGGAACTGCAGAGTCAAAAAGACGTTTTCGACTGGTCCCCATCAGTCGCTTTTTGGGTTGATCGGCCAGCCCAGTCGGATTGGGAAATTTGTTTAGTGAATCGCGTCCCTACCTACTTTGCATGCAGTTCCCCTCATTTGCATGCACAGATTGGAAGCGTATTGCAGGAGAGGTTAGTGAATCGGGCTAGGGTTGCTAAGGGGTCGCAAACCGATCGATACACGATCGGTTTGCTTAGTGAATCTAGCCCTTAGTTTCTGTATAGCTCCCCCTACTTCTATGTTCACTCCTCTAGCTTCTCCATACCCCCTTCCCCCCCTCTACTTTCCCTTCTCTTTGATCTGTTGCCTTGAGCCTGTACAGGTATGTGTGACTCACAAATGGAAGATTAGATTAGATTACATATACAGTACCTCCTTATCCAAGTTAGACAATGTGACCAACATTTAAAACTTATTACCATGGCTGTGATTTTGGAGGCTTACTGGTGAGGATTTAATTGTCCATTCTGTAACATATAACATTGGACATATTTCTGTGATTTAGAAACTGGATGTTATTTAAATGGTTCATTTTATAGCTAATTATCGATTTCTCTTCCCTAACTGTCATACTTTCCTGTACTTGAAATACAAGTTATATTTATTGTACAGTATATAGTAACATAGTAGATGACTGCAAATAACGACTCGAATGGTCCATCCAATCTGCCCAACCTGATTCAATTTAATTTTTTTTCTTTTTTACTTCTTAGCTATTTCTGGGCAAGAATCCAAAGCTCTGCCCGGTACTGTCCATAGTTTCCAACTACTGAAGTCTCTGTCAAAGCTCATTCCAGCCTATCTACACCCTCCCAGCCATTGAAGCCCTCCCCAGCCCATCCTCAACCAAACGGCCATATACAGGCACATACTGTGCAAGTCTGTCCAGTACTGGCCTTAGTTCTTCAATATTTACTATTATTTTCTGATTCTAGATCCTCTGTGTTCATCCCACGCTTTTTTTGAACTCCTCAGCCTCAAATTATGCCCTCTGGTTTTACCATTTTCCTTTCTCTTGAAAAGATTTTGTTCTACGTTAATACCTTTCAAGTACTTAAACATCTGAATCATATCTCCCCTGTCCCTCCTTTCCTCTAGGGTATACATATTCAGGGCTTCCAGTCTCTCCTCATAGGTCTTTTGGCGCAAACCTTAAATCATTTTTGTCACCCTCCTCTGGACCGCTTCAAGTCTTCTTATGTCCTTCGCCAGATACGGTCTCCAAAACTGAACACAATACTCCCAAGTTGGGCCTCACCAACGACCTGTACAAGGGGCATCAACACCTTCTTTTTTGTACTGGTTATGCCTCTCTTTATATAGCCCAGCATCCTTCTGGCAGCAGCCACCACCTTTTTGCACTATCTTTTCACCTTTAGATCTTCGGACACTATCACCCCAAAGTCCCTCTCCCCCTCCATGCATATCAGCCTCTCCCCTCCCAGCATATACAGTTCCTTCCGATTATTAATCTCCAAATGCATTACTCTGCATTTCTTTGCATTGAATTTTAGTTTCCAGATATTAGACCATTCTTCTAACTTTACAGATCATTTTTCATGTTTTCCACTCCCTCCACGGTGTGTACTCTGTTACAAATCTTGGTGTCATCCACAAAAAGGCAAACCTTTCTTCTATCCCTTCAGCAATGTCGCTTACAAACATATTAAACAGGATCGGCCCCAGCACCGAGCCGTGAGGGACTCCACTACTCACCTTTCCTCCGAGCAACTTCCATTTACCACCACCTCTCTGGCATCTGTCCGTCAATCAGTTTCTAATCCAGTTCTCCACTTGCCTCCTATGAGGAACCATGGCAAAGGCTTTGCTGAAATCTCAGCAGATTACATCTAGCATATGTCCTCGATCCAGCTCTCTGGTCACCCAATCAAAAAATTCAATCGAGTTCGCTTGGCACGATTTACCTTTAGTAAAGCCATGTTGCTTTGGATCCTGTAACCCAGGGGTGTCAAAGTCCCTCCTTGAGGGCCCAATCCAGTCAGGTTTTCAGGATTTCCCCAATAAATATGCATGAGATCTATTTGCATGCACTGCTTTCATTGTATGCTAATAGATCTCATGCATATTTTGGGGATATCCTGAAAACCCGACTGGATTACAGCCCTCGAGGAGGGACTTTGACAACCCTGCTGTAACCCATTAGATTCTAGAAAGTTCACTATTCTTTCTTTCAGCAGCATTTCCATTATTTTTCCAACAAAGAAGTGAGGCTTACCAGCCTATAGTTTCCCGCTTCATCTCTGTGACCACTTTTGTGAATAGGGACCACATACGCTCTCCTCCAATCCTCAGGAACCACTCCCATCTCCAGAGATTTGTTGAATAAGTCTTTAATAGCACCTGCCAGATCCTCTCTGAGCTCCCTCAGTATGTGTTTTCTTAGGATAATGTATGATACGCCTATAATAAAGTTTAATTGAAATACTGTGGATTATGGTTTAAATCTTTATTAGCCACTTATCAGCCATGTATCACAGTATCACAACTTTAAAAAAAAAAAAAAATCCAAATTTGTCTCTTCAGATGATTGACTCAGTTTTGTGCATTGACAAAACCTTTTTTATGTCCACATTATTATGAGCAGTAGTGTTTACTCTGTGGCTTGCAGTGCATTCATACTTTTACATTTTAAAGCAGTTTTGTTTTGATTTATTTTAAATATTAACATTGCAGACTTGACAAGGCACAGGAAGAAAACAGGACCGTTGCTGTAGAAAAGCAGAATTTGGAGCGCAAATTAATGGATGAAATCATTGATGCAAAACGGGAAGCTTCCCGCTTGAAAGAGCTGCGGGAAGGAGCTGAATGTGAACTGAGCAGGCTCAAATATGCAGAGGAAGAGCTAGTTCAGGTACAGTATGTGAATACAATTGTATTTATTGTATTTCAGTTGGCTTTTCTTCTGATCTTATTTAGGGGAGGGGGTTGCTTCTAATAGGAAAGTTTATCATTTTGTATAAAAACTTGTCTTTGTAGGTAATACTTTTTTGCATAGATTTTTATTGAATTTTTGTAATATAAAAAGAAAACAAAAAAAAAACCCTTAAATTCAGGGACCCTGAAGTAGTACAAGCTCAAAAGGTTCAAATATGGTAACTTGTATCATTGTATAAATGCAAATATGTATTCATGAATCATTAAATCCTTTATCCAAAAGAATATAAGATAAGATAAATTTTATAAAAATTTCTCACACTTGGTCCACATTTTAATGTCCCACTGAATATGCCACTACATTACAATACCAATAAATCCTCCCTCCTTTCTCTTCCTTTCCTTTTCCCCTTGGATCACTGAACATGTAATTTTTAAGTTATGAATTCACTTACATGTTTGAGAATGGGACAAGTCATAGAGTGCTTCTCTCATTTTGTCTCCTTTCTGTATTGCCTTTGCAGAGAGATTTTCTTAGCCAATAACAGATCACCACCAAATTGCAAATAAAGGAATGTTTTCAAAATACAGCATTATAAACTCAGAAAAGAAATCGTAAGAATTCGAACTTAAAAAAAATATCCCTTATGTCATAAAGTCTATCAATCTTTCCTTTTAACATCCAGGTTAACTTTTCCATCTGAAGCACATTCCAAATGTTCTGAAACTATTAATTTCTCAAAATTTTATTTCCAATTCTTTGCTCTTCAGCAGGGGTGTCCAAAGGGTCGATCATGATCGACCAGTAGATTGCAAAGGCAATGCAAGATGATTGCAGAGGCCATCCCGGGCTCCGCAATAGACTCGCTTTGTTTGCCTTTGCATTCTCCCTGCTTCCCCGATGCTGTAACAGGCCAGCAGTGACTGCAGAAGTGTTGGGCACATGAGCCTTCTCCCTCCCCCCCCATGTCAATTCTGATGTTGGCAAGGAAGTTCCGGGCTAGCCAATCGCTGCCTGGCTGGCCTGGAACTTCCTCTCCAATGTCAGAATTGACATCGGGAGGAAGGCTGGGCTCCCGATGCTTCTGCAGTCGCTGCTGGCCTGTTGCAGTGTCAGGGAACAGGGAGAACTCTGCAGCAACAGCGGCCTATTCCCACACGGCAGTGGGGGCCTGTTCCTAGACGATGGCTCCGGCAGTGGCTTGGGGAGAAAGAAAGGACAGACAGACAGAGAGAAAGAAAGAAAGGGGAGACAGAAAGAAAGACAGGGAGGCAGAGCAGGGACACAGAAAGACAGACAGGGAGACAGAAAGAAAGGGAGCAGGAAGAGAGAGAGGAAGAAAAGGGAGGGGGCAGGGAGAGAGAGAGAAAGAAGAGGGGGCAGGGAGAGAGATAAAGAAAAAGTTGGGGGAGGGAATGGAGTATGTCAGGTGGCAAAGAGCAAGCAGGGAGAGAGAAAGAAAAAGTTGGACTCATGGAAGGTCAGAGATGTTGGGTAATGGAATGAGGTCTGGAGGAGAGGAAGCATGCATGAGGCAGAAAGAAGGGAAGAAATATTGGATGCATAGTCAGAAGAAGAAAGTGCAACCAGAGACTAATGAAATCACCAGACAACAAAGGTAGGAAAAATGATTTTATTTTCAATTTAGTGATCAAAATGTGTCCGTTTTGAGAATTTATATCTGCTTTCTGTATTTTGCACTATGGGCCCCCTTTTACTAAACTGCAGTAGCGGATTTTAGTGCAGGGAGCCTATGAGTGTCAAGAGCAGCATGGGGCATTCAGCACAGCTCCCTATGCTAAAAACCACTATCGCGGTTTAGTAAAAAGGGAGGGGGTATATTTGTCTATTTTTGTATAGTTGTTACTGAGGTGACATTGCATATTTTAAAGTCATCTGCCTTGACCTCTTTGGAAAAAAAAACCCAAATATAAATGATAATTAACATTTTCTTTGCATACAATGTGCTTTGTGGTTTTTTAAATTTTATTGTTGGTAGATCATTTTGACTTGGTCATTTTAAAAGTAGCTCGCAAGCCAAAAAAGTATGGGCATCCTTGATCTACAGCATCTTGTAGAAAACAATCAATGACAAATCAGGGTTGATTTCTCTAAGGAGATCCCAGTTAGCTACTCATCCCAGAATAAAGCTTTAAGATTCTGTTCACTTCTATAATAGCTTTAATGTTTTTCTGTACTATTATGCAATACTGCTGTTTGTGTGAATTGTATAAATATGTAAGATTCCCTATAGAATCACAATCCCTTCTATAGCTAGCCCAAGGTATTAAAAATCTATTTATTTGCTGTGGGGTTAGATGCATTCTGAAAAGAATCTTCAGTTGGCATGCAAACAAGCGAAAGAGATATTGAGTTCTTATGCCCATATTCCCAGATTGATCTCCAGAAATTCATTACATCATGTGGTCCTACCAATTTTTATTTGTTAGGATTTATTAACCATCTTTATAAAGAGATGCATGCAGCAGGGTCCCATCCTAATGTGTCCATGATAATGGTGGGAAATTAAAATTGCCAGACTGTTATAAAGTCATTATGATCAGCATTCTCAAACCTGCTCAAATTGGGCTTTTAACTATTAGTGTGAACAGATAATGCCTCAGCTGAAAACATTGAAAAAAAGAAAGAGATGCAGTCAAAATATTTTCTCTAATTTTGAAAATATTCATGCTCAATTTAGAAAAAAATGAATTAGCAACGTTTTCTAACTTGCATGCTTGTTTCTAGCATTTCAAGATATTAAGAATAAAGGGTTGGTCTTCAATTTGTCTTAAATCTTTCATAAATCAGAGAAAATGTAACCCAGCAAAGTACAAAGTTAAACCTATTGCTTCTAAGCATATCCAGTAGGTTCATATCAGTGGATTTATCCAACAATGCAGTACCTTCAGATAAGGTGCCTAAGTAATATTATAATAAAATAAGAATTTCCACCCCATCTAAATCTTTGGGCAATAAAAGTGTCTCTGCTTGAATTTGGGGTATCTTGTTTTGCCAGATATACCTAACAAACTTCGAATTTAATCAAATGTTAAAGAAGCATCATTTTTGTAATATGAAATATGGTGCTAAGTAATGTTGGGTTTTATTATGACTGCAGATTTTGCTTTGTGAGTGTCTTTGTATTATTGTTTTATTACATACAGTAGAATTTCAGTCTAACACACTCTCAATCCCTCCCCCCTCCCCCCCAGTGTGGCAGTGGTCCTTAGCCGCAATGCCCTCCTCCCTCCCTCAAACCCCGAAGTGGCAGAAGCAGATGGCGGTCCAGAGCTAAAAAATCCCCTCACTCCCTTTCTCTCTTTCTTACCTGAAGCACTGCAGTCAGCAGGAGACAGCCTCAAAACAGACTGCTCACGGCCAGCCATCTGATGCGTTGGAATTGAAAGAGAGAGGAAGGGAAGGACTTCATGGCTCAGGACCACCGCTTGCTTCCATCACTTTGGGGCTTGTGGGTGGAGGGTTTTGTGACTCAGGGCTGGTGCTATGGGGAGGGAGGGGGGTTTATACCTTCTTTAGGGAGGGAGGGAGGGAGGGAGGATTTGTGGCTCAGGAAACTGCTGTACTGGTGCTTTGAGTCAGGAGGAAGAGTGGGGTTCGCAGCTCATTTCTGCCGCCACTTGTTTTTCGGGGCTTGAGGGAGGAAACAGGGTTTGCGGCTCAGGACCACTGCCGCTGGTGCTTCAGGGGACATTTTTTCCCCACTGGTGATTTTGTTGCCCTTTGTGTGAAAGACTTGGACTATCAACCACCCTCTCCATGAAAAAGAATTTCCTAACATCTCTCCTAAGTCTTTAATCCATGTAATAAAAGTATTTCTAGAGCTAAAACATTTTGAAGCCTGAAAGAGGATTTGTCATTCTACTTTGCCAAAAGCTTTTTTGGCATCAAGTGATACCACCATAAAATTATCCTGTAATGTGTTGGCTGAATGAATATGAATTTTCCTCTAACTTCAATTTTTAAAACATTTTTAATACAAATGTTTGAACTACCATATCTCATACATAAAAACTAGATGCAGCAATGCAGTGTTTCAAAGCATGTAGCAATTTTACAAAAATTAGCTTCAAAATAAAACCAATTGAGTAAGAACTCCTACCTCACCAACTCCTACTTTTTTATGTTTGCAAAATCTTATAAATCCAAAACACAACTTTTAACTGAGCTAGGTTTTTGAAACATAGGGGTTTTTGCAACTTAAATTTCCACAAACATTTCTTTTAAGTATTTTGTTTTTTTATTGATAGGTGCGCATGGCATTAAAGAAGGCAGAGAAGGAGTTTGAACTGAGAAGTAATTGGTCTATTCCTGACGCTCTGCAAAAATGGCTTCAGTTGACTCATGAAGTTGAAGTGCAATACTACAATATTAAAAAACAGAATGCAGAAATGCATTTAACAATTGCAAAAGATGAGGTAAAAACCTAATACTTTCTGTTAGCATTTCAAAAGCCGGACAGTTTCACAAAGATTGAATATCAGCTAAGATTTTATATGGCTCTTAAGCTAGTAAGTGAAAGGTAAATTACTGGTTGACACAAATAAACACATAGTTTACAGCCAAAAGCTCTGCCCATCCCTTTCTCTCTACCCCAGCCTAGGTGTCAGTATCTATATCAGAAATTTGAAGCAGGCCAGCCTAGGTGTCAGTATCTATATCAGAAATTTGAAGCAGGCTGCAACACTGTTAGCACAGCTGTCCATAGCTTAAGGACTGCTTTTCTTTCATAGCTGAAACATTAGTTGTTGAGTTAGTAATGAACAGGTATTTTCCAGTGCAGAAATTTACCCAAGGATAAGCAGGCATCATATTCTCGCATGTGGTTGATGCCATCCACTGAGCCTGGTATGGACAAAAGTGTATTGTGCAAAAGTGTATTGTCACTTTAAAATTCTCGAGACTGTCCTTACTGTGCCTACGCAAGTGCCTTCCTGCCTGATGCTGGCTTGTGAAACTGTCAGTTCTTAGTTTTACACTGAGTGGAGCTTACACGTATTTTGTGCATATATTTTGTGCCTTCCTGTCATGTTTGTCATTTATTTCTGTTTTCTTTCATTACATATCAAAATGTTTTATTTCTGATTTACTTTTTTGTATTGGGCTTGAAGGCACTTTTCAGCCTATCCTCAGGCCAGGAGCATTGACTCATTTTCGGGTTGCTACCTACTTGACCTCCCCGGTCCATTGAGTCTTTTGGCCTCGCATTGGTGCTTTTTCCTTACCTGTCCAAAGTACCTAGTGGCTTCAGTTGGTGCACTTGATGTCACAGGACCATTTCAGGCAAGGATCCACAACATTGGGTACTTATTGCACACTCCGCTCTCAGTTGCAGAAGAGGTCGCTTAAAGCCAGGAAATTGCTGTTTAAAACAAATTTCAGGTCAACTTCAACTGCATCGACAATGGCTGGAGACTCTGACACTGATCATCAACACTGGCATCGACACTGGTACTGACAACATCGACACCTGTATCGGGGAACTTTGTAAAAAGGCTAAAAAGCATAAACATATTTCCTTCTCTGAACAGGCATCCTCATCATCCCAGAAGTCATCATCAACGCACTCCAAGCATCAACACACCAATTGCCATCCTTACAATTGGTATTTCTTCTGAAGCATGCATGCCTCAACATCGAGGTACCCAACGCTTTAGCACTCAATGCAGACTGCACCTACTGTACCAATATCGCTGCAGGAACAACTCAGAACTATTGCAGAAGGAACTGGGTTGCTGCATCATATTCAAAGCAAAAATCTGCTTCAGCGCACCAAGCCTCAACCCAGTCCTAGCACTGCCCTCAACTCCTTTGGGCCATCAATCTTGGACACCATGACATTGTGTCTAAGTCAAGGAGATGTCCATCTTCTTCTAGGGACCTCAACTTATCTCAGTGCTCCTCTCAACTTCTATCTTGTCTTTCATCTCAACGCTCTCTTTGACGTTCTGCATCTACAAGGGCTGACATTGAGGAGTATGACTCAGACCTGTCATCACACTCTTCTAGTGATTACCTTGACTTGTCTGCAGGTGAGTCCTACAGGATTCCTTCTGATCCATCTCCTCCATCTGTTCGATGAAGGTCTCCTCCAAAAAGTCTGTGTTTTACAAGGTTTATAAGACAAATAGGGTAGGTGCTTCCAATTAATATGGAATCTGAATCAGAGCCTTAAGCAGTGTTCATGGATTCTCTTGATTACAAAGAGTGGCATAAGGACTGTATAAAAGTCCCCTTACAAAATCTTATGAAAAATGCCTTATTCAAAAACTGGGAAGCTCCATTTTCTGTCCCAGTAATTCCATGAAAATTGGATACTCTGTACAGAATCCAGTTGTGTCCAGGCTTTGACAAACCACAGTTGCACAAGTGGTCACTCAGCTCCACCACCTTAAATTGGATATTTGTGAATTGTGGAACCCCATAAGTGGATCTCTTTGCTTCCCCCTACAATCACAAACTTCTACTCTTCTGTTCCAGACTCTACACTCCCAATCATCTAGCCAATGTCTTTCTTCTCAAGTGGTGAGAAAAGTTCCTTTATACATTCCCTCCAATTCCTCCATTATCCCAGGACAAGCAGGCAGCCTATTCTCACATGTGGGTGACATCACCGACGAAGCCCGGATGCAGACAGCCTCGCAAGCAGACTTGCTTATAGAAACGTAGAAGTTTTGAGTCAGCCGCATGTGCGAGTGCCTTCCCGCCCAGCGCAGGGCGAGTCTCTTCAGTTTTCGGCAGAGCCGAGAAGTCCATCTTTGACTCTCTGCGTTTAACTTTGTTACTTCGTACCTTCTCTCACCGTGGTTTGTGTTTATTTTCTTCAGGAATCACTGTGTTCTTTTCTTTATCTCTGGTTTAAAAAAAAAAATCTTATTTTCTTTTCTTCCGATCGACTGGCGGGGCAGGCTGCTCGGCCGCAGCCCACGGGCTTCGACTTCTCTGCGGCTATTTTTCCTCTTATGTCCCGGCCAGCAACGGTCTTCAAGAAGTGTAGCCAGTGCCAGCGTGCGATTTCCCTCATGGACCCACACCGTTGGTGCCTCAAGTGCCTTGGGCTGGACTATCAACTGAAGTTGTGCGAGCCCTGTGCTACTCTTCAATCTCGAGCCCTTAAATGTCATTGGATTTTAGTGGAGAAGCTTTTCAGGATGGATTCTTCAGTCACACCCTCGACTTCGAAAGCGGCCTTGGTTCCACCTTCTACCGAAGGTCCTCATGCCTCCACAACTCCGACCTCGAGCCTCATCAAACCTTCCTTGTTTGCGGTGGCTCTTTCCTCAAGTACACCTGCTGTATCTTTCCCTGGATCCTCAGGTCAGATAGCTCGGCAGAAAGTTCCAGCAGTGGTCCTCAAGCTTGCTAAGACTTTCAAGTCGAAGCACATTTCCACTGCCACTTTGGAACCTCCAGCCGTAGCAGGTGGTCCGGTTTCAGATGCAGGTCCATCCATGCCGGCTTCCTTCCAGACCATGTTAGAGCAGCAATTTGTTCAGTTCCTAACCAAAATGGGACCGAAGCTGGCTACTCTAATCCAGCCTGGGGATTCTGCAGACTCCTGCGAGGTCGAGCCTCTTCCTATGCCTCGAGCTGAAACTTCACACCATGCAGGGAGCAGAGTCTTTGCGAGTGTCTAATCTGGCATCTATGCACTCTAAGCAAGGAGTAGATTCTTTGCAAGTGCCTCAACAGGAATCCTCACACTCCATACAAGGAGCAAAGTCTTCGGTAGTGCCTCGAGATTCCTCCACCAAGCCTCCTGAGCTTCGATCTACAGCTTCTAGCCCTATTCATTCCTTGGCAGCAACATCTGCTTCCATCTCCAGAGCAAAGTCTCCTCGATCCTTGAGACCTGCTTCCAAGCACCACTCTCGCCGTCGATCGAGGCCATCCTCGAGGCATAACTCCAGGCATAGCTCTTCTTCCAAAGAGCATCCTTCTTCAACTAAGCCTCGATCTACACCTTCCAGCTCTACCAGACCACTGTCTCCTTGATCGAGGTCTCCGCTTCCAGACCTCGAGGACTCTGCGGCTTCTATTGCTTCATCCAAGTCTTATTCTTTTGAAGACTATTTTCCCACCGAGGCTTCATCTTTGACCCAGGCTGCCTCGAGGTCCTCGAGTCCCTCTCAAGGCAGGGCATTAGCGGATCAACTATCTTCCTCTTCCTTTCTTTGTCAGATGGTTGCTGACCTGGAATTCAATTGGATGCTGGTTCTAAATACTCTAAAGAGTACCTCGAAGTCATGCATCTTCCTCAACCTCCTGCAGAGTCAATTAAGCTTCCTCTTCACAAGCTTTTGTCTCAGACTTTTACACAATGCCTGGAGACTCCTTATGCAATTCCTGCTGTTCCAGACAAATTGGACTCCAGGTATAAAACTCTGCATTGCAAAGGATTTGAGAATTTGCAGTTGTCTCACCAATCCTTACTTGTGCAGTCCTCCATGAAAAGATCCCATCCTTCCAGAGTTTATGCTACCGTTCCTCCTGGAAGGGAAGGGAAAACCATGAACAAGTTTGGATGTCACCTTTACCAAAATGCTATGATGTCCTCCAAAGTCCTTAATTATAATTTTCATTTTGTCACTTATTTCAAGTTCCTCATTGATCTTCATAAATTTCTCAGCTATTTAGATACACAGAAGCACTTAGAATTCCAAGAAGTTATAGCTACTCTGTCACAATTCAGATTACATCTTCTCCAGTCTTCTTATGATGCCTTTGAGTTGTCCGCCAGAGCGACTGCTTGTTCTGTAGCAATGCGCCGCTTGGCCTGACTTTGCACCATTGACATGGACCCTAATCTTCAGGACCGCTTGGCTAATATTCCTTGTGCAGGTAATGATCTCTTCGATGAATCTATCGAGGCAGCCACCAAGAAATTGTCTGAACATGAAAAATCTTTTGCTTCCATTGTCAGACCAAAGCCTAAGCCAGCTCCTGCCAAGCTTGCACGACCTCCTCCAATTTTCCAGAGGCCTTTTGCTCCGAGAGCGGCTCCTTACACTTGTCCGCCTCCCAAGAAACAAGAATCAGAAGCAACAGAAATCTCAACCTTCTGGTGTACCTAAGGCTGCGCAGCCTTTTTGACTGTTTAAAACAGAGCATAACCTCCACCGTTCTGTCTCTGTCCTCTCTTCTCCCATTGGAGGTCGTCTCCATCATTTTTATCACCGATGGGAGACAGTTACATCCGACCTCTCGGAGCTGTCAATCATCAGGGAAGGATACTCTCTTCATTTCACTCATGTTCCACCAGAGCTTCCTCCAAGAGAGTATCCTTCCAGTTCATCCCAGACCGCCCTTCTTCTTCAGGAAGCTCAAGTTCTGCTTCGTCTCCGTGCCATCGAACCAGTTCCTTTGGACCAGCAGAACAGGGGTTTTTACTCCCGTTACTTCCTTGTTATGAAAAAGACGAGCGATCTGCGACCCATTCTGGATCTCAGGGCTCTCCACATTTAGTCAAAGAAATATTTTGCATGTTGTCCCTGGCGTCCCTGTATCCCCTTCTAGATCAGAACGACTTTTTATGCTCTCTGGATCTCAAGGAAGCTTATACTCATATTCCCATTCATCCGGCCTCCTATCAATATCTCAGATTTCGGGTGGGGAATTTGCATTATCAATACAGAGTGCTACCCTTTGGCCTGGCTTCAACTCCCAGAGTGTTCACCAAGTGCCTGGTAGTGGTAGCAGCAACTCTAAGGAACCATGGACTTCAGGTTTTTCCTTACCTAGACGACTGGCTCATCAAGAATTCCACATCTCAGGGGGTTATTGTAGCGACCCAATGGACTACGTGGTTCCTAAAAAGTTTGGGATTCAAAATCACCTTTCCCAAATCCAGCCCTCTCAGAATCTACAATTCATCGGAGCTGTTCTGGACACTATCCAACTCAGAGAATTCCTTCCGCAACAACGTCTGGAAGCTCTCCTTCAACTCTGTCATGTAGTCTCTTCCCGCTCTTCCATCTCAGCGAGACACATGATGGTACTATTAGGTCACATGGCCTCCACAGTACATGTGGCTCCTTTTGCTAAATTTCACCTCAGAATTCCTCAGTGGACCCTGGCATCTCAGTGGACGCAGGTTTGTGACCCACTTTCTCGACACATTGCAGTCACTCCTTCCTTGAAACAGTCTCTCCACTGGTGGAGGTACTCATCTCGATGGTCTCCGTACTCAAGGCCACTGGACCAGTATGGATCGTCAGTGTCACCTCAATCTGTTGAAACTCAGAGCGATTTTCAACACTCTCAAAGCTTTTCAACATCTTCTTCACGACCAGGTAGTCCTCATTCGGACGGACAACCAAGTCGCCAAGTACTATGTCAACAAACAGGGGGGACGGGATCTCCCTCCCTTTGTCAACAAGCTCTGAAGGTTTGGGACTGGGCAATCTGCCACAACACCTTCCTCAAAGCTGTCTATATTCAAGGGGCGAAAAATTGCTTGGCGGACAACTTGTCGTCTAATGCAACCTCACAAAAGGACACTCAATTCCTCGCCTCTTGATCACATTTTTTCGCAGTGGGGATTGCCTCAGATAGATCTCTTTGCGGCTCCCCACAACCACAAACTGCCCCAGTTCTGCTCCAGGATATATTCTCCTCATCCTCTCGAGGCAGATGCTTTCTTACTGGAATGGACAAATCTCTTCCTGTATGCATTCCCTTCATTCTCAAGACTCTTGTCAAATTGAAGAACGATCATGCCACCATGATTCTTGGTGGCCGAGACCTTGGTACTCCCTTCTACTTCAGCTCAGCAGCAGGGAGCCATATCTTCTACCAGTTTTTCCGTCTCTGCTTACACAGAGTCAGGGATCTCTGCTTCATCCCAACTTGCAGTCTCTACACCTGACAGCTTGGTACCTCTCAACATAACTCCTCTTCAGTTTTCTCAACCTATACGAGATATTTTAGAGGCTTCTAGGAAGCCTGCCACTAGACAATGCTACCACCAAAAATGGACTAGATTTTCTACGTGGTGCATCTCTTGCGATAAGGAGAGATTCCTCCTTATCTTTTGTTCTTGATTATCTTTAGCTCTGACTCATCTCTGGCCTCAAATCTACATCGATCCGAGTTCATCTCAGTGCAATTGCTGCTTTCCATCAGTCTATTGAAGGGAAACCCCTCTCTGCTCATCCAGTGGTTTCCAGATTCATGAAAGGACTCTTCAATATCAAACCTCCTCTCAAACCACCTCCAGTGGTTTGGGACCTAAATGTTCTTGCTCACTTGATGAAGTCTCCATTTGAACCAATATCTACGGCTCATCTGAAGTATCTCACTTGGAAAGTGGTGTTTCTCATTGCCCTCACTTCTGCTTGAAGAGTCAGTGAACTGCAAGCTTTAGTTGCTGATCCACCTTTCACTGTGTTTCATCATGACAAGGTGGTCCTTCATACTCATCCTAAATTCCTACCTAAAGTGGTTTCAGAATTTCATCTCAACCAATCCATTGTTCTTCCAGTGTTCTTTCCAAAGCCTCATTCTCACCCTGGAGAATTAGCTCTTCATACTCTGGACTGTAAACGTGCTTTGGCCTTCTATTTGGAACGCACCAAACCACACAGAACTGCTCCTCAACTTTTTGTCTCCTTCGATCCAAACAAGTTGGGACATCCAATCTCTAAGCGTACTATCTCCAACTAGATGGCTGCACTAGTCACAGCCCACAAAGTCAGAGCAATGGCAGCTTCAGTGGCTTGAGGAAATTTGCAAAACTGCTACCTGGTCCTCGGTTCATACTGTCACCTCTCACTATTGTCTGGATGTTTTCTCCAGACGGGATGGCCATTTTGGCCAGAGGGTATTACAAAATTTATTCTCCTAAGTTGCCAACACTCCCACCATCCCATTCTGGTTAGCTTGGAGGTCACCCATATGTGAGAATAGGCTGCCTGCTTGTCCTGGGATAAAACACAGTTACTTACCATAACAGTTGTTATCCAGGGACAGCAGGCAGCTATTCTCACAACCCACCTACCTCCCCTGGTTGGCTTCTCTGCTAGCTATCTGAACTGAGGAGACGCGCCCTGCGCTGGGCAGGAAGGCACTCACACATGCGTGTTGTGGCTGACTGAAACTTCTACTTTTCTACAAGCAAGTCTGATTGCGAGATTGTCCGCATCCGGGCTCCGTCGGTGACGTCACCCATATGTGAGAATAGCTGCCTGCTGTCCCTGGATAACAACTGTTATAGTAAGTAACTGTGCTTTCGGGAAACCTCTACTCGAACAAGCCACTATAATTCTCATAACACCTCAATGGCTATGTCAACCATGGTTTCCTCGCCTCCTACAGCTCAGTGTAAGTGAGCCCATCACACTTCAAAACTTTCCATCCTTGCGACAGAACAAGAGTTATCTCCTCCATCCCAATCTACTTTCATTAGCATTCACAGCATGGTATCTTTCTCCCAACCAATGAATGCCTTTGCAGTTTCTGCTCCAGTGTCAACCATTATTGAAGCCTCTAGAAAGCCTTCTGAGCATAAGAACTGCCATACTTGGAAGAGACCGAAGGTCCATCAAGCACAGCATCTCATTTCCAACAGTGGCCAACCCAGGTCTCAAGTACCTAACTAGATCTCAAGTAATTAAACATATTTTATGCCGCTTATCCTAAGAATAAGCAGTAGATTTCCCCAAGCAATCTCAATAATGGCCAATGGACTCTTTAAGGCATATATCCAAACCTTTTTTAAACCCTGCTAAGCTAATGGCTTTCACCACATTCTCCAGCAACCAATTCCAGAGTTTAATTACACGTTGTGTGAAGAAATATTTTCTCCGGTTTGTTTTAAATCTACTACTTAGTAGCTGCACTGCATGCCCCCTAGTTCTAGTATTTTTAGAAAGAGTGAACAAGCGATTCACATCTACTCTTTCCCACTCCACTCAGTATGTTGTAGATCAGTGGTCTCAAACTCAAATCCTTTGCAGGGCCACATTTTGAATTTGTAGGTACTTGAGGTAAAACTCTTTATAGTTTATAAATCTTTCCTTTTGGCTAAGTCTTAATAATAATATTGTAATTTATAGCTAAAGAGATATATGATCAAGAAATTGTTCTATTTTAGTTTTGTGATTAAGATAAACATACCGAGGGCCTCAAAATAGTACCTGGCAGGCCGCATATGGGTCCCGGGCCTCGAGTTTGAGACCACTGTTATAGAAGGTTGAAGGTGAGCTATAGGATATGATACAAGTTATTGCCAACTGTTTACAAGTTAATGCTAACTGTTTACAATCTAGCTCCCAAACATCTTGTCCAGAGTATTCTGCCACAGGCTCCGTCTTGTTCACTTCGGTATGCAGAACAATTAGATCTGCATATTCCATCTGTAAAAGAGCTGAGGCTTACATCATCCAGGGATAGTACTTTCCACTGTATTGGCCTAGAGAATGGAATAACCTCCCTGGGTACATTCGTTGTCAACAAAATATACAAAATTTTAAGAGATTGCTTAAAAGGCACCTCTTTTGCTTGATGAAATACAGTGTATGAGATTCAATGAACAAGGAAGAACAGAGATTGCTGACAGCAAGGTGCTGATCACTGATGTTTTATTGTCTGGCATTTTGTCTGAAGGGAGACTGTAGGAGCTGTGCCTAGTCCTGAGCACATGGTAGAAGAATCCTGAGCACATGGCAGAACAGTGAGCAGAGAGTGTGCTAGCAGGAAGAAGCAGATAGAGGAGCAGAGAAGGCGGTGCTAGCAGGGGAATAGGCGAGAGCTAACTCCGCCCACCCCTGACGTCACCAGCCAAACTCCCCCCATAAAAGGGGACGAGCCAACGGCAGAGAGTCCACAGTGCAAGGCCAGCCGAAGGGAGACTGTAGGAGCTGTGCCTAGTCCTGAGCACATGGTAGAAGAGTCTTGAGCACATGGCAGAACAGTGAGCGGAGAGTGTGCTAGCAGGAAGAAGCAGAGAGAGGAGCAGAGAAGGCGGTGCTAGCAGGGGAAGAGGCGAAAGATAACTCCGCCCACCCCTGACGTCACCAGCCAAACTCCCCCCCATAAAAGGGGATGAGCCAACGGCAGAGAGTCCACAGTGCAAGGCAGCCGAAGGGAGACTGTAGGAGCTGTGCCTAGTCCTGAGCACATGGTAGAAGAGTCTTGAGCACATGGCAGAACAGTGAGCGGAGAGTGTGCTAGCAGGAAGAAGCAGAGAGAGGAGCAGAGAAGGCGGTGCTAGCAGGGGAAGAGGCGAAAGATAACTCCGCCCACCCCTGACGTCACCAGCCAAACTCCCCCCCATAAAAGGGGACGAGCCAACGGCAGAGAGTCCACAGTGCAAGACAGCCGAAGGGAGACTGTAGGAGCTGTGCCTAGTCCTGAGCACATGGTAGAAGAGTCTTGAGCACATGGCAGAACAGTGAGCGGAGAGTGTGCTAGCAGGAAGAAGCAGAGAGAGGAGCAGAGAAGGCGGTGCTAGCAGGGGAAGAGGCGAAAGCTAACTCCGCCCACCCCTGACGTCACCAGCCAACTCCCCCCATAAAAGGGGACGAGCCAACGGCGCGCAGCGAAGGCGAGCGGCAAAGGCACTCGCCTTAGCGAGAGCGCCTTTGCGAAGAGCCAAACTACACAAGACAACGATACCTTAGGGCAACAAGCGGACCTCTCAAACACACTATCCCTTCACCCTAATCGTACAGGCTCTCATACTAACTCACAGACAGCAACCCTCTCAGACATCTCAAACTCTCAGTCTCTCAGACACCCTTATCTTTCAAGCACTAGATACCCCAATCTTCCAACTCTCAGACACCCTAATCTTTCAAAATCTCACACCTGCTCACAGAAAGATTTTTCTAATTTTCCTAATTCTCTACCTTACTGACAGGCAGACCTCAATTACAACTCAGCAATGGCAGGGAGGACAAGAAGCGCAAAGTCTACAATCAAGACCAGTATTCCAGTCGCTATGGGGATCCAGGAAGCGACTACGGACTGCGTGCAGAAGGAGGAGGACCCAGGACGGTGGACAGAGGTCTCTGTGCAGACCGAGACCATCCCCCAGCGCTACACTGCAGTTTCTACACAGACAGAGGAGGCCGCGCAGCTGGATGGAGATCTCATGCAGGAACTAAGGAGCCTCAGGGAGGAGGTGATACGCCTGAGAAGCATCCGAGAGGATGAGACCTACATCGACGGAGTCGTCCAGGAGCTGTCCCAAATCACCGAGCAGGCCCATGACAAGTCCATCCTCGAGACACCCAAATCATCAGCTTTGAAACCAACAATTGGGATACAGAAAATGGCTAGCGGCACTGACTCCTGGCAGCTGGTGACCTCCTCCACGGGCAAACATAGGAGACCCCCCTCCCTTTTTTTAATCTCTTCATCTTCTCCTTCTTCTTACAAACAGGGCAGCTATACATCAACCCCTCAACTCACCCTGCGGAACAGATTCCAGATTCTTCAGGAAGGAACTGCCGATGAGGAACAGGAGCAGGCCCAACACACAGCTCCATCTCCTCCAGGGACAACTGACCGGCTCCCCCCAAAGAAGCGCAGAATAATAGTCATCGGGGATTCCATGCTGAGGGGCACCGAGGGACCAATTTGCAGACCGGATATGCAATCTAGGGAGGTCTGCCTGGAGCCAGGATACGAGATGTCACCGCCAGTCTGGATAGACTACTCACGCCCCGAGACCACTTTCCTATGCTTCTTGTCCACATAGGAACAAACGACACTGCCAGGAACACACCGGAGACCATCACCAGAAACTTTGGAGCACTGGGTGAGAGGCTGAAGCGGACAGGAGCGCAGGTGGTTTTCTCATCAATCCTCCCAGTTAGAGGCAAGGGAAGAGCCAGAGATGAACGTATCCTGAGGACGAACGAGTGGCTACAGGGATGGTGCCGGGATATGAACTTCGGATTCCTAAACCATGGGGAAGTGCTACAAGGACTTCAGGGACCAGACGGACTCCATCTGACCAGTAGGGGTAAGAACGTCTTTGGACACCGACTAGCCCGCCTGCTTCACAGGGCTTTAAACTAGGTAAGTCGGGGGAGGGTACCCATTCACATATTAGTGCAGAAAGGAATTATCCTGATGAGGTGAGTCGAAACTCCGCTTCCATGTCCAAGGTAAGTACCCACATTGCAAACAGTTCTTTAGGAGTCACACCGACTCGGGTAGGATACGCCTCACAGGGACTTAGCAAACACAAGATATGGAGGGCCATGTATGTCAATGCACACAGTGTAGGTAACAAAATTCTAGAATTGGAGGCTGAAATAAGGAATGCCGACCTAGATGTGGTGGCAATATCTGAAACTTGGTTCACGGACTCACATGGGTGGGATATGGCTATACCGAGCTACAATCTACTTCGTCAGGACAGAGAGGGCAGGTTAGGAGGGGGGGGGTAGCTCTATACATTAAAGAGGACATCAAAACCACCAGGATCACAGATGTCAAGTACACCGGGGAGTCCCTCTGGGTAAACCTGGCAAGAAGCAGAGAAAAATGCCTGTATCTAGGTGTGGTATACAGACCCCCCAAGACAACTGGAAGACATGGACGCAGAATTAATTGAAGACATAGAAAATATCACTCTACGAGGAGAAGCTGTACTGCTAGGGGACTTCAATATGCCTGATGCAGACTGGAACTCATTTTCAGCGACAACCAGCGGTAAAAGGAGGCTCTTAACCTCTATAAAGGGAGCACGTCTCAAACAAATGGTAACGGAGCCCACTAGGGCCCAGGCGATCCTCGACCTGGTACTCACCAACGGTGAAAGCGTCTCAGAGGTCTCAGTAGGAGATACGCTAGCCTCCAGCGACCACAACATAGTATGGTTCAACCTTAGGAAAGGCTTCCCTAGATCAAACACGAAAACAAATGTACTCAATTTCCAGGGCACAGACTTCACACGCATAGGAGATTTCGTCCATCGGACGCTGCAGGACCAAGCGGAGACCGATGATGTAGAAGCTAAGTGGTTAACACTGAAATCAACCATACATGAAGCAACTAGCCGCTTCATAAAATCAGTAAATAAACGACAAAGAAACAATAAACCTCAATGGTTCACCGCAGAGATCTCGCACCTCATTAAGGAGAAGAAAAAAGCGTTTCTCTCCTAAAAGCGCACGGAGAAAAGAGAGGCAAAGGTAGAATATAGGACCAGGTCTACAGCGGTCAAAATAGCAGGGAGGCAAAACTTAGAGTGGAAGAAATTCTGGCAAAAAACATTAAAAAGGGGGACAAAGCCTTCTTCAGGTATATTAGTGACAGAAAAAGGAAAACAGGCGGGATAGTACACCTTAGAAGACCGGACGGAAGTTACGTGGAAGCAGATTCCGATAAAGCCGAACTACTGAATGAATACTTCTGCTCAGTCTTCACCTGTGAGGCACCGGGACACGGTCCGCAGTTGAAGGCAACACAAAGCACAAAAGACCCGTTTCAAAATTTTGAGTTCACACCAGGTGAAGTTTACAATGAACTGGCAAGACTCAAGGTGAACAAAGCCATGGGACCAGACAATTTGCACCCAAGAGTGCTCAGAGAATTGAGCGATGTCGTTGGCTGAGCTATTCAATCTCTCCCTAAGTAAGGGGAAAGTTCCCCTGGACTGGAAATTAGCTAATGTCATTCCTCTGCATAAAAAGGGTTGCAGGGCAGAGGCTGCGAATTATAGACAGGTGAGTCTCGCATCAATAGTGTGCATACTCATGGAAACACTAATTAAAAGCAAATTGGACACGATCTTGAATGAAGGGAATCTTCGGGATCCCAGTCAGCATGGATTCACCAAGGGTAGGTCCTGCCAATCCAATCTCATCAGCTTCTTTGACTGGGTAACAAGAAAGTTGGACTTGGGAGAGTCTTTGAACGTCGTGTACCTGGACTTCAGTAAAGCTTTTGACAGTGTCCCACACTGCAGGCTGCTAAGCAAGATGGAATCGATGGGGTTAGGAGAGACACTAACTGCATGGGTCAATGATTGGCTGAGTGGCAGACTTCAGAGGGTGGTGGTTAATGGTACTCTCTCTAAAACATCGGAGGTGACCAGTGGAGTGCCGCAGGGCTCGGTCCTGGGTCCACTCCTTTTCAACATATTCATAGGGGATCTGACTCAAGGGCTTCAAGGTAAAATAACACTATTCGCCGATGACGCCAAACTATGTAATATAGTAAGTGAATGCAGTTTACAGAATTATATGGCGCAGGACCTGCTTACATTGGAAAGTTGGTCCTCAACCTGGCAGCTAGGCTTCAATGCTAAGAAATGTAAGGTCATGCACCTCGGAAGCGGAAAACCATGCAGGACGTACTTCTTGAACGGAGAAACTTTAACTAGGACTTCAGCAGAACGAGATTTAGGAGTAATCATCAGTGCAGACATGAAAACTGCCAATCAAGTGGAGAAGGCTTCATCTAAGGCAAGGCAGATATTGGGTTGTATCAATAGAAGTTTCGTCAGCCGAAAGCCTGAAGTCATAATGCCGTTGTACAGGGCCATGGTGAGACCTCATCTGGAGTACTGTGTGCAATTCTGGAGGCCACATTACAGTAAAGATGTGCGCAGAATTGAATCGGTTCAGCAAACAGCCACCAGGATGATCTCGGGGCTCAAGGGTCTCTCGTACGAAGAGAGACTGAACAAATTGCAGCTCTACACTCTCGAGGAACGTAGGGAGAGGGGAGACATGATCGAAACATTTAAGTACCTCACGGGACATGTCGAAGTGGAAGATTATATTTTCTTTCTCAAGGGACCCTCGGCCACAAGAGGGTGACCGCTCAAACTCAGGGGCGGAAAATTTCATGGCGACACCAGAAAGTATTTCTTCACAGAGAGAGAGGTTGATCATTGGAACAAGCTTCCAGTGCAGGTGATCGAGGCAGACAGCGTGCCAGACTTTAAGAATAAATGGGATACACATGTGGGATCCCTACGAGGGTCAAGATAAGGAAATTGGGTCATTAGGGCATAGACAGGGGGTGGGTAAGCAGAGTGGGCAGACTTGATGGGCTGTAGCCCTTTTCTGCCGTCATCTTCTATATTTCTATGTTTCTATGATTTTGTAGTTTTGTATGTAGTTTGTAACCCACCCTGGATAAGGGCGGGATATAAATAAATAAACCAAACCAAACCCAAACCTCTTAACATATCATGCCTGAGCCATCTCTTCTCCAAGTTGAAGAGCCCTAGCTGCTTTAGCCTTTCCTCATAGGGAAGTCATCCCATCCCTTTTATCATTTTCATTGCCCTTCTTTGTACCTTTTCTAATTCCGCTATATCTTTTTTGAGATACGGCAACCAGAACTGCACACAGTATTTGAGGTGCAGCCATATCATAGAACATTACAAGGGTATTATAACATGTTCATCTTTTGTTTTCCATTTCTTTTTTAACATTCTATTTGCTGTCTTAGCCGCTGCTTGACATTGAGCTGAGGGTTTTAACGTATCCTCAACAATGACACCTATATCCTTTTCCTGGGCAGTGAACCATGCGTCACGTAGCTATAGTTTGGGTTCTTATTTTCCATATGCATCATTTTGCACTTGCTCACATTAAACGTCATCTGCCATTGTGATGCCCAGTCTCACAATGTCCTCTTGCAATTTTTCATAATTCTCTTGCGATTTAACAACTTTGTGTCATCAGGAAATTTAATTTTCACTAGTTTTTCCCATCGCTAGATCATAGATAAATATGTTAAAAAGCAATGTTTGTAGCACAAACCCCTGGGGAATCGTACTATTTACCCTTCTCCATTGAGAATATTGACCATTTAAACTTACTCTAGTTTCTGTCTTTCAAATGGACTCATTTCACAATCTGGTGTAATAGCAACACACACTGGATCCAATCACCTGTCCTCTTCCATCGGTCCCAGATTACCTTCTCTGACACTGGTGCTATTAGTGCTTTCCATACTCAATTAAACAAAAAAACATTGTCTGTAAATCCTTTGGTTTCAAGATTCATGAAATGTCTTCTCCATACCAGACCTCCAATCAAGCCTATTCCAGTGACTTGGGACCATAATGTTATACTTTCCACTCTGATAAAGCCTCCATTTGAACCACTCTCGGCTTCAACCCTCAAGCATCTCACTTGGAAAGTAATATTCCTCATATCTCTCACTTCTGCACACTAGGTCAGTGAACTTCAAATGCTTGTGTCTAATCTACCTTATACAACATTCTACCACAAAAAGGCGGTTCTTTGCACATATCCCAGGTTCCTCTCAAAGGTCATCTCTGCTTTTCATCGAAACCAGTCTATAGCTCTTTCTGTCTTCTTTCCAAAACAACATTCTCACCCTGGTGAAGTAGTACTCCTCACTTTGGACTGTAAATGTGCTGTGGCTTATTACTTAGATCGCACCAAAGATATGGAGGCTCAACTATACCATGATTTGGAAATGGTGCTACTACATGTTATGGATGCAATTCAAATTAGCTAAAAAGAAAAAAATAAATACGACTTTGTAACAGAAAAGACAAGACTATATATCTCTTCTTTACATAGACAGATATGTATATAAGAAATAAAAGGCCTTAGAATTCCAGTCACTCCTTACACAGCTGTAGACTCGGGGGTAAATCATCTTGTTGGGAGAACAATACCCCTCCCTCTGTTATGAATTCTGTACATTAAATATTGCTATACCTTGGGTTTTGGCCAGGTACTGCTGACCTGAATTGGCCACTGTGGGAACGGGCTACTGGGCTTGATGGACCATTGGTCTGACCCAGTGAGGCTATTCTTATCTAAAAAACAAACTCATAGTGCAACGGTCTCACTAACATTGGTGAGAGTTTTGCTTATCACTACTTCAGAAAGAAAGGACCTTTCGGTTAGCTCAAAGATTATCTCTAAATTGGAACTCTTGACTTCTCTCTAGTGCCTGCATTATTCAGATTAAAGGAGATAAGGGACAGGATAGTTTGCTTTTAACATTGGATCTTGCTGTGAAATATGAAAAGGTTTATCATTACCCTACTACAATGTCATTTAGTGGAGATTGGGGTTATGGATGTTAGTGGTTTGGTTCTTTCCTGTTTGAGCTTATTGGATAGTTCTACAAGGTTGTATGCCCCAGGGCTCAATTTTATTATCACTACTATTTAAGATATATATTCAGCAAAGCAAATATAGTAACCTGCAAGCATGGAACATTGTCATAGACACATGACGGCAGATAAAGGCCAAATGGCCCATCCAGTCTGCCCATCTGCAGTAACCATTATCTCTTTCTCTGAGAGATCCCACATGCCTATCCCAGGCCCTCTTGAATTCAGACATAGTCTCTGTTTCCACTACCTCTTCCGGGAGACTGTTCCACGCATCTACCACCCTTTCTGAAAAAAAAAATATATATATATATTTTCTCAGATTACGCTGGAGCCTATCACCTCTTAACTTCATCTTGTGCCCTCTCATTGCAGAGTTTCCTTTCAAATGAAAGAGACTCGACTCATGCATGTAGGTATTTAAACATCTCTCTAGAACAATACTAATAATAACAGTCTATAAATTAATTACTCCAAAAAATGTTATTAGCTAAATGGTGGAACTACCCATTGAAAAACCATTTAAGTAAAGTGGAGAAAAAGCCTCAACTTATTTTTTTTCCAATTCTTTATTCATTTTTTCATCCTACATTAAATATACAATATTACATCAATTGAATCATACACATCACTTGAAATTCTTTCTATTGTCATCTTAAATACATAAAATATCTTCCTCCCCACCCCTCTTTTCGCAGATATTATAATCAAAAAATAACATACATGTGCTATATTCATAGATATTGATTAAACCTATATTATAACTTTATACCACCCCCTCCCATAATTATAATTATACTTTCAATGTAAAAAGGTGTCTAATCATTACAATAAGTTGTCAATGGCCCCCAAATCTTCTTAAAATTATTATAATTCCCTTTTTGTATGGCAATTGTTCTTTCCATTTTGTATATATGGCACAACGAATTCCACCAGAAGGTGTAATTAAGTCTTGTGTAATTTTTCCAATTTCAGGTGATATGTTGAATGACGAAACCTGTCATTATTGATAAAAGTTTATTATTATTTGATGAAATTTGACTTTTTATTCTCATTGATGTCCCAAATAGGATTGTATCATACAATAGAGCTACATGGTTTTCTAATAAACAATTAATTTGTGACCAAATTGATTTCCAAAAGGCCATGATACAGGGACAAAAGTATAATAAATGATCTAAAGTCCCTGCTTCCAGATTACAATGCCAGCATCTATTAGACTTAGAGCTATCCAACTTTTGTAATCTAACTGGGGTCCAAAATGCTCTATGTAACAAAAAGAACAAAGTTTGTCTCATAGATGCAGACATTGTACATCTCATTCTCCAAGACCAAATTTGTGGCCATTGAGATGCAAAAATTTGATGCTTAATCTCAATGCTCCAAATGTCTCTAAGACCAGTCTTTGGTTTTTTATTCATAAATCCAGATATCAATTTATACCACTGTGTAGCCTGGTGTCCCAAGAAATCCGCTTGAAAGCATAAGAATTCCAGACTATACTGATTGTTAAGATTTTTCCATTCAGGGAACCCCTCCTGAATAGCCTGCTTCAGCAGCAACAATTTAAAGCTTTGTGATTTGTTTAGACCATATTTATGTTGCAGTTGTGAAAAATCAAGCAGTTTACCATTTAAAATAACATCACCTAGAGTCCGTATACCTGCAATAATCCAATGCTTCCATACGATTTTAAAACCGCCAACTTGAACCTTGGAGTTTAGCCATAAAGATTGATTTGTTGATTTGTGTATTGGGTTTGGACTGACATAACATAAAGTTTTCCATGTATCCATCAATATTCTATTCTCTTTATATTTCCTAGGCATTTTAATACTAAGAACATGAGATAAGTTTATAGGAAACATGAGTCACCATTCCAAATACAATCAATCTGGGATATTATCCATGAGCTCTGGGAGGACCCAATACATACCCTGGCTTAAAATATAGGCTTGATGATACCTATAAAAGTTTGGAAAATTTACCCCACCCTCCACAATTGATTTTTGTAAAGATACTAAGGCAATTCTAGGCATTTTACCTAGCCAAACAAATTTTGTAAGAATACCATTTAACTTTTTATAAAAAGGACCCCTGAAATAAAACTGATATCATACTCATTTGATAACAAACCACAGGCAATATCATCATTTTAATAGTTTGGACTCTCGAAAAAAAAGCCTCAACTTAATTTCATATGCAGACGGCAATCCAATGAGTTTTTCAGCCGTTCTTAATCTGTATCATGGGCAAAAAACGCCACTACTTCTCAAAATGTAGTCTTTCAAAATGGGGACATATTTCACCACTGTGCACAGGGAACAGGAGAAAGAACCTTAAGGAAGGTTTCACTTATCTTCACAGCTGTTGTTAAAGACCAGGATTGCGATCCAAAAACGTAACGATCTTCAAATGCTTGTGTCTAATCTTTCCTCCAAAGTATACAGATTGAGATCTTTAAGTATGTCCCCATAAGTCTTATCACAAAGACCACACACCATTTTAGTAGCCTTCCTCTGGACTGACTCCATCCTTTTTATATCTTTTTGAAGGTGCGGCCTCCAGAATTGTACACAATATTCTAAATGAGTTCTCGCCAGAGTCTTATACAGAGGCATCAATACCTCCTTTTTCCTACTGGCCATACCTCTCCCTATGCAACCTAGCATCTTTCTAGCTTTCGCCGTCACCTTTTCAACAGGTTCGGCCACCTTAAGATCATCACATACAATCACACCCAAGTCCCGCTATTCCGTCGTGCACATAAGTTCTTCACCCCCTAAACTGTACCATTCCCTCGGGTTTTTGAAGCCCAAATGCATGACCTTGCATTTCTTAGCATTAAATTTTAGCTGCCAAATTTCAGACTATTCTTCAAACTTTGCTAAGTCTTTCTTCATGTTATTCACACCATCCAGCATGTCTACTCTATCACAGACTTTGGTGTCATCCGCAAAGAGCCAAATCTTACCCAACAATCCTTCAAGCAATAACATTTATAAAAATATTAAAAAGAACAGGCCCAAGAATGGAACTTTGAGGCATATCACTGGTAACATCCCTTTCCTCAGAGCGATCTCCATGATCACTACCCTCTGTCACCTTTCTCTCAACCAGTTCCTAACCCATAAGAAGTTGCCACTGGTAGGTCAGACCAGTGGTCCATCGTGCCCAGCAGTCCGCTCCCGCGGTGGCCCCCAGGTAAAAGAACAGTGCCCAGAGACCAGCCCTACCTGCATACGTTCCGGTTCAGCAGGAACTTGTCTAACTTTGTCTTGAATCCCTGGAGGGTGTTTTCCCTATAACAAACTCCGGAAGAGCGTTTTAGTTTTCCATCACTCTCTGGGTGAAGAAGAACTTCCTTACATTTGTACGGAATCTGTCCCCTTTTAACTTTAGAGCGTGCCCTCTCGTTCTCCCTACCTTGGAGAGGGTGAACAACTTGTCTTTATCTACAAAGTCTATTCCCAGCCTATCACTTTGGGACCCATCCCAAGGGCACTCAGTTTATTTATTAGACATCAGTGTGGAACACTATCAAAGGCTTTACTAAAATCTAAATACACCACATCTAGCGCACATCCTCTGTCCAATTATCTGGTCATCCAGTCAAAGAAATTTATCAGATTTGTCTGACAAGACCTACCTCTAGTGAATCTATGTTGCCTCCGGTCCTTTAATCCACAGGATTCCAGAAACTTGACCATTCTCTGTTTTAAAAGCATTTCCATTAATTTGCTTACCACAGAAATCGGACTTATCAGCCTGTAATTCCCTACTTCTTCGTTACTTCCACTTTTGTGGAGAAGGGACCAAATCCGCCCTTCTCCATTCCTCCGGTACCACTCCCGACTCTAGAGGCTTATTGAAAAGGTCAGTCAGTGGAGCTGCTAGAACTTCCCTAAGTTCCTTCAGCACTCTAGGATGTACACCATCCAGCCTCATCACTTTGTCTACCCTTTTTTTAGCTAGCTTCTCACGAACACAACCCTCTGAAAATCAATCAAGGTCTATTTCTTCTCCATCCCTATTCACGTTTGTCTCCCGCTCCCAGAGCTTCAGCCATGAACACAAAGCAGAAATATATGTTAAGCAATTTGGCCTTTTCTTTATCAGCTTCTACATATTCCTCCCCTTCACCTTTGAGTCTCACAATGCCACTTTTGCACTTCTTCCTATCTCTAATATATCTAAAAAAAATCTTGGCTCCCCGTTTTACCATGTCAGATATTTTTTCTTCCATTTGCATCTTTACTTTCCTGACTACATGACCAGCCTCTCTTAACTTTTCCAGATATTTTTGCCTGTCTTCCCCTTTCTGCAATCTTTTTTAGTTTATGAAAGCTAACCTCTTATTCCTTACCTTCTCAGCTACTACTTTTGAGAACCAAAGCGGCCTTCTTTTCCTCTTACTTTTACTTACTTGCCTAACAAAAAGGTTTGTTGCCCTTACAATGGTTCCTTTCAGTTTTGCCCACCACATTTCCACTCCTTCTAGACATTCCCACCCAGACAACAATTCCTTGATGTTAACCCCCCTCTATGCTGATGATATTCATTTAATCGTCACAGTGGATTGTAATATAATATGTAAAACTTTGATTGTAACTACAAAAAGGTGGTATGTCATGTCCCATACCCTCTCCTGCCCCCATCCCTTTCCCTTATTAGGACCAGTGCCAGGCAATTCAAACTTTGAATTCTTGCTTGGAGGAATCACCCATATTGTTGAGGTAACATAAACATAAGTTAAATGCAGAAGAGAGACTGTTGCTGTGGCTCAGCAGGCAAAAAAATCCTTTAGGATTATTGCTGGTAATATCTAGAGTGGCTCTACAGCCTAAATTGGTGATAAGCTTATTGGAGGTATACTTGGATGATCAACTAACAGCAAGCAGTTGGATAAATTTAATGAGTTAATAATCCTTCCTGTCTTAAACATATACACACAGCCAGGCAGACACACCTGAGAAACTAGCTGGCTAAATCTTCAAGCTGCTTTTTTTGGCAATTGCACTCCTGCTTTGAATACTCTCAGACCTTGCTTTTTGGGAAATGGATTTTTAACAAAGTATATGCTTATATGCTAACTTCTAGGACAGTGTTCTTCAACCTTTTTACACCTATGGACCGGCGGGAAAAAAAAAATTATTTTGTGGACCAGCAAACTACTAGGACTGAAATTTAAAAACCCCGTTTCCGCCCCGTCTCCGTGAGCTCGGTCCTCGCAAACCATCTGATCCCATCCGCACAAGCCTCAGTTATGATTTTATACTGAATGTATTTTATTAAAGTATAAAAAGAAACAATATTCTGTACAATTGTCTTTTTATAAATACAAATAATACAGAACCCCTGTCTCCCCTCCCCTTCACATATATTCCCTCTACTATCAAGAAAACTGAATAAGCCAAATTATTACAGAATGCTACACAGAAATTTCATGCTAACAGAATACCACAGTCACACATAGCAGGAATAGGGTTAGGGGAGTGCAACTAGGGCAACTGCCCCCCTGGTCAGAGAGAGCCCTAAGCCACTGCCTGGACTTTGCAGTTCCCAGTTATGTCTAACACCAGCTCTAGCAGGATATATATTTCAAATCTGATATATTCTAATCACAAAATAGAAATAAAATTATTTGTTTCTACCTTTTGTTGTCTCTGGTTTCTGCTTTCATCTTCTCTTTACGCTCTTCCTTCAAGCGTCTGCCCTCTCTGTCTCTTCAATCCAGCATCTGCCCCTTCCATCTACTGTCTTACCTCTCCCCCTTCCATATGGTATTTGTATTCTTTCTATGCCCCTCTCCCCTTTCCATCCAGCCTATGCTCCTCTCTCCTTTTTATACGATTCATTCCAGCTTCACTGCTCTCTGCATTTTTATCTCTCCTACACCAGATCTAGCATCTTTGTCCCTCTCAATTTCTCTGCTGACCCCCCTTCCCATCTCATTCCTGTCTCTCCCCTTCCCCTCCTCTAATCTCCCTGCCAGCTGTTTCCTTCCTTTTTTTCTTCTCCCTTCCCTCCTCCTCCTGTCCAGCAGTAACTCTCTTCCCTTTCCTTTCCCTCCTCCCCTCCCAGCAGCATCTCTCCTTATCCCTCTCCAGGTCCAGTAGCAGCTGTCCCTTTTTCCCCTTGCCCAGCAGCTTTCCAGACTCATTTCCCTCCTTCCCTCCCAGCAGCATCTCTCCTTATCCCATTCCAGGTCCAGTAGCAGCTGTCCCTTTTTCCCCTTGCCCAGCAACTTCCCAGACTCCTTTCCCTCCTCCCCTCCCAGCAGCATCTCTCCTTATCCCAATCCAGGTCCAGTAGCAGCTGTCCCTTTTTCCCCTTGCCCAGCAGCTTTCCAGACTCATTTCCCTCCTTCCCTCCCAGCAGCATCTCTCCTTATCCCATTCCAAGTCCAGTAGCAGCTGTCCCTTTTTCCCCTTGCCCAGCAACTTCCCAGACTCCTTTCCCTCCTTCCCTCCCAGCAGCATCTCTCCTTATCCCAATCCAGGTCCAGTAGCAGCTGTCCCTTTTTCCCCTTGCCCAGCAGCTTCCCAGATTCCTTTTCCTCCTCTCCATTCAAAATTACATTACCCTCATAATACCAAAGCCATAAGCTGTGTTCTCCTATTTAATACCACTCTCCTTGCCAGCATGTATTTCCCCATACCAGTTATCACAGGCCCCACAGGAAATCCTTACCACACAGATCTTGATACCTTAGGCCAGGGGTCCCCAAAGTCCCTCCTTGAGGGCCAAATCCAGTCGGGTTTTCAGGATTTCCCCAATGAATATGCATTGAAAGCAGTGCATGCACATAGATCTCATGTATATTTATTGGGGAAAATCCTGAAAACCCAACTGGATTCGGCCCTCAAGAAGGGAATTTGGGGACCCCTGCCTTAGGCCTATCCCTATCACCCCCCCAACACACACACACCCCATAGCCTCAAAATGGCACTGGTAAATGCAAGATCTGTAAACAACAAAGATACTATACTAAATTAACTCTTCACAGACCATAACTGGGACATCTTCCTAATTACCGAAACCTGGCTCAGAGATAATGATGGAACTACCCTGGGTATGCTGTGTTCTCTAGGATACCAAGCAATAGCTTGCTCATAACCTATACTAGAGGTGGAGGTGTAGCCACTATCATTAAGTCCAACCTCAACCCAAGACTGATGGACGCCATCATACTAGATGCGCTAGAATGCCTCACCTTCTCAGTCGGTCACAACGGAGACCTAATCTTCACCTTGATATACAGAGCACTGCACTCTTCAATGGCCATCCTAGATGACCTACTATCCATCCTTAGCAAACAGGTCATCATGTACAACCAAATCATCATACTTGGAGGCTTCAACTTTGCAAGCCACCCACATGGGTCCGGAGCCCCAGCAGACTTCATCACTTCACTATCGGACCTAGGCTTCCAACAAATGGTCCCATTGCTACATCCTAGACCTAATCTTTATTCAAAAAGACACTTTGCTCACCGCACAAACCCTAGCCTGTACCACCAAACCAGTACCCTGGTCTGATCACCATTTGATCACATTCAGTCACACCTACACAACAAAGCAACCGTCAACCAGGAAGCAACCCCAACATAAGATAATATACAACAACGACACAGTCAACCTAGAGTATCTCTCCACAGGCCTTTCTAACCTAGCGGGAGCATCAAAAACAAATTCTCAATCTGTTGACAAAGCTGACATGGATTGGCTCACTGAGGTAAAAACCCTATATGAAGGGCTAGCTCCAGTCAAAGAGATCAATACTACCCTCTCAAATATTCCTCCCCCTGGTTTACCAATGAATTAAGAACTAAGAAAAGAGAACTAAGGAAAGCGGAAAGGAAATGATACAAATCCAGACTTAAGTGACAGGTCCAAATAGAAGGAACTGCATGAAGAATATAAAAAAAGCCACCCTAGAGGCTAAAAAGAGGTACTACTCTGAAACACTATTAAAGACCTCCAATAGATCAAAAAAACTTTTCTAACAAACAAAAAGGATACTCACAACATCACAAGAAGATAAATCAGTACCTTAATACTGAACTCGAGAGCGAAACGCTCTGATTACTTCACTGACAAAGTAGACAAAATACGGTCCCACCTTGACTCTGTCACGCTACAGACATTGTCTCCCTGTGAGTAAGACAAAACAACTAAAACCACAACTGGAAACCTAACTAACTTCAAAACCATCTTCTGCGGCATCACTAGGATACTAGACACAATTCGCCCTTCCGGCTCCAACCTGGACCCCTGTTTGCCACACCTCCTAGTGGCAGTGAAAGATGCCTTTGTAGACGCCATCCTTCCTCTTATCAACGGGTCTCTACAAACAGGCATAATGCCTGCAAACTGGATGTCGGCAGTCATCAGACAGATCTTGAAAAAACCCACACTGCACCCTAACGTGTCTGGCAACTTTAGACCTGTCTCCAACCTACCCTTCCTCTCCATGATCATGGAAAAAGCAGTGTTAAATCAATTACACTCCTTCATTGACAAACAAAGCGCCCTATCTGCCTTCCAAATTAAACTAAACCAAACTAAACCTTACGTTTATATACCGCATCATCTCCACAGAAGTGGGGCTCGACACGGTTTACAGGAATTAAAAAAGAAGGGAACTCCAATGGAAAGAGGAAGGGAAATTGGTAAACAGAGGGAAAAAGGGGGACTTAGAATAATGGAGATGGAGGGAGTTACATTTTGGAGAAAAGCCAGGTTTTCAAATGTTTTCTGAAGTGTTGGAGGGAGGTCGAACTCCGGAGATGGGCAGTAAAGCTATTCCACAGCTCGGTGATCCTGAAGAGGAGGGATGTTCCAAGTTTTCCTGTTTGGGATATGCCTTTTAAAGAGGGGAAGGATAGTTTGAAATTTTGAGTGGATCTGGAGGAGTCCGGACTCGAGGAGAGCCAAGATAGTGGAAAGAGGGGAGGAAGGATGCCGTGGAGAGATTTGAAGGCTAGACAGGCGCATTTGTAGTGAACCCTGAGGATGACTGGGGAGCCAATGAAGCTTAGACAGAAGCGGGGAGACATGGTCGAATTTGCTTTTTGCAAAGATTAGTTTAGCTGCGGTGTTCTGAATCCTTTGAAGTCTGAGAAGACTTTTCTTTGTTAGGCTTAGGTAGATGGAGTTGCAGTAATCTAGTCTGGATAGAATAATGGATTGAACAAGGACAGCGAAATGTTGTTGGTGAAAGCAGGATCTGACTTTTCTTAGCATGTGAAGATTGAAAACCCATTTTTTTACTAGGGAGTTGATGTGGTCGTTGAAGGACAATGTGGAGTCAATGGTGATTCCCAGAACTTTGCTAGAGTGCTCAAGCTGCAGATTGTTGCCAGAGGATAGAGGGATGAGGGTGGGTAGCTGATCTAATTTTGGGCCGAGCCAAAGTAGTTTTGTTTTGGTCTCATTTAGTTTCATTTGAACGGTGAGAGCCCAGGATTGGAGATTTGTTATACAAGATGAGATGTTATCCGAGAGGTTGGTGAGGTTAGAGTCGGTCTCGAGAAGGACAAGGATGTCGTCGGCGTAGGTGTAAAGTGTCTCCGAGGTGGATAGTTGGAGGAGTTTCAGAGAGGACATATAAACATTGAAAAGAATCGGGGATAGGGGTGAACCCTGGGGGACTCCGCAGATCGGTTTCCAAGGGGAGGATGAGGTTCCATTCATGTTAACGAAGTAGGAGCGGGAACGTAAGAATTTTGAGAACCAATCTAAGACTGTGGAATTTATGCCAATTTCAGAAAGTTGGAGGATGAGTATGTCATGATGGACAATGTCGAAAGCTGCAGAAAGGTCAAATTGAAGAAGGACAGCGAACTTGTTGCAGAAGTGAAGTTGTTGGACCTTTGAAATTAAAGAGGCTAAAAGGGATTCAGTGCTGAAGTTGGGTCTGAATCCATGTTGGTAGGGTAGGAGAATGGAGAATCTCTCAAGATAGGACGAGAGCTGGGTGGCTATGATGGACTCCAGCATTTTGGTCAGGAGAGGAATGTTAGCTATTGGGCGATAGCTGGAAGGAGTGGAGGGGTTTAGATCAGATTTTTTCAATAGAGGGGATAGGGCAATGTGTCCCATTTCAGTAGAGAATAGGCCTGAGAGCAGGGCAGAATTTATAAGTTTGGTGAGAGATGAGATGGCTTGTGCTGGAATATTCTCATATAAGTAGGAGGGGAAAGGATCCAAGGTACTGGATTCAGGAAATTCCACAGTATTGAAACAGTCCTTTTCAACATCATCGACGACTGCTGAAAATTCATGGACAAGGCTAATGATGTCCTTCTGGTGCTGGTGGATCTCAGTGTAGCATTCGACACTATTGAGTTTCTCTCTGAAATTTGAATCCAAGACATTGTGCTGCAATGGTTCTCCTCTTTCCTGAATAACAGATCCCAAAGCGTTTTGCTCAATGATGCACTATTGAAAACCAATCAATTACGGTATTCCGCAGGGAGCTCTACTATCCTCCCTGTTATTTAATCTGTACGTTAGACCTGTCCTAAACATAGCCCGCAAATATCAAATACAGATTCACTTCCTACTGCTGAGAGAATCCTGTGATGGCCAGATTGCGAAACTCCTAAATTGCCTCTCAGAAATTATAAACTGGATGTCCGTTAACAAATTACAACTAAACACCTCCAAAACGGAACTCCTTTGGATTCGCAAAGAATGCTGCAACCGCGCCCATCCCTCGCTGCACTGGGACTTTACTGCAAAAGACCAAGCATACAGCCTAGGAATAGAGATCAAATAGATAATAACAAAAGTGTTTTTTAGATGATGTAGTCCTAAATAGGAATCTGATTGAATGGACAAGAGAAGAGTCACTTCTTGTCATTTTTAGCTCAAGACAACAGGAGAACCCCCTTCCCTAAAAAAAATATAATAATAATAATGATAATAATTTTTGTCTGTGTTAAAAACAATGTACACTCTTTATGATACTACCCCTAGCATAAATATTTTTTTTAATTCCTTTAAATGATGTTGGATGCTGTTAGCCCAATAAGCTGTGAATTAAACTACCAATATCAATTTGAGAGTTGGCTGTCAGTGCATGCAAAATTGATGAAAGCTTGTCATTTTAAAAGATGCATTTTGATGAAGATATCTGTAATCTTGTGTCATGATTTTATTTGCATGGTACTGTTAAAAATATGTTTTGTGTCTTGTTTTAGGGCTTAATTAACCCATAGGAGATATATTAAATTAGAACAATTAAATTGTATACCCATAGAGTTCAGGTGTTTTGTTTACTATAAAAACTTTTTTTCCCTGCATTTCTAGGCAGAAAAGATAAAAAAGAAGAGAAGCACTGTCTTTGGGACATTACATGTAGCACACAGCTCGTCCCTGGATGAGGTGGACCATAAAATTCTTGAAGCAAAGTAAGAGCATAAATAGCCAATCATTGGTCATTCAGAGGCACCTGTTTGTGCATGTCCTTTAAAAACATGAGGTCACCAAGAAAATGCAGGGCTTTTGTTTTGTTTTTATTAATTCATTGTATGTAAAGACGTGAAGAAAAATGAAATCATGTAGACTCTGAACAGGAAATTTTCATTTTCCTGTCTTCATACAACTTCAGGCTTAGGGGTCTGGCAAATAATAATAGGTTCTTGTACAGTCCCACTCTATTCCTGAACTATTGGGTTATTTTCTTATGGTCTCCAGTCAGCTTATAGTGAGCTCATTATACAGAGTCTTGAGCCCCTCCCCTCTTACCTCAGGACTGCCCTCCAGGAGTCCAGTTTTTTCTTTCAAGCCAGACTGTAGGAGCTTGTCTTTTCTGCTCATGTTTATTTTTCTTTAACTTAAGTATTTTTCTTTGCAAATTCCACCCTTGTGCTGCAGAGGTTCTCCAAGGGGACAGCTCTGGCTGTGGGAGATCACAGATTTTGCGTAAAGTCTGTTTCCAGGGGATTGGCTGCCAGTCAGTGCACCCTATGGACAGCCTGCAAGTCAGTTCGGGGCTCAGGAGACCTTTCCCATGGGAGCTGGCTCATCCTAGGTTCGTCTGCTAGTAGATCTGAGTACAGGCTGCATGGCTTCATGGAGGTGCACCCAGGATTGGAGCCAACTGTGTCCCTCTACCAAGCCACGTCCGCGTGGGTGTCTGGTGGTGGCGGAGGTCTCCTGCCATTGGTATCCGGCCAGTGGAGCAGTCAAAAGACCAACAGTCCAGTTTTCATGCTTGCAGAGGATCTCCCTGTTAACTGTTTCAGCTTCCATTGCAGCAATTCACAGCATCGAATGGCACAGTGAGTATAGAGCTCACAGTCTGTCACAGCGATTTTGTGAGGTCCTTGAAAGTGGTTTGTGGGCAGTTTGGGAGTTAGCCCTAGTCCCCCAACCTCTAAAATTGCCACTTGGGGGGGGTTCTTTTGAAAATTGCTCGGTGGCCATCTTGTATTTTTCTTAATTGGAATTTAAAATTATTTTTTTGCCTTTATAAGCTTTGTTTTTACAAGAAAATCACTCAGATGAAGTTCCCAAGGCAGGATACTTCAGATTCATGCCTTATTTGCGGTGGATGGATATTGGGAGGGCAGCCGTGTTCCACATGCACTGAGGCGTGAGAGGGTGTGTGTGAAATTTCAGCGGCCCAAGTACCCTCCACCTCTGAATGGGGTCCTGCTTCTGATTCTGGCCGGGGAACCCAAAAAATTTGAACGCGGGCCCTGAGGATGGCACAGTCGTTCCCACTAAGAGCAGTTGTGCTTCGTCAGCCAAACTTCATTAGTCCTGCAAACATGTTAAGGGTCCACAGGGCATTCAGCTGCATCATGGAACACTGGGGCGTCCTATGTTAGACCTCATGGTGTCGGCAGGCAACAAGAAAGCGGACCAGTTTTTCAGCTGCTGTTGAGAGGCCAGCAGTGAGGGCCTCAATGCTCTGGTTCAACCCTGGCCGAGGGAGGGTCTTCTGTATGTCTTCCTTCCGTGGCCTATGATAGGCCGGCTGTTGAGAAGAATAGTGACCCACAGTAGTCGGGTGATTCTCATTGTGCCTGTGGTACGCCGATCTGGTGTGGCTGCAGCTTGACTGGGGATTCAGACTACCCTTGTCATCCTCGTCTCCTCATACAGAGCCCAATTGCATTTCAGGACCTGGACCACTTTGGTCTTACAGCCTGGCTATTAAGCACGTGGCCTTAGTTCGCAGGGGCTACTTTTTGGCCTTGATTGCCACCCTTCTCCATAGTAAGACATTGTCCACAGTGGCAGCCTATGTGAAAGCTTGTAGATGTTATCAGGCATAGTGCATCCAGAAACTTGAGGTTCCATTGGTTCCCCATGTTCTGGAGTTCCTCCAGGACAGTCTGGCAAAAGGCCTGGATGTGGCTTCTCTCAGGGTACAGCTTGCTGGTCTTTCCTGTCTAGGCCCCAAACCTCTGAGAGGCTCCTTAGCCGCTCATCCGAATGTTGTTTGTTTCTGAGGGGTACGATGAGGCTTTGGTCTCCCCTGCCGTCGCCTTATCCATTATGGAATTTCAACCTGGTCTTTTTGCTCTTTTGCATGTCTGCTTTATGAGTCTCTGAAATGTGCAACCATAATGGATCTCACAGTCAAGTC
Source organism: Geotrypetes seraphini (assembly GCF_902459505.1). NCBI lineage: Eukaryota > Metazoa > Chordata > Amphibia > Gymnophiona > Dermophiidae > Geotrypetes > Geotrypetes seraphini. Next base: position 236,203,977 of record NC_047084.1, on the reverse strand, counting down.
TGTCTTTCTGGTGGCCATTACCACCACCTGTAGGGTTTCTGAGCTTCAGGCTCTTTCCTGATGGGATCTCTTTTTGTGTATCATGGATTCTGGTGTGATTCTGCTCACTATTTACCAGATTGATGTGGTAGCCAAGCCGGATTCTGCTTTTTGGTACTTCCGTTTTGGCAGCAGTCTCATCAGTCCCACACTGACTCTACGGGATTGCTCTGTTACGTCTCACTAGTCCAAGAATAGAGTGGGATTGTGCAAGAACGAAAGATTAATTTCTTACTTTTGCTAATCTTTCTTGTAAATCCACACTATTCCTTGAACTCGCCCTGGAAACTGCTGATTCGCTGACTTGTCTGCCTTTACAAGTACTAGTAAGCTGGATTTCTGATTTACTGACCAGCCTTTCTAAGAGTGCCATCTGTATGTGTTTAGCACTTTGTCTTGGGGGTCCCTTGTCCCAGTGCCCCCGTCGGTGCAAGCTATATCTCTTTATAGCACTGTTATTTTTATTGTTCAGGTTCCTGATGTTTTAATGACCTGTTGCAATTGTTCAGAAATTGTTCTGGTTTCATGTTATGAGCAGATTAAACTTATTGATCAGGGAGTATCCCCATACCTCTCTCTTTTGCCTGTTGGTCAGGGAGTATCTCCATACCCCTCTCTTTTGCCTTTGTCCTCTATTAGGTGTTTCTGGTTGCTTTGTCACAAACTGGATTCCTGGAGGGCAGTTCTGAGGTAAGAGGGGAGGGGCTCAAGACTCTATAATAAGCTCCCTATAAGCTGTCTGGCAACCATAGGAAAATAACCCGCTAGTCCAGGAATAGAGTGTGGATTTACAAGAAAGAAGATTAGCAAAGGTAAGAACCTAATCTTTAGTTCTTTTTCTAGGAAAGCACTCTCCGAACTGACTACTTGTTTGCGAGAACGTCTATATCGCTGGCAGAAGATTGAGAAGTTGTGTGGCTTTCAAATTGTACATAACTCAGGATTGCCAAACCTGACTTCTACACTTTATTCAGAACACAGTTGGGTGGTGATGCCTCGAGTCTCAATTCCACCTTATCCTATTGCAGGTGGGGTGGATGATTTAGATGAAGACACACCTCCAATAGTTTCACAGTTTCCTGGTATGTAATATCTTACTGCTAACAAAAAGTAAGGCAAAAGCTACATTTTGCATAAAAATTAACTTTTTGTTTTTAGTTTTCCTTGGCTATTGTATTAATGCTAGCTTTCGCTAAAGGTAAGTTGAATGCTATCCAGCAGTGCCAACACAGTATGCTAACCAAAAGCTTTTTAGGAAAAACTTAAAGGTCCCCATTTGCAGATAGAACAGTATTCCTCAGTTAAGATTTTTGCTGAGAACAAAGAATACTTTCTTTAACCAATGCAGTTAAGTTCTGAAAATCAGTCCAGAAACTTTCATTGCAGATTCAGTTCAAAGTTTCCATAGTAGCTGGTAGTGCTGCCCGATTCACGATTCGAATTGGTTCACCGATTCGAATCAGGTGGATCAATTCGAATTGGTTCGTTTTTGTAAAAAACCGGACTTACCGATTCATCCCGATTAAAGTTCATTCTTTTTTCACTGCCGGCCGCTGGACTCGTTCCCATCTAATGTAACTTCTGGCTTTGCAAAACCGGAAGTTAGATCAGAAGAAACAAAAGGAGGTGGGAGCGTCAAGAGGGAGCGAGCAGACCTCGTGCAGCGGACCAGTCAGAAGCAAAGGGTATTTTTGGGCTGTCTCCGCATTTCTCCTCTCTTCCCCGCGATTCCACATCCAGCCAAGTAAGTAATGGAACCGGCAGGGAGGGCTGAGAATCGGCAGGAGGTGCTCAGAATCGACGGGGGGGGGGGGTGAGAATCGGCAGGGGGGGCAGAGAATTGGCAGGGGGGCTGAGAATCGGCAGGGGGTACTCAGAATTGGCAGGGAGTGCTCAAAATCGGCAGGGGGGCTGGTGAGTCTTGGGGGCTGGGGATGGAAATTGAAATCGGCAGGGGGGCTGGGGATGGAAACTGAGAATCGGAATGAGGACTTGTGAGCAGTGTTCCCTCTAAGCGGGCGGGTGTTGTGAGCAAACTTTTTTCACTGTGAGCTAAAAATATCGGGCGCCAGCAAGTTATGAGCCAAATAAATATGTTGCTTTCTACCACAGAACTTCCTTACGTTTGTATGGAATCTATCCCCTTTCAACTTTAGAGAGTGCCCTCTCGTTCTCCCTGCCTTAGCTACTAAGTCTATTCCCTTCAGTACCTTGAATGTTTCTATCATGTCCCCTCTCAATCTCCTCTGCTCAAGGGAGAAGAGGCCCAGTTTCTCTAATCTTTCGCTGTACGGCAACTCCTCCAGCCCCTTAACCATTTTAGTTGCTCTTCTCTGGATCCTTTCGAGTAGTACCGTGTCCTTCTTAAAGTACCAGTGCTGGACGTAGTACTCCAGGTGAGGGCGTACCATGGCCCGGTACAGCAGCATGATAACCTTCTCTGTCTCTTCAGTCCAGCATCTGCCCCTTCCATTCACTGTCTGTCTTTCCCTGCCATCTCTCCTCCTGCCCCCCCCACCCCCCAATTTGGTCTAGCATCCATCATCTTCCTTCTGTTCCCCTCATGGTCTGGCATCTCTATCCTTCCCTCCCCCCTGTGGTTTTTAGCATATCTCTCTTCTCATTTCCTCCACTCAGATCTGATCATTCTCTGCTCTCTCTTCCCTTTTCTTCTCTGGTCTTCCTTCTCTATTTTCTGCCTCCATCTAAATTAAATTCTTTCTTACTATTTAGTCCCATTTCCCTCTTTTCACTGTGTCTACACACAGCTTGTCACCCCTTTCCCTTACCCCTCCATTATCTTACTATTTTCTTCCCCCTTTATTTATCTCCTCCTTCCATCCAGTATGTGTTCTTTCCCCACTTCCATTCAGCATCTGCTCTCCCTTCTCAACTGACATCCATCTGCCTTCTGCTCTCTCTCCCTTCTTCTCACTTCCATCATCTGTCCCCTTCTCTCTCTCTCTCATCTCCTCCATTCCATCATCTGCCCCTTCTCTCTCTCTCTCTCTCTCTCCCCCCCCCCCCAACTTCCATCATCTGCCCCCCTTCCCCTCACCTTTGTGGGTCACTTTCTTTCCCCTGAGGGTGGCTCATGTCACAGGGGAAGCTTTGGCCGAGCAGAACCGCTTGATTGACAGTGGAACTTACTTGATTGATGTCGATGCTGGGGCCCGTTGCCGTTTGAAGGAAAAAAAAAAAGGTGGAAAAAAGGAACCTGTAAAGGCGAGAGGAAGGGAAACCTCCAGGACAGCTGCTTTTTGCCCTCCTTCAGCGGCCCAAGAGTTCAGACCAGCAGCGGCAGCTCTGTATGCTTTTAACTTCGGCACAGAGCTGCCCCTAATCAATAGTTTAGCGCGGTTTCATGAGGCAGCCTCGGGGCCTTTGATAGCCGGCCCGCTTCGATGATGCGATGTGGGCCGGCCTAGCAAAGGCCCCGAGGCTGCCTTATGAAACCGCGCTAAACTATTGATTAGGGGCAGCTCTGTGCCGAAGTTAAAAGCATACACAGCTGCCGCTGCTGGTCTGGAGGTGCGGAGACAAGGCAGGAGGCAAACGCGGTGGAAGGCAGGAGTCCCGGCGAAGGCAGGAGTCCCGGCACAGCGACTGCAACAGGAAGTTGCAAGTCAGTTGACGCCGGCCTTTCGTTGCGGCGGGGACCGAATCCTTCGCGGACCGGCAAGATTTTGTTTGCGGACCGGCGGTTGAAGAACTGTGCTCTACACTGTGTGCGCTGTGACGAGAAACTTGTGCGCTGCGAGGTAATATTTTGAGCGCCAGCGTACCCCAGCGCAGCTTAGCGGGAACGCTGCTTGTGAGTCTTGGGGCCTGGGGATGGAAGCTGAAATCAGCAGGGGGCTAGGGATGGAAGCTCAGAATCGGCGGGGGGGGGGGGGGGGGGGCTGGGGATGGAAGCTCAGAATCGGCAGGGGGGCTGGGGATGGAAGCAGAGAATCAGCAGGGGGGCTGGTAAGTCTTGGGGGCTGGGGATGGAAGCTGAGAATCAGCAGGGGTGCTGGTGAGTCTGGGGGGCTGGGGATGGAAGCTGGGAATTTTTTATATGATATTGCCTTGGTTAAATAAAATGTTTTAACTTAAAAAGCTGTGTCATTAACAGTGAATCGAATCTAAAAATCGATTCAACAGGGTGAATCGAATTGAAATATTTTTCTATGAATCGGGCAGCACTAGTAGCTGGAATACCAAACTTTGAGAAACATCTGGTTCTGAAGTTGCAGTACCACAAACCAAACCAAAGGAAAAAACCAGGGTCCAACTCTCTGCAGTGAAAAACAATCCAGAACAAACAAAACAAAAACTGCAGATTTTGTACACGATGCAGGCAGTCTTTATTGAGACAAGTTAATCTTTTGATTAAAAACCTTTAACCAGGTAAGGGACCCAACACGGTCCGTGTTTCGGACTAACCTTCGTCAGGGGTCCACTTTTGATAAAAGGGGAAAATTATCAAAAGAGAAAAGAGCCTTGGACAAGTAACGATAGTTGACACGCTAGGAGGACCGCCAGAGACCGTGTTGGGTCCCTTACCTGGTTAAAGGTTTTTAATCAAAAGATTAACTTGTCTCAATAAAGACTGCCTGCATCGTGTACAAAATCTGCAGTTTTTGTTTTGTTTGTTCTGAAGTTGCAGTATTCATCACCTCCAAAGAAGCCAAGAGATGTACACTCTCCCAAGCAATATCAGCTGGCCCCAGCATATTCTTCTAGCTGAAAGACCATCAGCTGATACTTTCTCAACCCCAACCAAAATGATTCAAAGTTGAAATTGGATAAGCTGCATATTGGTAAATCATCTAGGCAGTTCATAATAACACAAGTGATAAAGCAGAAACAAATTACAGTATTTCATAAGCTAAGAAAGAGCAACCAGAATAAGCTCTATTGTTGTAGATCCCAGATCTCAGTAGAACAAAGAGTAGACCAAGCAAGCGTAGTATAATGGAAAACTTTAATCAAAATAGACCATATGCCTGACAAAGCCACGTTTCACCGAAGGGCTGTTTCAGAAGAAACAAAAACACAAAAACCAGAGAGATATAACTTTAAACTATCCCTCTCAGTAATTAGTGTGGAGACCTCCTGCTTGACTGTTGGTATTACTTTGTTTGTCCAGAGAGAAGTGGTTGTTAGAGAATGACATGGGGACAAATTTTTCCCCTTCCCAGTGAGTTCTTTTCCTGTCCCTGGCCTATTTCTGCAAGCTCTGTCCTCAACTGCACAAGCCTCAAACACTTTAAAATCATAAGTGTTCAAGACTTGTGCAGTTAAGGCAGAGCTTACAGGAATGGGACAGGGGCAACGACAAAACTTGCAGGGACAGGACGCTTGAGGCTTGTGCAGTTGAGGACAGAGCTTGCAGAAATAGGCCAGGGACAGGAAAAGAACTCACTGGGAAGAGGAAATTTGAGTTCCTGCGAGGACAGGGAAATATTTGTCCCCGTATCATTCTCTAGTGGTTGTTAAGCTTTAACCTCTCTGGAAATAATTTAATTTGGTGGCATTTTGACAGCTACCGAGAGAGCTAGTTTAAAGTTATACCTCTCTTATGTCGGGGATAAGGCTTCTAGGCTGGCAGCGTGCAGTTGCTGCACCCACCTGGCCTTTCCTTTCCTCTACTTACGTGGGCAGGATCAGCGGGCGGTGGTTGAAATAAAGGTAACGAATCGGGGAGGGGGGGGGCGGGGGTTGTATTCGCTACATAGGACGCACCCGTTTTTCCACCCACTTTTTATGGGGGGAAAAAAAGTGTCCTATGGAGCAAAAAATATGGTATTTCCTTAGATTACTCCAAAGGCTGTCACCTCTTAACTTAATCCTATACCCTCTCATTGCAGAGTTTCCTTTCAAATGAAATACTCAACTCATGCACATTTACAATTACATAGGTATTTAAATGTCTCTATCATATCTCCCCTCTCTCGCCTTTCCTCCAAAGTATACAGATTGAGATCTTTAAGTCTGTCCCCATATGCCTTTTGATGAAGACCACATACCATTTTAGTAGCCTTTCCCTGGACCAACTCCATCCTTTTTATATCTTTTTGAAGGTATGGCCTCCAGAATTGTACACAATCCATATTGTTTTATCATTAAAGAGATTGTGTATAGAGCGGATCATCTTTAGTTTTAAATAAAAGTATTTACTGATTTTGGAAGAAAATTGAGAATGAAAGTTAAGGTCAGGCTCAAAAACTATCCCGAAATTTTGAACTGATAAGTGAAATTTGAGTGTCATTAATAAGAAGAGGATTTGAGATTCTATGATATCTTTTCATGGAGAAACAAGGGCTTTCGTTTTATTAGGATTCAATTTCAGCTTTAGTTTTCAGCCATGCAGCAAGCATATAACGTTTCACATGAATTTGTGCTCCTCACTTGAAGCTGCTGTAGCTGTTTTTGTGAAAGGGAAATGCTGTCTTTTTGTGATTATAATTTAAGTGGTTTACATATTACATACAGGTACTTATTTTGTACTTGGGGCAATTGAGGGCTATGTGACTTGCCTGGAATCACAAGGAGCGGCAGTGGAAATTGAACTCAGTTCTCAACCCACTACACAAATCATTAGGCCTCTATTCTACGAGTATTTGTACCTTACTCAGGCTAAATAATGTATCGGATTCCAGCCAGGTAGGGACTCCAAACATGACAATGGAAGACGCTGAGGAAGCTCCAGGAGATGGAACAGTGTTATACAATAGAAGCTGAGGGAAGACTAGTGGGTAGAATTTAATTTTTCCTTTCTTTTCCCCTTAATAACATTCAATATACTGTATAATAAAGGGTAAATTAAACAACAACAAAAAAAACCACCTAGTCAAAAGATCTTGCAGCAGAGCAATAATCTAGGTAGATGCAATGTCAAATTATGAGCACAGATTTTATTTGTAAAGACATGAAGTTCTATCTTGGCTGCAAAACACAAATTTGGCACTTTTGATTTACGCTCCCCACATCATCAAGCACAGGTTACATAGAAACATAGAATATGATGTCAGAAAAGGGCCTACGGCCCAACAAGTCTGCCCACTCAAAGAACCCTCCCCTCTAAATTCTTCTTTGAAGTGAGCCCACGTGTTGATCCCATTTGATCTTAAAGTCAGTCACGTTGTTTGACTTTCATAACTGCGCAGTTGATCAGTGTCTTTCTCACCTCAACAAAGTAGCAGTGTTAGGAGCATCTCTATCAAATTTGAAGTTTTTAAAAATATATTTTCATTGTGAGCTACAAACCTTGATATCATAGTACAACATCAGTTTCATTATCCATTGTTTGTCACAAATCATACTTCCCAGTTTGATCTCAATCGGACTTTTGATCGAATCATAGCATCAAAACCATCTTGGCTTCCTTGGTAGATTATCTGTCCAATTATTTAGTGTTGGAAAGAATGCACTTATATTACATTTTGATTTAAGTAGTGCATTCGATTCGGATGACCACGATATCTTGATCGAATATTTAGCCGCTATAGGAATTTCTGGCCGAGTTTTGAACTGGTGTGAGGGTTTTCTGAATAATCACACCTTTCAAGTTTTTAGTGAATAAGTTTATCCCAAAAAGTGGACTAATACTTGAGTTCCTCAGAGGTCACCACTTTTCCTTTTCTTTTTAATCTGTATATGGCATCGCTGGGAAGAAAACTATCTGAATTGAATTTACAAACATACATTTATGCTGATGTCATTACAATTGTCATGCCCATTATTTTGTTGTCCTCAGAGACAATAATTCATGTAACTTCCATATTCAATCTTGTAGATAATTGGGCTAAAGATTTCAAACTTGAATTGAATGCAGAAAAGACAAATGTCATCCTTGCAAGTCCATCTAATAAAATTATGGAGACCTCTTTAGTGATAAATGGAATAGATTATACCATCAGCCCCACAATAAAAATCACTCTAGATCAGGGGTAGGCAATTCCAATCCTCGAGAGCCGGAGCCAGGTCAGGTTTTCAGGATATCCACAATGAATATGTATGAGATGGATTTGCATGCACTGCCTCCTTGAGATGCAAATCTATCTCATGCATATTTATTGTGGATATCCTGAAAACCTGACCTGGCTCCAGCTCTCGAGGACTGGAATTGCCTACCCCTGCTCTAGATAAATCCTTAACTTTTGAAGCTCATACTGATATTCTAATCAAAAAACGTTATTATACTCTCTGGAAATTACTCTCATTAAAATCATATTTTGATTTTTGGTCCTTCAAATTGCTGGTTCAATCCCTCATGTTGAGCACATTAGATTACTGTAATATAATTTATTTAGGATCATATAAAAAAACTATTAGGAAATTAAGAATTGACACCCCTCCTGAAATGCCCTGTTTAGCTTTGGTCATTCAGCGGCACTATGAAGGCCTAGGTCATTTAGAAATACGTCCAAAACCCATTTTCATTATCGGCACTTGGACGTATTTTGACAAAGTTCGTCCAAGTGCCGACTTAGGCCGGTTTATGGACATTTTTCTCTTTCGATTATGAGCCCCATACTGTATATCAGACCCAACATGGTCTGTGTTTCAGTTATCTTTGCCTTCATCAGGGGTCCTCATATTGCATGATAATAAAATTTTATTTATAACCCCTAATCCTTGACAGTTCAGAGTGGTTTATATCAAGAAGATCTACCAGATAAATAAGTCTTCACAGATCTTCTAAATATTTGCTAGGAGATTGAATTCAGAAAAAACCAGTTATAGTTTTGCTCCAAACACCAGCCCGATAAGATAAAGTTTTGACCATAAATCTTTTTGAAATGCACCTTTTAATGTTGGAAATGAGAATAAAGAGATTCCTTGTTTAGGACGAGAATATACAGGGAACACAAAATGATTACAGAGATAAATAGGAATAAGTCCAACCAACGTCTTATAACATAAACATGCAAATTTAAATATAATTCTAGCCTAGACTGGCAACCAATGTAATTTTCTGTAATATGGACATGATCGGATTTTTTTCAATCCATATATCAAATGTACAGCGCTATTTTGAATGATTCTTTGTGTTGTGTTTCATGTTTTTTTTTTTCTCTTTTTCACAGTTGTGGTCCTGCAGTTCTTTTATTTCCCAATATTGAATCATTTGATTTAACCTTCTGCCCAGTGTGCCGCTGCAGCAAAAACACAGCAAACAGGATGCTAGGAATTATTAGGAAAGGGATCAAGTTTTATTCAAATTTCATAAGTTTAATAAGACCATGGTTTGAAACGTTTGATTAAAAAGCAAGTTAAACAACTTGGTCTCCATCAAGGGCTGTACTCTTAGTCCATTGAGTTTCCAGTTTTTTCATAAGCTATTTTTCCTACAATATGAAAAAACTGGAAACTTGGGAGTCTGTTTATCTGACATTCATAGATAGCTTTTTGGCCAATTGCAAGCTCCTGATGAACATAAGAACATAAGAAACGCCTTCACCGAATCAGACCTTTTTGGTCCATCTAGTCCGGTGACCCGCACACGCGGAGGCCAAGCCAGGTGTTCCCCGATGAAACCTGTTTACCCGTATCCATTGATGTGATTTGCAAGAAGGTGTGCATCCAACTTGCCCTTGAAACCCAGAATGGTGGTCTCTGTCACAACCTCCTCCGGGAGAGCATTCCAAGCGTCCACCATTCGCTGCGTGAAACAGAACTTCCTGGTATTTGTCCTGAACCTGTCGCCTCTCAACTTCAATCCATGACCTCTTGTCTGATTCACATTTGACAATGTGAATAACGATGCTTCTTGCTCTATTTTGTCGAATCCTTTTATTATCTTATAAGTCTCTATCATATCCCCTCGCAGTCTTCTCTTCTCAAGGGTAAATAAGCCCAGTTTCCTGAGGCGTTCTTTGTAGCTCAAATTTTCCATACCTAATACTAGCTTTGTAGCTCGCCTCTGCACCCTCTCCAGCAGGGTCACATCCTTCTTTAGGTAGGGAGACCAGTGCTGGACACAGTACTCCAGGTGCGGTCTGACCATTGCTCTGTAAAGCGGCATTATGACGTCCGCCGATCTACTCGTGATTCCCTTCTTTATCATGCCCAACATCCTGTTTGCCTTCTTCGCCGCCGATGCACACTGCGCCGACGGCTTCAGGGTCCTGTCAATCAGTATCCCCAGATCCCTTTCTTGTTCGCTCTTGCCCAATGTTACACCTAACATTTTATATTCATGTTCCTTGTTTTTCCTTCCCAGGTGCATCACTTTGCATTTCTCTACATTAAACTTCATCTGCCACTTTTCCGCCCATTTCCCTAGCTGGTTCAAATCTCTTTGGAGTTCTTCAATGTCCATTAGTGACCCTACTGTCCGGCATACTTTCGTGTCATCTGCAAACTTGATTATATTACTCGTTGTTTTCTCTTCCAGGTCATTTATGAAGATATTGAACAAAATGGGCCCAAGAACCGAGCCCTGGGGCACACCGCTTGTCACTTTTTCCCAGTCCGAGAACTTCCCATTTATGCTTACCCTCTGCAATCTGTTCTCCAGCCATCTACCTATCCATCTTAGGATGTCCCCCTTTATTCCATGGCATTCAAGTTTTCTCATAAGCCTCATGTATGGGACCTTGTCGAATGCTTTCTGAAAGTCCAAGTATATTATGTCCACCGGATCTCCTCTATCGATGTGTTTGTTCACCTTCTCAAAAAATTGTAGCAAGTTCGTCAGACATGACTTTCCCTTTCTGAAGCCGTGTTGACTGGTTTTCATCAGATCATGATTATCCAAATGTTGCACTATATTATCCTTGATTAGTGCTTCTACCATCTTCCCAGGAACCGACGTAAGACTCACAGGTCTATAGTTGCCTGGTTCACCTCTCGATCCTTTTTTGAAGATTGGGATGACATTTGCTATCTTCCAGTCGTCTGGTATTTGACCTGTTCTGATTGTCAAATTTGCAAGGGATTGTAATAACTCTCCTATTTCTACCTTAAGTTCTTTTAGGACTCTTGGGTGAATTCCATCCGGTCCAGGGGATTTGTCACTTTTTAGTTTGTCGATCTGATTGTATATCATGTCCAAGTCCACATTCACTGTGGTGAGGCTATCCTCATCTTCTCCCTTAAATACTTTCTCTGCTTCGGGCAGTAATGTAGTGTCCTCCTTGGTAAAGACAGACGCGAAGAATGAATTTAGCCTATCAGCAATCTGTTTATCTTCCTTAATGCACCCTTTTCTTCCTTGGTCATCTAGAGGGCCCACTGCCTCCTTAGCTGGTTTTTTCCCTTTTATGTATCTAAAGAAGGGTTTGAAGTTTTTGGCTAACTTTTTCTCATAAACCTTTTTGGCGTCTCTTACCGCCTTGTGACAATTCTTTTGGTCGACCTTGTGACTGTTCCAGGCCTCCGTTGTTCGCGTTTCCATTTTTTGAACGAGTTCCTCTTGTCCCTTACCGCATCCTTCACCCCTTTTGTTAACCAAGCTGGTTCTCCTTTGTACTTATTTTTCCTTCCTTTGGATATCCGCGGAATGTAGAGATTCTGCGCTTCGGTGATGGTATTTTTTAGTAGAGACCATGCTTGATCAACCGTTTTGATTTCGGCTGTCCTTTTCCTGAGCCGTTTTTTAACCATGACTCTCATGCTGTCGTAATTTCCTTTTCTGAAGTTAAAGGTTTTGGTTTGGGTCTTGGTTCTTTTTTCCTTCCTGATGCCAATTTTAAAATTGATCATGTTATGATCGCTCATTCCCAGGGGGACCGTGACTTCCACGCCTGTTGTTCTTCCAGTTATGCCATTAAGGACTAAGTCCAAAGTTGCGGTCCCTCTTGTCGGTTCTTCCACCATTTGCTCTAGGAAGCAGTCTCCTATTATTTCCAGGAACTTTACTTCCCTTCCGCAGTTTGAGGTTCCTAGGTTCCAGTTTATCCCCGGAAAGTTGAAGTCTCCCATGATTGTTATGTTACCTGTTCTTATTTCATGGGTGATTTCCTTTATCATTTCTGCATCTGCTTCCTCCGTCTGTGCTGGGGGTCGAATAGAGGCCAATTTTTGTGTCTGCTTCGTTACGTCTAGGGATCTTTATCCAGAGGGAATCCAGTTTTTCTTTTCCTTCCGTCTTCCCTTCTCCGATAGACTCTATTCCTTCTTGGACATACAGGGCAATACCTCCCCCTTTTTGCCCTATTCTATCTCTTCTGTATAATTTGTATCCTTGCAGTACTGTGTCCCATTCATTTTCATCATTCCACCATGTTTCTGTTATTCCAATGATATCAAGTTTTTCTCGTCTCGCTAGTGCTTCCAGTTCCCCCATTTTGTTTCTCAAGCTTCTGGCATTCGCATACATACATTTGAGCTCCTTGTGTGGTACCTTCTTGGACTTTTTGGTTTGCGCAGCCCTCGTTGTATCTATTTGTACTCCTTCTCTGTCTCTTTCGACATGCTCTTGCCCTATATCTAAGCAGTTATTTGTAGTTCCTTCTTTGGGATCTCCCGCACTGGTCCGGGCCATCGACTGGTTGTCGACTGTTGGCTCTCCCCTGTTCCTTAGTTTAAAGCCTTCTCAATGGTCCTCTTCATGTTTTCAGCTAATACTCTCGCTCCCTGCTTAGTAAGATGTAGCCTGTCATTTCTAAAGTATCCGCTTCTTCCCCAGAATGCTGTCCAGTTGCGTATGAATTCGAAGTCCTCCTCGTTGCACCATCGTCTCATCCAGGCGTTGATTTCTCGCAGCTCCTCCTGCCTCTTACCATCCGCTCTCGGTACCGGGAGGATTTCGGAGAAGGCCACTTTCACCTCCCTGACCTTCAGTTTTCTTACGAGTAAGCGGAGTTGACCCTTCATTTCCTCCCTGTCATACTTCCTACCGCTCACATCGTTGGTTCCCACGTGGATAATCACAGCAGTGTCCTCTCCTCCTGCACCGTCTATGATACTGGTGATCCTGCTGGACACATCCTTCACCCTTGCACCAGGCAAGCAGGTGACCAATCTATCCTCCCTTCCTCCTGTGATGTGGCTATCTACATTGCGTATGATAGAATCACCAACAATGATCCCTGCCTTCTTCAATCGGGGGTTCTTAGGGGGTCATAGGTCCGTATCCATGGTGTAGGACCTGTCCTCTCTCATCTGTGGTGTATCCCATGGCTGGCTCTCATTATCGCTAAGTGTGTGGTCGTCCTCGACATCCGCCTCAGCCTCCTCTTCAATTTTAGTGGTGCCTCCTTCTATCTCTCCTTGGCCCTCTTCCTTGGTCGTTGTATGGGTATTGATCTCTAGCCCTGAAACTTCCACATGGTGCTGGTGGGCTACCTAGTACTCTAAGACAGGAGAGGATGGAGATTTCAGCCACAGGCTTGCTGGTGAAAGTTGTGATGATGCTTTATGGTAAAAACATAATGTACCTTCAGGGAGTTTGAAGGGTTCAGAGCAGCAGGATGTTAAGGCAGACAACCGAAGATTCATTTACCTTAGGTGCATGAGAGGGGAGATGAATCTCTCCAATTCCTTGATCCCTTCGCTCGTGTTGGACTCTCCTGGCAACTTCTCCTGCTTGCGGTTTTCCTCTTTCCTGGCGAGGAGTTCTTCTAGTTCTATCACAGTTCCCTCCAGCAACCGGACTTGCAGTTTCAGGCTGTCCAGTTCCTTGCATCGGCCGCAAACATATGCCCCAGTCCCCGAGGGGAGGTAGTCATACATACTGCAGCCGATGCAGAAGACTGGAAAGCTCATCTTCTGGCTTCCATGGGCGATCATGTTGTGTTCCCTTTTTCAGCTGTCTCAGCTGGCTGTGTGTGTCCTGCCCTCTTGTTAGCTTTCCTCCTGTTGGTTGCGAGTTGTGCTGGTGCTACTGAGTTGAAGCGACCTGGAAGAAAACAAAGGAAAACAGATAAGAATGTATCTTACATTCTTGGGGCTCTCTGTTAGTCTGCCTAGTCTCTTGTCTCCTTCTAAAGGCTCCTTCGCAAAGGCGCTCTCGCCGCGCGCCGTTGGCTCCCCTCCTTTTAAGGGGGAGTCCGGGCACTCAGCTGATGACGCAGGCTGTGATGCGATGGGGGGGCGGAGCTTCCTCTCGCCGCTAGCCCACGCTGCCTGCTTGCACGCTGCTTCTCCTTCTCTCCTGCCTCTCCTTTCACGCTAAAGTGAAGCCAGCGCTCCTTTTAGCGCTACAAGTTCTTGCCTATGCCACCACTGTATTGCAGTTGAAAATCCTCATTCAAGTTAAGTAGCTTTTTGCATTTAAAGAAATGAATTTTGCTTGACATATATAAATATTAAATTGGGTGAGGTTTTTCTTATTTATGATAGGGATGCCTAGTTTGCTCATGGTGAGTTGACTCATACAACCCATTGATGGTTCCCACTGAAATCTTTTCCTCTCCTTTGATGTGATCTGATGAATGTTGTTGGACTTAGTTATCTTGATTTGAGTGTTTTCACTTGTTTTGCTAAGTCAAGCTTTAGATATTTATTGTAACCTTGACAATGTGTTTTGTAATATTGCCATCAAAAGTCTAGTTTCAGTTGTTCTTTAACGGAAATAATCCCAAAATTAAATAAATAAATACAGTTGAGATGCTGATGGAATAGAGTCACAACCCCTGCAGATACCAGTTTGTTCTTTACCTAGTACTCTAAGACAGGAGAGGATGGAGATTTCAGCCACAGGCTTGCTGGTGAAAGTTGTGATGATGCTTTATGGTAAAAACATAATGTACCTTCAGGGAGTTTGAAGGGTTCAGAGCAGCAGGATGTTAAGGCAGACAACCGAAGATTCATTTACCTTAGGTGCATGAGAGGGGAGACTGTTTTCCCAGCAGGCTTGAAGCCAGAGTTGAGCCAATATGAAAATCCCATGAGACAGTAGGAACAGGGAATATATGCTAAAAAATAAAGGAGGGGGGCAATAACAGCAGGACTACAACTTACAGGAAATTCAGTAATGATGCCCAAAGCTCACTGAATCTGTACCAAAGTGACCACCACCAAAAATATGACTTTCCAGGTCTACTACTGCTTTTCAGCTCACAAAATTCTAATGGCTGCAAAGAAGCTTTCATGAGCTAGGTTAGTGTCATATTCAGATCCCATTACACAGCAAACAGCTTGATGGGAGGCTTCAACTAAATCTGATGGGAAGCTCTACAGAAATCTGACAGCTAAAGGTCAAACAGATGGGTTCATTTTCCACACGGTGATGCAGAAATACCAGCTGCATTGATACAACTGCTGAATTTCCTGTAAGTTATTGTCCTACTAATATTGGCCCCTTTTTTTAGCATATATTCCCTACTCCCATTGTCTCATTGGCCTTTCATATTGCTACAAAGCACAAAAATTATAGCACTTATCTTAACTTATCAGTTCCTTAGAGGAGCAGTGTGTTGCCCCCAAAGAGGTTCAGCAGCTATCTCAAGTTTACTTCTAATACATACACTAACTGTAAAACCATAATAATTGATTTCATTTAATATGTTATATACCGCAGATTGCTAATTTCCATGCAGTTAGAAACAGCACACAAACAAAATTTAAACAAACATAGAAACATATAAACTAAATTAAAAGCTAAAAATATTCATAAAAACTAAGATGGGCATAAATATCAATTTAAAAGTACTGTTTTAATAATTTTCAAAAAGAAAGCATCTCTCTTTCTACTCACAAAAATATTTGTAATTGGTTCCAGAAATGGGGAAAACAGATAATGGCCCTAGATCTCTTTAAGACAATGTTCTTCAATGCAAGGCCTGGGGACCAGTGATGGCCTCTGAATTCCTCTGGGGTGGCCACCATTGGCATTGTGTAGGGGATTTTTTTTGTACTCTGTCTCTCTACTCAAGCTAGTGACTGACAGAAAGAGAAGTGATTGGAGGGAAAACTGTATGCTTTAAGGAAAAGGCATTTCTCAATAGAATAAGAGAATACATTTGGAAATGTCCACTACCTTGAAGGTACCCCCAATGAAAAGCTGGTCAGCAGTGTTGCATAGGAAAACATTTGGTGGCTCTCTCTCAGCTTGATTGGATCTGCTTTAGGCAGTGGTGGGATAGATAGTAAATGTTACAAAAGATGACTAGTCTCATATGGCTCATATGGAGCCTGGTCATGCATGTTAGTAAATGTAGCTTTTAGTGTTTTACTGTAATATGCTATTGTGACTTGTTATAGTCAGACAACATTTTGGAACAGTGATCTGTGCAGCCACATAGGACATAATGCACATGGGAGTACAGCTATACTAGGACCTTCCCCTGTGCTATTACACCTCCTGAGGGAAGAGGATGCGGAAATCAAAAGTGGGTGCTATGCTGGAGCTACTGCTACTACTAAAATAGGAAGTGATATGCTGAAATTGCTACCGTGAAAGGGAGGGGGGGTGACTGCCATGTTCAGTTTTCAAATTGGGTGCTGTTTAGCCCATAGCTAAACTTATCATATCTTTGATCCAAATATTATTTCTATTCATAAATGTTCAAAAAGCTAGTTGCAGTGCCTTTGATCTGGTTATACAGAAAACTGCACCAAGAGTCTTTGGAAACAAAAACATAATTTGTACTTGCCTCATGAAATGTTCCATCTTAGTTTGATAATTGAAATGCTATTCAGATGTGGACCAAAATTTTGAGATCTAGGATCACTGTTTTCTACTTCTATATTTAATTTGTGATTTGCTATGAACCCCATAGGGCTAAGCAACTCCAATTCTCGAGTTCCACAAGCCAGTTGACTCTTCTGGACATTTACCATGAATATACATGGGGTCCATTTGCCTATTATAGAGGCAATGCATACAAATACATGTAATATATATTCACACACTAATTATCTTGAAAACCTGCATGACTCGGCTGCAGTCAAAGATTGGACCTACCTCCCCTGAGAGAGGATTTCTAAGATGATTATCCAGTTGCAAACAGGAAATGCAGTTGTTTCAGTCCACCTCTATTTTTGATGTGATTTGTTTATTTGGATGTAAGATATAGTATTTTATCTCTGTCTTTCCAGGGTCCATCATAAAAACACCTGGAACATTAACAAGAAGCAGCAGCTTGTGTCGTTCTCGACGTAGTGTTATAGTACCTCATTCACAGCCTCAACATATCTTGCCATCGCCAGACCCTGACATCCTTTCAGTATCCAGCTGCCCAGCACTCTGCCGCACTGATGAAGAAGAAGCTATTTATTTCAGTGCAGATAAACAATGGTATTAATTCAATGTTTCAATTCATATTTGAAGGCCTACAAAGATTTAGGAGGGAAGTTATCAATCTGGGCTATCATTAAGATGGCTTATTTTAGTACAAGTCGTGCTATTTTAGCACAGGGTCTTATTTTATGCAATGAGACCCTGTGCTAAAATAGCAAGACGTGTGTTATAATAACTAAACAGTAGCCCACGTTGATAACTTCCTTCCCTCTTTGTTACTGTAAAATGAATAGTTAAAGGGCTATTCCAAATAAAACTGGAAGAATTGCAAGCTAGATAGAAATGTTGTTTATGTGTACAGATTAATATGTCTGGCTTTATAGAAATTGTCAAAAAAATTTTAGATCATCTTTTATGAATTGATCATTATTTTGACACAATATATGGTGGTTTACTTTATAGCCAATATAATTCCTTGCTATTAGGACAGCAAATATCAATTAGAGAAGTAAAATATTTCATTTGGTATTTGGTCAATATTAAATTTGGTGCAAATGATTTAGTAGTTTCCAAAATCCTACTTAAAAGTTAAAATCATATTTTCAGCTAAAAATACCTAGACATATCTTAGGCCAGTCATTTGTGTAATTTATTTTATTTTTAATTTACAGAGGCTTGATAATACCACCAGTTACACATGGGGTATAATAAGTAGTTTACAAATGTAATTTTGAAAATGAAAAAGTCCTAAAAAATCACCATCCACTAGCTAAATAAATAATAGTAATAATGAACTCACCTTAGGACTTACTTTAGGAAAATCCTGAAAATCCATCCCACAATCCTCTAAAGGGGCAATTTTCAAACATTTCACATTAAGGCAGAATAAAACTCATGAGTATGCATACGCAGTATTTACCCCTAGGTTTTGCATCAGTTCTAAAAGCAAAAATATACATGTACATTATTTTTTAAAATTAATGCAAGTACTACCATTGTTGTCAGAGCAATGAAGAAAGCCCAGTGAGCAGGAGAGATGAGTGATTGTCCTGCTAGGTCTTTTGTAGTAATCCTGGAAGAGAGGAAAGTATATTTTTAGATTCAAACAGTTTTTATTGATACAATTATCATCAAATATAATACAGCATCAAAAAAAACACATCAATATGCATCAATTATTAATAAACATAATAAAAGACAAATTCCAATATCAATAAACCCCACTTGTCTATATGAGTTTAAACCTTTACCTTCCCTCTCTATACCCACACCTTCCCACCCAATAGTACTCTCTACCCAATGATATTCTCATAAATAAAGAAATCTAACTTAAAATCTCATTACAGCCCTTAGGGTACAAAACTTGCAAATAAATACTGCATCAAAAGACATCAATAATGCATCAATTATTAAAAATACATAATAAATTAAAAAAAAATTCCAATTTCATTAAACCCCCACTTATCTATATGAAATTAAACCTTAACCATCCCTCTCCACACCCACCCCTTCACTTCCAATAGTACTCTCTACCCAATGTTACTCTCTTCATTTAACTTAATAAAAAGCCCAATTAAGAGATCCAACTTAAAATCGCATTACGACCCTTAGGAAGCAAATCTTGCAAATATGAATCCCAAATTTGTATAATTTTAAAGTATAATTGAGCAACTTTTACACACATAGGTCCTCATGAATGTCAGTACTATCCCTGATGAGCCTCATTGTTACATAATATCAGAACCAGATATGTACTGAGCTTCATAGACCACCTGTGATAAATAAGTAAATGTTAAACTATAAATGGTGGAAACAAACTGCCAGAGTGGCTGGTCTAAAAATATTTGCAAAAGTCAGTATTTAAAATTGCCAAATCTCTAGTTAATGATACTTTCTGTATGTACTTCCTGTGATCTTGCAGGCTGTATAAAATTCTACTACTACTACTACTATTTATTATTTCTATAGCGCTACCAGATGCTTGCAGCACTGTATATTAAACATGCAAGAGAGAATCCCTGCTCGAAAGAGCTTACAATCTAATTATGACAGACAAACAGAACAAAAAAGGTGAATCTATACAAACTGCTCTGGTAGGGAATTTATTTTATTTTTTTTTGTAAAAATTTTATTATTTTAAAAACTACAACAGTGTAGTACATTTGGTTGAATACAGAAAAATATTAGAGATTACACCATTTTATACAATTAGTATATAGAACCATAACTTTACCCACCCATCTTTCAATTATTAATAATACAAGACAACCCCATTTATTACATTGATATGAAGAATTAATATCAATTTCTCAACCACCTCTCCCTTCCCCACCCCGGATGTGTAAGGAAAAACTTAAAGAAAAATACATAAACCATTAATGTAAAGCAACAAATAAAACCAATGGACTCCATACTTTGTTAAATGAAACACTTGACCCCAAACATTCTGCATTCATTCTCTCATATTTGTATGTATTACATACATTTGTCCACCAAAATATGTAGTTTAATTTATCGTGGCTTTTCCAATTTTTTGTGATCAATTGAACAGCTATTCCAGTCAAAACCAGGAAAAGACAGCTTTTATATTTATCAAGGGGAGGTTTGACGTGTAACATAGTACCACAAATTATGGCTTCATATGTTAAGGGAATATCTGATTCTAAAACAATATTTATTTGTCCCCAAATTGACTTCCAGAAACTAAATATCAGTGGCCAAAAATTAACACATGATCTAAAGTCCCTATATCAGCATGACAGTGCCAGCATCTATTAGATTTGGAACTATAATAAAAATAATAATAACAGCTTATATACCGCAATACGTGAAGTTCTATGCGGTTTACAAAAGATTAAGCAAAGGTACAAATTGACTGACTTCAAGAGGGGAAGAAGAAAGAGAAGTAATTAGACAGGAAATTCATTGTTGAGGAGAAAAGTGATCAAAAGGACAGTAGGTCGCTATTGAGAGGAAAGAGATAAGTGGATCAGTTGTCAAGATGTTTTAGGAACAGATGTGTTTTTAGACGTTTCCTAAATACCTCATAAGTAGAGGGCAAAAGTAATTGTTCTAGGTCTTTACCCCATGATGCTGCTTGGTGTGAGAGAAGAAATTCATGGTGTTTTTTCAGTTTGCAACCTCTCACTGGGGGGGAAACGAAGTTGGAATGTGAATTTCTCTTGTGTCTTTTGGTTGAGAAGGAGAAAAGGTCAGTAATGTATTTGGGGGCAAGTCCGTGTAATGCTTTAAAGCAGAAACAGGCAAATTTGAACTTTACGCGTGCCTTCATCGGCAGCCAATGTAGCTGCCGGTAGTAGGGTGTCACGTGGTCAAATTTTTTTAGTCCAAAGATTAGTCTGACTGCCGCATTCTGCAACAGTTGTAGGCGTCGCATATTTTTTTGGGAAATTGCCAAATAGGCAAGTAGTCAAGCAGGCTTGAGGGATTGGACTAGGATTCTAAAAACCGATGTAACAAAATAAGCTTTAAGGGATCTGAGTTTCCAGAGAGTGAAAAATCCCTTTCTGATTAAGGAATCTACTTGGTCTTTCATGGTTAGGCATTGATCCAGAGTTACACCTAGTATCTTTATGGAGGGCTGGATAGGGTAACTAAGGTTATTGATACAGGGGGGTGATTTAATGTCAAGTGGATGTGGTGAAGCAATGGAAAAAGTCGTTTTATCTGAATTAAGTTTGAGCCTAAAGTTTGTCATCCATTGTTCCATCATGTTTATAGCTTCTGAAGCTTTGGGAATAGTTTTGGAGACAGAATTGGTGAATGGGATGATAATCGTAAAATCATCTGCATAACTAAATAGTTTTATCCCCAGCTGGGTTAGCTTCGTGCCCAGTGAGGACATGTAGACGTTGAAGAGCAATGGGGATAGTGGAGAGCCTTGGGGCACACCGGATGGATTGCTCCAGGTGTCGGAAAGCTCATAATTAAAACGAACCTGATAGGTGCGGGATTTAAGGAAGCCACGGAACCAGTTCAGCACCTTATCCCGGATACCAATGGCATCTAGGCATTGCAGCAGTTTCATGTGGTCCACTAGATCAAAGGCAGAACTCATATCGAATTGCATTATCAGGGCATTAAGGCCTTTACTAAACAGTAGGTGCAAATTGTCTAAGATAGCCGCAATTACTGTCTCCGTACTGAATAATGGCCTAAAACCAGATTGAGTTTCATGGAGGAGAGAGAATTGATCAAGATAACCCATCAGTTGGGTGTGAACCAATCCCTCCATAATTTTTATAATAAACGGAATGGAAGCTACCGGTCTATTGTTGGATATTAGGGCTGAGGATACTTTACGATTTTTTAGAATTGGGGTTATAATAATGTAACCATTATTAGAGAGGAACTTTCCATTGTTTAGGTTGTAAGCCAAGTATTGCATCAGTGATAATTTAAATTCTAAAGGTGCTGCTTTCATAATTTCTGGGGGGCATGAGTCCAGAACGCAATAGGATCTAGAGTATTTGTTATATAATCTGATATAATCATTCCACTCTAAATCCTGAAAGGAGCTCCAGATCATGTCTGCCGGTATATCATTTCCTTGGGTGTTCGCTATTTGATGATCACAAGAGTTGTTTGTTGAACAATGGATTCTAAAGTTCTTAATTTTAGAACCGAAGTACAGAGCTAAGTCATTTGCAGAGGGTAGTTTAATGTTGTGTGTGGGTGAGGTGTAGCGAGTGGTGTCAAATAAATTTGTGATCAGGTTGAATAGCTCTTTTGTATTGATTCCTTGTGAACCATTACAAGATGAGTTGATTTTAGTGGAGTAGAATGCTTTACGTTTGTCTTTTAACATTTGTTTGTAGATTTTTATGTTAGCTCTCCAGTTGTTACGGTCGGCTAGTTCTCCTGTTTTTTTCCAAGTTCTTTCCAGTCGTCTAGCTAGTTGTTTTATTTTTAGAAGTTTGATGTCAAACCATTTGTTATATTTATTTGAATTGCTTTTGCTATTACGTAAAGGGGCAATTTTATCTAAAATGGATGTGCTGGTTGTCGTCCAGTGATCCCAAAAATCAATTCCTTCATCTATCTCTGTTTGCAATTCGTATTGTGACCAGAATTCTTTTGGATTAATATAGCCTCTTGTGTGATGTTCTCTTTTTATAATTGGGCGTGTCTAACTATCTAATTTTTGCAAACGAACTGGGGTCCAAAAAATCCTATGTAATAAAAATAACCATGTTTGCAACCTCCAAGTCCAAATTTGTGGCCAATGAGAAACAGAAATATACTGTTTAATCTCGATGCTCCAAATATCTCTGAGACTATTTTTAGGTTTTTTATTCAAAAATTCAGAAATTAATTTATACCACTGGGCAGCCTGATGTCCTACTAAAAAATCTGTCTGGTAGCAAAGGATCTGCAGGCTATAATAATTTTTAAAATTTTTCCATTCAGGGAACCCACTCTGAATGGCCTACTTCAACTGCAACCACCTATACCAGGGGTGTCCAACCTTTTGGGTGAAAAAAATGTTTCTGGGGCCACACAAACGCGCAGACGCTGCAGCAAGACAGAGGAGGGAGCCGGCAAGATGGTAAACACCCAGGGGTAGCAGAGGAAAACACTGTATCGCCCTCGACCGGGGCTGCACAAAATACTTCACAGGGCTGCAGGTTGGACACCCCTGACCCATACTATTGAGATTTTATTGTATAATAATTTTTATTGGAACAAGAATAAGAAAAGACAAATACCAGAATTTAACCATATATCAATGTTCCAAACAACATTTTATCCAAACTACCCCAATCCCTATACCAAACCCCAATAACCTCCCACCTTCCCCCTCCCCCCCCCAGGAACGAGTCGGAGTTCCAAAAGGACATTCAAACATTAATATTATTTGCATATCAATAGGACATAGTCAACAATTCAAAACACGACTTCTTGCAGAAGAGGTCATCGTATTCCAAAAGCGTTCCCAAATGAGTGTGAAACGTTCTCCTTGGACAGTTGAAAGGTCAGATATGTCTCTACGTTCCCAAGTAAGCAGTTGTATCATCTGAATACGCCACATATAGATTGTAGGAGCATCATTATCCAACCACTTAAGAAATATACATTTAAGGGCACATAAAATTGACCATTTTAAAAAGGCTTGTAGTCCAGATGACTTCGGATGGCAAGGAGGAGCAATACCAAATAGTAAAAGAGGAGATGGTCGTATAATCACAGTCCAAAGAGGCTCTATAAAGGCAAAAATTTGTCTCCAAAAGATTTTGATCGTTATACAGGACCATAACATATGGCCCAAATCAGCAATTTGACAATCACATCTATTGCATTTTGATGATGATCTAAACTTAGCACAATAGGCTCTATATGGAGATACATACATCCTAAATAATATTTTAAATTGCATTTCCCAAAAATAAGTGTACTTTTTTAATGATGACAATCGGGCAACAGCTCTTTCTATAGTATCTTCTGGAAGTACCACATTCAGATACTATTGAGATTTTAAAATGCCAAATGATTGTTGCAGCTGTGAAAATTCCAGCAGATTCTCATTGGATATAACATCATCCAATGTCCGAATACCTGCCTGCATCCAATTCTTCCATGAGATTCCAGCACCGCCCACTTGAATCTTAGAGTTTAACCATAAGGACTGTAAAGTAGTTTTCAATATAGGAACATCTGTTAGTTTATCAATAAATTTAATTGTTTTCCATGTATCCAATAAAATTATGTTGTCCCTAGCATAGCTAGGTAATCTGATACTTAATACATAAGAAAGTCGCATTGGGGACATAATTTTCCATTCCAGGTATAGCCAGTCTGGCAGATGCTCCATGAGCTCGGGGAGGATCCAATACATTCCCTGGTGCATAATATAGGCCTGATGGTATCTATAAAAATTGGGAAAATTTACCCCACCCTCTGCAATCGGCTTTTGTAAAGTTACCATAGCAATTCTAGCATTTTTACCCAGCCAAATAAATTTAGTAAGAATACTATTCAATTTTTTTATAAAAAGACCCCTGAAAGTAAACCGGTATCATACCCATTTGGTAACAAACTATAGGCAGAATCATCATTTTTACAGTCTGAACTCTCCCCCACCAAGACAAATGCAGTGGATTCCAATGCTCACACATCTCTGAGACCTTTAGCAATATGGATTTTTAATTTACCTGCATCGTTTCTTCCAACGTTTTCTAAATCTAAATACCTAAATATGTAATACCTCCTTCCTTCCACAAGAAAGAGAATTTATCAAATAATCCCTTGAAACAGTGAACGTTTAGAGGAAGGACTTCTGATTTGCTCCAATTTATCTTATATCCTGAAAATTTCCCAAATCTTTCAATCAGCTCAAGTAAATGTGAAATGGTTGCTTCCGGATTCCTCAAATGAATCAAAATATCATCTGCATAAGCAGAAACTTTATATGCCCAACCTGCATAAGGAATACCCTGAATCTCCTCTGCCTGTTGAATAGCCAATAACAAGGGTTCCAAAACAATATCAAACGCAGAGGAGATAACGGACATCCTTGCCTAACTCCCCTCCCCAAACAAAAACGCTCTGAAAAAGTATTATTAATATACAATCTGGCAGAGGGGGAGCTATACAAGGTTTGAATCATTTGAATAAATCCAGTACCAATACCAAACCAATCCACCGCTTGATACATAAAGGTCCGTTCTACACGATCAAAGGCCTCCTCTGCATTCAAAGATACAGAGAAGGCCAGATCATCCATAACTTTTGATATATCTTTAACTTGTATAATCATATGAACTGTAAAATCACAGAAAAATAAAGGCTATTACCCTCTCACTCGTAAGTTACTCCTCACCAGACCAACAACAAGACCAAATAATGTTCAGTCACATACATTTATGACATCTCTCTTGTACATTGATCAATGTATTCCTGTAATTTCCCTGGTTCCTCATAATTAACAGTCTTATTAAGGTGAGTGACTCTCATCACTGCTGGATAAAAGAGCCCATACTTTGCTTCTATCTGCCGGAGTTGTGGGCGGAGCATTAAAAACTACTTACTTACACTCGCCGTTGCAGGGTCAAAATCAGGTAGGAAAAGAATCCTTGAATCCTGCCACTTAATATTTCGATTTTCTTTTGCCATCCAGCATTTCCATTAACTGTGAAAAATGTAGCAACTTTAAAATTACCGGTCTGGGACCTTTAAAGCTGTTATTCCTCCTTACTAGGATTCTGTGAGCTCTTTTGAATTCTAACGGCTGTGGAAATTTTAATGAGAGGGTTTTCAGTATTAAGTTCTCTAAAAACTTTATTAAGATCTGAACCTTCTGCATTCTCCGGGATCCCAATCACTCGTACATTATTTCTTCGTTCCCTGTTGCTCAAATCTTCCAGATCCTTCCTCAAGCCTTGTGGTCAGACTGAGACTGGAGCAATTTGATCTCACAAGTCTCTATCTGATGCTCACAGCTTTCCAACCTGGCATTTGAAATCTGTACTTGCTTGGTTAAGTTTCCCATTTCTTCTTGCAGTGATGCCAGCTTAGCTGAATTATCTTGAAGTAACACTTGTACACTATTCAAGCTCTCCATCATTTGTTCTAATAACTCTCTGAAGTTTTTGGGTAAAGGCACTTATGAAGGAGGAATGAGATCAGCCTTCAAATGTTTACTTGATCCTTTAGTAGTAAAAGCTTCCTCCAATCTTGTTTGTTTTCCTGAAGCCATTATAAAAAAAATATCTTCCTTCAGAGAGGAAAAGCTGTATTTCCACATTGATCAATAAAGCAATGGAGTGCCAAGAGAGGAGATCAGTAATCACACTGCCATCTTGCTTCACCCAAGTTCCGGAATTCTGGTAGGGAATTACAAAGATAATGATGAGGTGGATATGGTAGGGTACCATAGAGGGAATGGCAAACAGATATGGCTGCTGTACAAGTGGGTTGGGTTAGAACTTAAATGCATCTTCAAAAAAGTGGGCTTTCAGCATGGATTTGAATACCGCTAAAGACGGAGCCTGACATACCAAGTCAGGCAAATTAGGGATAGAGTTGGCAGTAGAGGAGAAGGGTACAGACGAGAGACCCAATGAATTGAGTTCCCAGGGCAGAATATAGGGAGAGATAAGAGAGGATAGATGCTGAGGCGCTGCAGAGTGAATACACTGTATGCGGTAATGGATAGGGAGCCAGTGAAGTGTCTTGAGGAGAAGGGTAATATGAGCATAACGACAGTGACGGAATATGAGACGTGCAGCAGAATTCTGAACAAATTGAAAGGGAGAGAGATGGCTTAGTGGAAGACCTGCAAGAAGCAAGTTGCAGTAGTCCAGGCGAGAGCATGGATGAGTCTCGGCAGTGTGCTCAGAAAGGAAATGCCAGATTTTAGTGACAACGTAGAGAAAGAAATGAAAGTTTTGGCAGTCTGTTGGATATGTGAAGAGAAAGAAAGAGATAATTCAAAGATAACCCGATGTTGCAAGCTGATGAGACAAGGAGGATGAGAGCGTTATCTGCTGAAATAGAGAACAGAGGAAGAAGAAAGACAAATTTAGGAGGAAAGAAAAGGAGTTTAATTTTGACCATGTTTTAATTTTAGATGGCAGCAAGACATACAGGTTGCAATGTCAGACAGGCAGGCTGAGACTCGGGCCTATATTTTTGTAGAAATTTCAGGTGCAGAGAAGTGGTTTTGTGAGTTGTCAACATAAAGGTGATATTGGAGGCTTTGGGAAGAAATTAGTGCACCAAAGGAAGAAGTATAGATGGAGAAAAGAAGTCCTGAGGTATACTGATCCTCCAGAGTTTACACTAAAAGTGCAATGGGAAAGAGAAGAAAACAATGAGATAAGAGTCCTGAAACCCAAGCAAGGACAGCATATCGATAATATACAGTGTCAAAAGCTGTAGATAGATCAAGGAGGGTGAGGATGGAGTAGAGGCATTTGGATTTGGCCAGGAACAGGTCATTGGAGACTCTAGCAAGGGCAGTTTCTGTAGAATGAAGAGGGCGAAAGCCCTATTGAATTGGTTCGAGGATAACTCAAGATGAAAGAAAGTCAAGACAATGGTGGTGAACAGCACGTTTAGCTTGGATAAGAAGGGGAGGAGGGAGACAGGGCACTAGTTGGAGGGGCAGGTAGGGTCCAGCGAGGGTTTTTTGAGAAGTGGCTTAGCTAAGGCATGTTTGAAGGTGCCAGGTACATTCGCAGTGGAGAGTGATAGGTTGAGGATATGGCAGATTGAAGGGATGACAGTAGGAAGAGATGATGATCAATAGACGGATGGGGTGTGATCAGAGGAACAGGTAGTGAGTTTGGAGTAGGAAAGAAAATGTGCCGTTTCCTCTTAAGTGATTTCAGTGAAGGAAGAAAAAGCAGAGGGGTTGACAAAGGATCGGCAGAATAGATCCGAGGAGGGAGAGGTGGATGTGATTTGGTTGAGTATTCAAGGTTAATCTTGTGAATTTTGTCATAGAAGTACTCAACCATATTCGGGGAGAAAGCAAAGGAAGAATCAGAGGTAGGGGCACTTTGAGTAGAGAGTTGAGTTTGGCAAAGAGATGGCGAGAGTTGGATCCAAGAGAATTAGTCAAATGGGTGTAGTAATCTTATTTCGCTAGTGAAAGGGCAGATTGGAAAGAGGTCAGCAGGAATTTGAAATGCATGAAGTCATGTGATTGTGGGATTTCAGCCAGTAACATTCCACAAATCAGGCACAGGAATGTAAGTAGCAGATCTTAGAGGTCAGCCAGGGCTGGCGTTTGGCATGCCTTACAGAACATGAAACGGGAGTAGCAAGGGTATTAAGAGGAGAGAATAGTATTATAGCAGAGCCTGCCTTATTGACAGGTTTTCTTAGCTTAGTGTTTGAGAGGAGGGGAGACAGTGGTGGAGAGACTGCACAGATGAGTAGCTTGAAGATTCCTGAATGTATTGGTAAGGATTGGTTGTGTCGGGGGGGGGGGGGGGGAGTAATGAGTTGTGAAGCTTATGGGCTGATGGTCAGAGAGGGGAAGAATTATTCTACAATAAGATCCAGAAGATCCACCTTGACCTCCCAACCAGGCTTCCTCCCCCCTCCTTCCACCTTTCCCTTCTGCTAATCTCCCCTCAACACCTGCCACCCTCTCCTCCTCCTCCAATATCACCAAGGAGGAAATCACACATCTTCTCTCATCCTCCAAACCCTCTACCTGCTGCTCTGATTTGATTTCCACTCACCTTTTCAGTGCTCTCTCGTCCATTGTCATCCCTCCTATCTGTCACATCCTCAACCTGCCACTCTCCACTGTAGCCATCCCTGATGCCTTCAAACATGCCGTTGTCGCACCCCTCCTCAAAAAAAACCTTAGTGGACCCCACATGCTTCTCCAACTATCGCCCCCATCTTCCTTCACCCCTTATTATCCAAGGTACTTGAGTATGCTGTTCACTGCCGCTGCCTGGACTTCCTCTCATCCCAAGCAATTCTTGATCCTCTTCCATGGAAACTGCCCTTACTGAAGTTTCCTATGACCTGTTCTTGGCCCTATCCAAAGGCCTCTACTCTATCCTCATCTTTCTGCTGCCTTTGATACTGTTGATCACCGCCCAGTCCTTGATACACTGTCCTCGATGGGATTCCAGGGTTCTACTCTCTCCTGATTTTCTTCCTGTCTTTCCCATCACACCTTCAGTGTATACAACAGTGGTTCCTCTTCCATAGCCATCCTGCTATCAGTTAGTGCACCTGAAGACTGTCCCAGAACCACTCCTTTTCTCAATTTACACTTGCTCACTTAGAGTGCTGATCTCCTCCCATAGCTTCCAGTATCACCTCTATGCTGGCAACTCCCAAACCTTAATCTCAGCCTGCCTGCATGCCCAACATTGCCACCTGGATGTCACACCATCATCTAAAACTGCATATGGCTAAAACGGAGCTGCCCATCTTCCTGCCTAAACCCACTCACTACTTCCCCCATTCTCTGTCTCTGTGGACAACACTCTCATCCTCCCTGTTGTCTGCTCACAATCTTGGGTCATCTTTGACTCATCTCCTTCTCTGTCCAGATACAACATATCATAAGAACATAAGAATTGCCATACTGGGACAGACCAAAAGTTCATCAAACCCAGTATCCTGTTTCCAAGAGTGGCCAACCCATGTCCCAAGTACCTAGCTAGATCCCAATTAGCAAAACAGATGGCCTATGGACTTCTCTTTTAGCAAATATTGCTAAAACCTGCTGCTTCTTCCTCTATAATATTACCAAAATCCGACCCTTCCTCTCCAAGCACACTACCAAAACCCTTATCCATGCCCTCATCACTTTGTGCTTAGATAACTGGAACCTGTTATTCTCAGGTTTTTCGCGCAGCCATCTTTCTCCCCTTCAATTCATCCAGAATTTAGCTACATGAGTCATACACCTTGAGAGCCGCTATATTCATGTTACCCCTCTCCTAAAACACTTCATTCGTTTCCCATCTGTTTCTGAATACAGTTCAAACTCCTCTTGCTGATATACAGATGCATTCACTCAGCTGCCCCTCACTATCTCTCCACTTAACTCCCCCTGTGTCCTCCCCTCCCCCCGTGAACTCCACTCAGCTGGTGGGTCCCTCCTGTCTTCCCCTTCTCTGCCAACTCCAGACTCTGACTCAAGACGTCTATCTTGCTGTACCCTATGCCTAGAACAAACTGCCCGAATCCCTACAACGAGATTCCATCTCTAACAGTGCTCAAGTCCAAGTTAAAAGCTCAACTCTTCAAGACTGCTTTCAACTACTAGCTCCTCTCACCATGGGTTCTGCAACCCCAATTCTATATTTCATATCTGTCTGTCTAAGTTAGCTTGTAAGTTTTTCTGAGCAGGAACTGTCTATTAAACGTCAAAAAGTACAGTGCTGCCTACACCTTTCAGTGCTATATAAGCCAACCAGGAACAGAGCTTTGCTTTGGTAGAATTTTTCTTTTTTCTTCCAGGTGTAAGTACTTCTGCAGCATATTATGGCTGGGAAACATCGTGTCACCAAAGCTGCTGCTCAGGTTACAGCTTTTGTCTCTGTTCTTCAGCTTGAATCCCTCATGAAGGAAGTAAAGGAACTGAGAGAGGAGGTGGCAATACTGTGAAGCATCAGTGAGAATGAGAGGTACATCGATTAAATGGTTCATGAGGCGTCAGAGATTTCCAGCAGTGGGGAAGAAGAAGCTGTGTTGACAGAAGACAGCTGGACTCAGGTTATGGAACCCTGCAAGATTGGTACTGTGACTCCACCCGCCCTTGAACTGAAGAACCAGTACGCTGCCCTGGAAGTCGAGGAGATGAGAGCATCCCAGGGAGAGGAAGGACCAAAATTTGAAATCCCTAAAATTGCTGGATCCATGACCACTAGGAGGCATAAGGTAGTGGTGGTTGATGATTCCCTTCTGAGTGGTTCAAAAGCATCCATCTGCAGACCAGACATGATGTCCTGGGAGGTATGCTGTCTACCTGATGCCAAAATCCAAGATGTTACAGAGAGATTGCAAAGACTCATCAAGTCCGATGACTATTATCAGATACTGCTCATCCACATTAGCACAAATGTCCCAGGAGGTATGCTGTCTACCTGGTGCTAAAATCTAAGATGTTACAGAGAGATTGCAAAGACACATCAAGCCTGATGACTATTATCCGATGTTGCTCATCCACATTGGCACTAATGATATGGCCAGGTACCCCTGCGAACGTATCAAAAGTGGCTTTGTGACTCTGGGAGAGAAGGTAAAGCAGTCAAGTACACAGGTGGTATTATTGTCCATCCTCTCTGTCGAGGGTAAGGGCCAGTTCAGAGGAGCAAGCATCCTGGAGATGAATGCGAGGCTACATGGATGGTAGTGTTGAGTGTTTTGGCTTCCTGGACCATGGGATGATTTTCCAAGGGCTGCTGAGCAGGGATGGTATCCGGACAAACCATTTGTAATCTGCCTTGAACTGCAAGGTAATGGCGGAATAGAAATCCCTAATGTAATGTAATGTAATTTATTAAAGAAGGGAAGAAGCATCTTCGACGGTAGGCTGGCTAATCTAATGAAGAGTGACAGGAAGGGAGTGGTGAAGGAGGAGAAAGAGGTCGCGGAAAGACTTAACATGTTCTTTTCGTCCGTATTTACAAACGAAGACACAACCAACCGTACCTGAGCAATTCTTTAATGGAAATCAAGCAGAAAAATTAACATCCATGGAAGTGAGCCTTGAAGATGTGCGCAGGCAGATAGAAAAGTTAAAAACTGACAAAACCCTGGGTCCGAACGGAATCCATCCAAGTGTTCTGAAGGAATTAAAGGAGGAGATAGCGGAACTACTGCAGCAAATCTGCAACCTATCCCTGAGAACAGGTGTGATCCCGGAGGATTGGAAGATAGTCAATGTTACGCCCATCTTTAAAAAGGGATCAAGAGGTGACCCGGGAAACTACAGACCGGTGAGTCCAACCTCGGTTCCGGGGAAAATGGCGGAAGCACTGATAAAAGAAAACATCGATGAACATTTTGAAAGAAAATAACTTCTGATAACTAGCCAACATGGACTTAGTGCTTACAAACAGGGAAAGTGTTTCTGATGTTACAGTGGGTGATCATCTGGCATCCAGTGATCATTGCATGGTACGGTTTAATATTAAGACGGGTATAGAGAAGGTTCATTCAAAAGTAAAGGTTCTAGACTTTAAAAAAAACTAACTTTTTTGGATGGGGGATTACATCAAGGAATTATCTATTTGGGAACGTCTAGAAGGAGTAGAAATGCAGTGGGAAAATGGAAAGGAGTTATTGTAAGGGCAACATCTTTTTGTGAGGAAAGAAGGCCGCTTTGGTTCTCAAAAGTAGTAGCTGAGAAGGTAAGGAATAAAGATAGCTTTCATAAACTACAAAACATCACAGAAAGAGGAAAACAGGAAAAATATCTGGAAAAGGTAAGAGAGGCTGGTTGAGAAGTCAGGAATGCAAAGATACAAATGGAAGAAAAATAGCTGACTTGGTAAAATGGGGAGACAAAACATTTTTTAGATATATCAGTGATAGGAAGAAGTACAAAAGTGGCATTGTGAGACTCAAAAGTGAAGGGGAGGAATATGTAGAAGCTGATAAAGAAAAGGCTGAATTGCTTACAAATATTTCTGTTCTGTGTTCACGGCTAAAGATCCGGGAGCGGGACCACAGAAGACAAATGTGAATAGGGTTGTGTTCGTGAGGAACTAGCTAATAAAAAGGTAGATAAAGCAATGGGTTTGGATGGTGTACATCCAAGGGTGCTGAAGGAACTTAGGGAAGTTCTGGTGGCTCCACTGACTGACCTTTTAAATGCTTTTCTAGAGTTGGGAATGTACCGGAGGACTGGAGAAGGGCCGATGTGGTCCCTCTACACAAAAGTGGAAGTAAAGAAGAAGTAGGGAATTACAGGCCAGTAAGTCTTACTTCTGCAGTAAGCAAATTAATGGAAATGCTTCTATTTGAGAGAATGGTGATATTTCTGGAATCCTGTGGATTACAGGACCAGAGGCAGCATGAATTCACTAGAGGTAGGTCTGGTGAGACAGATCTGATCAATTTCTTTGACTGGATGACCGGAGAATTAGGTAGAGGGAATGCACTAGATGTGGTGTATTTAGATTTTAGCAAAACCTTTGACAGTGTATCACACAGACATTTAATAAATAAACTGAGTGCCCCCAGGATGAGTCCCAAAGTTGCGGGCTGGGTCAAGAACTGGTTGAGTGGAAGGCAAAAGAGGGTAGTGGTCAATGGAGATTGCTCTGAGGAAAGGGATGTTACCTGTGATATGGTTCAAGGTTCTGTTCTTGGGCCTGTTCTGTTTTTTTGCACAAAAGGGAGAAAGAAAATCCAACGTAGTCTGCAGTAAACAACAGCAACCAGAAAACAACAAACAGACTGCAGACAATGTACAAGATGCAGGCGTTGTTTATTCGTAAATGCAGTAACATATACAACCTTATAGCCAACCAAGGGACCCGACACGGTCCGTGTTTCGGATGACACGCCTTCCTCAGGGGTCCATGGTGGTTAAGGTATAAAGCAAACTGCGTAAAAGATAACAAACACACGCCAATCACGATCAAATGGGGTCAAGCAAGTGTCGGGTCCCTTGGTTGGCTATAAGGTTGTATATGTTACTGCATTTACGAATAAACAACGCCTGCATCCTGTTCTTTTTTTAACATTTTTATAAGTGATATTGCTGTCAGGTAGGATTTGCCTCTTTGTGGATGATGCCAAAATATGCAATAGAGTAGACACCCCGGATGGTGTATCGAAGCTTGAAGATTGGTCTGAAATCTGGAAGATAAAATTTAATGCTAAGAAATGCAAGGTTATGTATTTGGGCTGCAAAAACACGAAGGAACGGTACAGGTTAGGGGTGAAGAACTTATGTGCATGACAGAAGAGCGGGACTTGGGTATGATTGTACATGATGATCTGAAAGTGGCCAAACAGGTTGAAAAGGTGACGGCGAAAACTAGAAAGATGCTAGGGTGCATAGGAAGTGGTTTGGCTAGTAGGAAAAAGGAGGTATTGATGCCCCTGTATAAGACTCTGGTGAAACCTCATTTTTTATATTGTGGAGACCGCATCTTCAAAAATATATAAAAAGGATGGAGTTGGTCCAGAGGAAGACAAAATGAAATGGTGTGTGGTCTTCATCATAAGGCGTATGGGGACAGACTTAAAGATCTCAATAGGTTTACTTTAGAGGAAAGGCGGGAGAGGGGAGATATGATAGAGACGTTGAAATACCTATGTGGTATAAATGCGCATGAGTGTCTTTCAGTTGAAAGGAAGTACTGGAATGAGAGGGCATAGGGTGAAGTTAAGAGGTGAAAGGCTCCAGAGTAATCTAAGGAAATACTTTTTTACAGAAAGGGTGGTAGATGTGTGGAACAGTTTCCTGGAAGAAGTGGTGGAGACAGAGACTGTGTCTGAATTTAAGAAGGTGTGGGATAGGCACGTGGGATTTCTTAGAGAGAAAGAGATAATGGTTACTGTGGATGAGCAGACTTGATGGGCCATTTGGCCTTTATCTGCCAATTTCTTTAAAAATAAAATTACTGACCTAAGAGCAACTATACTTCACCCTTAACCAACACAGATTTCCATTTTGGACCCCACGATGGACCCTCTTCGATATGAACCGCCTAGAGGTCATCTGACTATGGCGGTATAGAAGAATAAAGTTATTATTATTATTATTATCATGTTTCTTTGTTTCTAAATAGTAGTAGTAGGTGGAGAAGTTGGCAATTGAGCCGTTGAAGAGGACAAGATAAAGACAGTGGCCATTCTGGTGCATAGGGGTACTGGAGAACAGCTGAAGATTGAATGAGGATATTAGAACAAGAAACTTTGAGTTATAGGATTCAGAGGTGTCATTAGCATTAATGTTAAAATAACCAAGGGATGAGTGAAGGAGATAAAGGTTCAAGAAAGATGGAGAGCCAATAGTCAAGGTTAGTGAGAAAGGAAGACAGGGATTTGTCAGAGGGTCGATAAGTGACCACTATTCAGAGAGGTAGATGAGCGAATAGATGGATGGAGTGGACTTCAGAGGCGGAGAAGCAGTGACACTTGAGGAAGGAGAAGAGGTGGAAATCTAGAGGAGAGTGAGATTAACAGCCCAACCCAACTCTCTAACCAACTGGGTGAGGCATATGGGAGAAAAGGTAACCTCCATGACATAAGGCAGCAACTGAAACAATCTTCAGGGCAGAGCCGGCAGAGCCAGGTCTCAGTTAGTGCAAGCAGATGGAAAGAATGAGAGATAAAGAGATTGTGGACATACAAGAGTTTGTTGGAGATAGAGCAGGCATTCCACATGGCACATGAGTAAGGTGGAGAAGAGGAGAGAACAGAAATAAGAATGGAGATGTTGCGGTGTGATCTGCATGAGTAGGGCGAAACTTGATTGGTAGGGCCACAGGTTTGTACACCTCTGTTTTAGAGATTGGAAGACAGATCAGGAGGTGGGAACACAGTCCACCCTGTTTGATTTTATTTATGAGGTACTTGGAAAGAACGAGAGGAGAAGAATGGAGGAGGAGGGGTTTGGGTTTTATTGAATACCCAGTAGAGAAGGGAGGTATGTTGAGACAGCATTGGGGGGGAGGGACATCGGGAATATTTTGTTAATAGCATCCATAGCCATGATGGGGGAATAATAAAGAATGACTGTCTTTTAAAAAATGCATTTCAATACATGCAGCCAAGAAATATTTGTACAGTCATTTAGATCCAGCAATTGGACAAAAATAGACCAGAAATCAAAATCTGAAAAAATATGTATTTTAGTGTTTAAGTCCCCTATTCAGCAATGACTGTTTGAAAACAGAAGAAAGAGAAAAGTCATTTAAAAATATATGAAAGAGAAGAAGGAAGCCGCAGACATGCAGTGACACTTAAAAATGTAGACTTATAGACAAACATGGCCCCTATCAGAGCTCACGATATTATAAAGACAGCACCAGACTGGACATTGTTCCGCACCTCCCTATGCACCTGTGGATTCTGTAAACTGAACTATTGCACTGTTGCATTGTTTTACTTATTGCGCTATTGCATCGTTTTACTTATTGAATAAATGACTGTATCAGGAAAATCCTTTCCACAGTACTTTTTTGCTTTAGGAGAGTCAGACATGGGGGAGGCCAATGTATGTCCTGGGATCAAGAGCATAGAATAGTGCTTCTATTTGGGTTTTTGCCAGGTACTTGTAAACTGGATTGGCCACTGTGGAAACTGGATATTGGGCTAGATGGACCATTAGTCTGACACAATTCTATCTATTCTTTGTGTGAAAAAAATTTCCTCCTGTTTGTTTAAGGGTATTTCCGCATAACTTCAAGTGTCCCCTAGTCTTTGTAATTTTTGAAAGAGTAAAATATAGTTTTAATTTTACCTGTTTTACAGCACTCAGGATTTTGTAGACCTTAATCATATCTTCCCTCAGCCATCTCTTTTACAAACTGAGGAGCCCTAACCTCTTTAGCCTTTCCTCATACAAAAGCATTCATCCCTTTATTGTTTTGGTTGCTCTTCTTGAATCCCATGGTAATTCAATTTTGCTGTAAAAGCACGCCTTCTACCACATGTTGATAATTCCTTCTTCCTTCCCCCCCCCCAGTGGACAAAAAACAAAAGTGTTCAAACCCACATACTTCACTGATTGGAATTTTGTAATACTTTTATAGAAAAACAGGAATGACTTTCAGTGGTTTTCAATAAAGAAGATTGATTAATTGAGCAGTACTAATTACCATGTTAAGTTCAGCTCAATATTCAACTGTAAATTGGGTGAATTTTGAAAAACTAAAAATCCGGTTCATCTTTCTCTGTTTTTCTTTTGTGTAGGGAAGTTCAGGAGGTCAATTCAGAAAGTGATTCTTTCAATTCTTCAGTTGGAAGAAGGCAGTCTCCTCCTTTAAATCTTGAGTTACACCAGACTGCTATGCCTTCTCGAAAGACATCAAGGGAGGAACTCTCCTATGAGGAATCATTCACAGGAGAAGTATCAATTGCAGATACTTCAAGAACATCTTCTGAGGCTTTTGGTCTGACTGAGAGTCAAAGTATGGTATTCAGCTCCACTAGCAAGGTATATAATGGCATACTGGAGAAATCGTGCAGCATGAACCAGCTTTCTAGTGGAATGCCAATCCCCAAATCCCACCCCCCTTCGTTTTCTTCAACCACTAATGACATCATACCTGTTCAAGAGGGCTCAGCATTAAAGAGCATTCCCCAGGACCTGCCTCAGGATGGGGAGAGAAACAAAAGGCCTTCCAAAATAAAGAGCCTATTTAAGAAGAAATCTAAGTAAATCACCTCCAGCAAACTATTAACGGTGGCAGCATTAGACATGATTATTTTTATTGTTAGGAATGTAACTTTTGGAGCTGCCATGGTGGAATGTTCATTAGTTCAACCATGTACTATTTAAAGACTCTTAAACTTCAAAGGTCATGCTGGCTTATCACTGAAAAGAATCATTAAAAAGTTGATATCTGTTTACAGTCACTTTTGCCTATTTATTTTCTGCTTTTAAGTTTTTAGTAACATATTTTTTTAAAGCCACATTGGACTTACAAGCTTTAATGGACAAGCAAGCCTACTGGGGCTTGAAACAGTTTGTTTACTGGAGCATCTTCTTATCTTTCCATAGAGCTGTCATATTTTGCATACAGTACTGAACAAAATTAATTATAAATAAAACTAATTGCACTATTTTCCAGAATGGAAAAATATCTCTGCAAAATGAAATTGTTCAGAATTTATAAGAAGACTGAAGAGAAGGGGATCTGTTTTCACTTTTAGATCTATTGGATTTTTACATAGCACTTAGAATTTCTAATTGACTTGATTTCTAGAAATGGAAACGTGCTTTTATTATGGGAAGCTTCTTTAAATGCATTTATTAAGTTACTATTATTATTAAGGTTCAAGTTCAGCTATAAATATTTTTTTTTCAGAGCTTTCACTGTGATTTTACTGCATTGCAGGCTGTATGATAACTTTAGAGATAACCGAACAAGAGAGGAAGCTCTTGATTCCTTATGCAAGTGGCAAGTGAAACTTGATGGAAAGATTTAAAACATTCACATGCTTAAAATGGGTATAAATACAGGTCCTTGTTTACAGACTTTAAATAAAAATGCAAAAGGATGTTTGGTTTGTGAAACTTTACTTTGTACTGTCAATATAATAATAAATCCGGAGGCATTATTTTGTCTTGGAATGCTCTGATTTCAGTTACTTGCAAATGTTTCCCTTCAGGTTCATATGCCACATGGTTTTTCTCCCGGAAGACTTTGTTAGATTATTTTGCTGGTTTTATTTAGGAAGATGAATTGGCACATCTTTTAGATGCTATTTAAATGGTTCCCCTAATAAATGTGTACGTTTTTCAGACCCACTTGCAGAAAATTATCCCTATTGTTTGTTTTTATCAGTTAAAAACAAATTGTGTATCTTGTTCACAGTGTATATTATCCAGGCAGTCTGGTGGTATGTTCCCTAGCTTGATGTCCTCCTTTGTTTTCATTCTTTCATAATTTCAATTGTGTTTTTATAAAGTATTGTTCATATATTTGATGGTGTAGCACTTCAGTAATCTAAATAGAAATTTAACAAAATGAGAGTGGAATATGATGTAGGGTTAAGAATTTTGCTTTAAATATGATTTTTGTGCACTAAAGGGATGAGCATAATCGGAGTAAAAATTAATGATAGGCAAGTTAAAGAAGTATGATCTGGAGTAATTTCTGAAAGAAGATTCTGAAAGAAAGAAGATTCTGGGAATAGTACAGTACAAGACAGGAAGAAGAAAGGAAAGCAGAGAAGGGATTAGTAAGAAAGGAAAAATTCTTACCGAGTTAAGAGTAGTGGGACGCAACTATTCTTAAAGTGGAATGGCAGAGGATTATGGCTTGGAGACTGAACAAATTTCGGTTTCAGGGCTGATACCAGTCTGAAATTTGCGTTTCTTTGACTAAAACCAAAACAGCTAACCTCCCCTCCCCTGACCAAAGATAGCACCCACCCCCACTTCCAGGCTTCTGTGTTGGTGGTGGCTTCTGTGGGTCGAGTAATCCCTACTTGCTCCTGCCCATCTGGCTTCACTTTCAAAATGACTGCTGTGACTTCCAGTTAGAATAGCAAAATAAGCTTGTCCAATAGCTTTATAATTACCAGCACTGAATATCAGCAGTACCTGGATAAATTCCAGCAGCCACTTTATACTTTGTTAGCCAGTGCTAGTATCTGGGTATAATTGTAACCATCACATTTGGCATTTAAAATCAATATCAGGGGTAGAGGAAGGGGGGAATTTCCATTTTCTTTTACAAATGCTTTGTTTTTTAAAAAGTCAACAACAATAGAAGGTGATACCTTTTCATTAGACCAGGGGTAGGCAATTCTGGTCCTCGAGAGCCGGAGCCAAGTCAGGTTTTCAGGAAATCCACAATGAATATGTATGAGATGGATTTGCATGCACTGCCTCCTTGAGATGCAAATCTATCTCATGCATATTTATTGTGGATATCCTGAAAACCTGACCTGGCTCCAGCTCTCGAGGACTGGAATTGCCTACCCTGCACTAGACTAACAAAATACAATTCTTGATTAACTTTTGGGCACTAACACTCCTCCTGGAGAACAAGCAAAAAGTAACATTGCCTGAGAATATAAGGTGCTCTGAGTTTAAGAAGGATAGTTGATTCCTCACATATGGGTGACAATATCCTACAGCGTTCATAAAGAATCTTTTTTCCAGCATGTTTTCAGAACTTTTGAGAACACGGTGCCTGCTGCTGAGGTAACATCATGAGAAATTCAGCAGTAGGTCATATCCTGATTCATTCCTGTATCAGTGTTTCCTCTCTGGCTCTCTTTAATATAAGCCAGACAGTAGTAAGAAGCTGTCTTACTTTTTCAGCAGCAGATAAGTATGCCTGAGGCCCATCCTACATGTGGTCTGTAGCTGAAATGTTATGCTTTCTGCACCTGTCAGGAAAGGTACCAATAAGGCACCAGAAGCTTTTAGAAATGAATAGAACTGTATAAAACATTTAGGAAGTCTCTGGAAACTGTTGGCAAGAAAGGAATGCCCTAGTTTAAGCAGGGTGAAGAGTCTGGTGGCAGCAGTAGCTGCCCCTGTCCTCTCCCCAAATTGTCTAAAGTTCCATCTCCTGTCTCTGATCCATAGTCGGTAGGGAGACCCCTTCTTGCAATACCTGCAGCAGTCACCTGAATTAAGCATCAGTCTGCTGTATCCTCACAGATTAGCACTACAGAGGTACTTGCTTCAGAGCAAGCATTCAAGGCTTCAAAGGACAGGGACAAGTACTTGAACATTAGCTGCTGGCTTGTGCAATGTACATGTATGGTGAACCTCCATACCCCTAAAAGGTCCAGGGAGAGGAGGATTCCATTCAGTATACCTGCTATATCAACCAGGCACCGTGTTCAGACTTCAAGAGGTAAGGTTCCACTCAGGGCAGGAGGATATAATATCTTGATAAGATTTGATAAGCACCATCACTGTCTATCTCACCTAGATGCCTGAAAGTGTTTATCATCCACACTAATCACTGCTAACTTTGAACATCTGATCTCTGAAAACAGCATGTGTAAGGAACTGTGTTTGCAAGACCTCCACGATAGATCTTTAGACGATGGTTTCACCCGCAAGATTTTTCAAGAGAGGGGGGTCCTCAGATCTTTTTTACCATTCCATTCAATAAGAAAGTACCTCTGTTCTGCTTTGTGATGGGGACTTCTGTAAACTAGCCTTAGATGCCTTTCTCCTTCATTGTGGAGAAGATCCTCTTTATACATATCCTCCAATTTCTCTAACAGAGAACGAACTCGTCTAAAATTCAGGCAAGATCAAGGAACCATAATTCTCATACCCCTTTATTGGCTAAGACAGGTTTGGTTCTTGTTTTTATTGGATCTCTCTTTTCTGGCACTCATAATAAAAGAGCAGGGGATGTTGTTAAATTCCAACACCAAAACTCTAGTCCTTGCAGTTTGGATGTTGAGAGATTAACAACAGCATCCTTTAACTTGTCTAATTGTTTCTCTAGTTGGCATTCAGAAGAGATTCTACTACAGGGGTATTATGTTTTAAATGAAAGAGGTTTGGTGTCACAGAAAGACTCTTAAGTCCTTTTTCTTATCCTGTACAAAAAATGCATGAGTACCTCTTGCATCTCTCACTCAGGTCTCAAGATCAACTCTGTTAGAGTGCAATATGATGGAGTTGGAGCATATCTTCACCTTGAGGAAGTAAACCCATCTTATACAGTCTTTATTTGTTCAATTTATATGCGGTTGGCTTCTATGAAGCCTTCCTTCAAGTCATCCACAGTGTCATGGGACTTAATTGTTGTCATTCCCTAGCTTATGTAACCTTTGTTTGAACAACTTGATTTCCCACCATTTGAAGTTATTTATTTATGTTGGAATCATTTGGCAGTGTTTCGGAAGCTTTGCTAAAGTCCAAGTACACTACATCTAGCACCCCTCCCATATCCAACTGGTTGGTCACCCGGTGAAAAATTAATTAGATTCGTCTGACAGGACCTGCCTGTTATAAAACCATGTTGTCTCGGGTCCATTCCATTCTAGAAATCTCACTATCCTCCACCTAAGAAGCTTTTTCCATTAGTTTACTCACTACATTACATTACATTACAGATTTTTATTCCGCCATTACCTTTCGGTTCAAAGCGGATTACAAAAAGAGTTATGGAAGAAGGGTTACAAAGTTAGATCAGAGATCGTTTCCAAGAGAGGGATAAGAAGGATCGGGGTTGGGGAGGGGATGTTAAGAAGGGGTATTCATGGTATTAAGCTTTATTAAGAGATTTCTTGAAGAGTATAGTTTTTATTTCCTTTCTGAACATCTTGTAGTCCGGGGTTATCAATAGGTTGGAGATTTGGTTATCTATTTTTGCTGCTTGAATGGCTAGTAGACTAACCTCCTCACTTCCACTCTTGTCCATAGGGACCACATCCGCCCTTCTCCAGTCCTCCAGGATCACACCAGACTAAGGAATCATTGAAAAGATGAGATGACAGAACCTCTCTGAGTTCCTTGTGTACCTTGTGATGTATCCCATCAGGCCCCATCGCTTTGTCAATTTTTAATTTAGCTAGCTCCTCACAAACACTGTCTTCTGAGAATTTTTCCGGATCTACTACACATATATTCCCATTTGTGTTCGTTTTCTGTGGTCCTACCCCAAGTCTTTCATCCGTGAACGCAGAACAGAAATAATTGTTAAGCAGTTTAGCCTTATTCTTATCGGCTTCTGCATATTTGTCCCCTTCACCTTTGAGCTTTATGCCATTTCAACACTTCTTCCTATTGCTTACATATCTAAAAAAGGTTGATTCCCCCCATATTGGCTATCTTTTCTTCCATTTGCATCTTTGCTTTCTGTCAGCTTTTTCTGCTTCTTGTAGCTTTTCCATATATTTTTGTCTTGTCTTCTTCTTTCTGCTACGTCTTGTAATTTTTGAAGGCTAACCTTTTTTCTCTACTGCATTTGAGAACCAAAAAGCCTTTTCCTTTTATCTTTATGTACTTTCTTAACATAAAGGTTTGTCACCTTCAAAATACAAGTAGTTCCTTTCAGTTTGCCCACTACTTTTCTACTTCGTTCAGCTGTTCCCATCCAACTAACTCCTGTTTAAGGTATTTCCCTATCTTGACAAAGTTTTATGAAGTTTAGAACCTTCAAATTTGAGTAAGTCCTCTCATCCCTCATTTTAATATTGAGCCTCACCATTCTGTGATCACTAGATGCCAAATAATCACCCACCATAACCTTAGAAACACTTTCCCTGTTTGTAAGCACCAAATCCAAAATAGATCTATCCCGTGTAGGTTTTGTTACTAATTGTCAGAACAATTCTTCCTGTAATGAATTCCAAGATCTCTCTGCTTCTAGACCCTGCAATAGGGATGGTCCAGTCAACATCAGCATATTAAAGTCACCTAACAGTAGTACTTCCCCTTTCCTAGCTACCATGTGAACATATTTAATTAAATCCTTGTCCGTTTATTTCGACTATAAAGGAGGCCTATATATCACACCAGCATAAATACATTTTCCATTACGTCTTTCCAGATTAATCCACAGTGCTTCTTTACCTCCTATATCTTGCAATTCTGTCACTTTAATATTATTCTTA
Source organism: Geotrypetes seraphini (assembly GCF_902459505.1). Taxonomy (NCBI): domain Eukaryota; kingdom Metazoa; phylum Chordata; class Amphibia; order Gymnophiona; family Dermophiidae; genus Geotrypetes; species Geotrypetes seraphini. Next base: position 236,161,088 of record NC_047084.1, on the reverse strand, counting down.
ACACATAATACCACTCCACCCTTTTTATCTACTCATCCCTAGAAGGATGCTAGGGTGCATAGGAAGCGGTATGGCCAGTAGGAAAAAGGAGGAATTGATGGTCCTGTATAAGACTGGTGAGTCCTCATTTAGAATATTATGTACAATACTGGAGACCGCACCTTCAAAAAGATATAAAAAGGATGGAGACTGTCCAGAGAAAAGCTTACTAAAATGGTGTGTGGTAGGACATCTCAGCAGACAGAACATTCCCCTTTTTCGATGACTGTTTAATAGCTGTCCACACCAAGCCACAGAAGCATGTCAAGTTACCCAAGCACTCCATGCATGCCCTATAGAAGAGTGGGATTGTGATCAATTACCCCCGGTTTAGTTACTGTCTGGCAAAAATGTTATCTTCTATGAGAGATCTTAGGAAATTGGAAGACTAGGCGTCCAAATGGCAGATGAAATTTAATCTGGACAAATGCAAAGTGATGCACATTGGGAAGAATAACCGGAATCACAGTTAACAGATGTTAGGGTCCACCTTGGGGATTAGCACCCAGAAAAGGATCTGGGTGTCATCATAGACAATACGATGAAACCTTCCACCCAATGTGCAGTGGCAGCCAAAAAGGCAAACAGGATGCTAGGAATTATTTAAAAAGTGATGGTTAAGACTGAAAATGTTATAATGCCCCTGTATCGCTCATCTGGAGTATTGCATTCAATTCTGGTCTCCTTATCTCAAGAAAGATATAGTGGTGCTAGAATAAGTTCAAAGAAATGGAACTCCTCTCGTATGAGGAAAGACTCTTCAGCTGAGGGGAGATATGATTGAAGTCTACAAAATCCTGAGTGGAGTAGAACGAGTACAAGTGGATCGATTTTTCACTCTGTCAAAAATTACCAAGACTAGGGGACACTTGATGAAGTTACAGGGAAATACTTTTTTTTAACCAATAGGAAGAATTATTTTTTTCATTCAGAGAATAGTTAATCTCTGGAACGCATTGCCAGAGGTTGTGGTAAGAGTGGATAGCGTAGCTGCTTTTAAGAAAGGTTTGGACAAGTTCCTGAAGGAACAGTCCATAGTCTGTTATTGAAAGCCACTGCTTGCCCTGAATCAGTAGCATGGAATATTGCTACTCCTTGGGTTGGCCACTGTGACCTGGATTGGCCACTGTGAGAACGGGCCATTGGTTTGACCCAGTAAGGCTATTATGTTCTTATGTAAACACACATGAAGCTTTTTTTTTCTTTTTACCACACCTCAGTGTAAAATCTGAGCAGAATCAAACTCAGTAGAACTTTGAAAATAGTAATCATGAGAGATTAAATAAAAACGGTGGGCACACGCCATTTACAGTCCACATTTCCTTTTTTTGCTGTTCTCTGTGGAGACCCCAATGTAAACAGTTTCAGTGAATTTAATTTACCCAAACTATATCAAACACAATGGCCTCAATTCTATATAAGTTGTCTAAAAAATCAACACTGACTAGTACAGTGCTAAGTGTAAATGTTAAGTACACTGTATAGAATCATGCATAGCATGGCTTTTTGAAAAGCATAGTTGGACCAGTTATTTCCAAAGACAATAAGAAAACACCACGTTTCTGTTCCAGGAGACCAGCTAAGAACAGAATAGAACCCTGGCAATAGAGTGGACATGGGATCTCATATGGACACATCTGCCAGACCTGCTAATATAAAGACCTTATTCAAATTTTTAGAATAAATCACAAAAAGATGTATAGCTAGCAAATATACCATATTGGCCCAGACAGATCTGGCTCCTCTTCCTAGACCTATCGATGGAGCAGCGCATGATGCTAAAAATGTTTTCAGACTTAAGAGAAACTGAAGAACAAAACTCCACACTTCACCAAAAGCACCAGAAACAGTGGAAGTGACAAAAAGACAAGCTACAAACAGTGGTGCACAATAACCCTTAATCATCTCTCAAAAAGACTGGACATGGGCTGTGTTTTGGCTGGATGGCCTGTATCAGGAGTCTGAAATCCAAGTAACGAGAAAATTTTGTAGCATCTCACAAAAAGAATCAACACAGGAGTCTGGATTCAATATAGCTAGCAAATTTTGTAGCCATTTGTCGCCTCTACTGTTTGTGATTCAAACTTAATTATTCAGAATCGGGGAACATTATTACAATCCAATCTCCAGTCTCAGAATGGGGATTGGATCTGAAGGGAATGGGATCTGATATATCGCCTTTCTGTGATTACATTCAAAGCAGTTTACATATTGTCTACAGGCTTATTTTGTACCTGGGGCAATGGGGAATTAAGTAACTTTCCCAGTCACAAGGAGCTGCAGTGGGAATTGAACCCAGTTCCTCGACTGCAGCACTAACCGCTAGGCTACTCCTCCACTCCTTAGAACTCTCAGTTCAAATATAGCAAATGATACTTTCAACTAGAGAGCTTTTCATAAGAAAATATATGGCTTCAAGTAGAAAAGGTTTCCATTTTGTATGCAGTTAAATGTTTTCAGAAATACAGTTTTCATCTGCACAAGTCACTGACATCATTAGTTAAAGTATGCCTAAGCACTATGTCAACTTACTATGATGTTTCAAATTTATTTAATTCATGATAAACTGCCAAATCAGTACGTTTTCTAAGTGGTGTATAAAATTATATATCACAGAAAATTTAGAAAGGAACTCCATTAACTGTTAGGAAATAGGAAGATTAAAAGATGATATTAATTATAATAAGATGTCAGTGCTCTGACCGTGACCTACTGGGAATCAAACTAAAAAGCATCATTGAATAAAAAAAGATTTCAGTTTCTTCTTAAAAATATCTTTTGAAGGTTCTTCTTGAAGACTTTGAGGTAAATTATTCCATAATGTAGGTCCTGTGACAATTAAATATCCTGGACTGTATTGTATCTAAGCCAATAATTTGATAAGAAGGAAAGACTAAATGATTACTCTGGCCAGAACTCAAAGTTCTAGACAGTAGATAAGAGTTAAAAAGTGGGCAAGGTATAGTGGAATTCTTGAGTAAAGTACCTTGTGAATTAGGCATAAGATTTTGAGACATCCTATGGTTGCTGGAATTTGTTATCAATATATACTTGTTTGCACATCTAAACGTGAACATCTAATCATGTAAACATCTAAGATCCACACCTCGGAGTCTAATCAGTAATGCGTTGCAATAATCTACTTGGTTGATCACATAAGAGTGCACCATTTCTAAGATTGACTTATTAAAGAGATTTCTCACTGAACAGATCATTCTGTTTATAGTAATGACATTGTACAATTTTAGATACAGTTAGGGGACACCCCATGAAATATTCAGTTCTTTCTTAAGAAATGTTCACATATTAATGTCAAATCCTCTTTTATTATCTCTGGAAAAGAAAGTGATGTAATTGCAGGTAAACAACAAAATTTTTCCTTGATTTACTCATGAAACAAAAGATATCCACAACAATGTGTATTCTAATTGAGGAATAAATTAGGACACCCTAAACCCTAATAGCTAGTGTTACCCCCCATTTGGCTGAAATAACTGCAGTGAGACGCTTCTTGTAGCCATCAACCAGTCTCTGACATCAGTCTGAGGAAAGTTTGGCCCACTCCACAATGCAGAATTCTTTCAGCTGTGAGATGTTTGAGGGATTTCTTGCATGTACAGCCCGTTTCAAATCACCCCACAGCATCTCAGTGGGATTAAGATCAGAGCTTTGACTCGGCCACTCCAGAACTCTCCATTTCTTAGCTTTCAACCCGTCCTTGGTGGATTTACTGGTATGTTTTGAGTCATTGTCATCTTTCAGGAGCCAGTTCCTCTTCAGCTTTAATTTTCTTACAGATGGTCTCAAATGTTCCTCAAGCACCCTCTGATACACAGTAGAATTCATGGTGGATTCTATGATGGTGAGCTGGCCAAGTCCAGCTACAGCAAACATCCCCAAACCATGACACTTTGACCTTAGGTGCCATTAGCTTCCATGCCGTAGGCACAATTCTGATGCCTAACTAGCAGGTGCTTAGTGCACTTATTTTTTATGAGTTTTTAATTGGTTTTAAATGATATGGTCAAGGAATGTATGTTAGCTATCAGTAAGAATAGGACATTGAAAGGGATGACCTCCTCAAGAGTGGAATAGGTTACTGAAGATCTTGTGATATATCAAAAGAAACTGGAAACCTGGCTAAGGTAGGGAGAATGAGAGGGCACTCTCTAAAGTTAAAAGGGGATAGATTCCTTACAAATGTAAGGAAGTTCTTCTTCACCCAGAGAATGGTGGAGAGCTGGAATGCTCTTCTGGAGTCTGTTGTAGGGGAAAACACCCTCCAGGGTTTCAAGCCTAAGCTGGACAAGTTCCTGCTGAACTGGGACGTACGCAGGTGAGGCTGGACTCATTTAGAGCACTGGTCTCTGACCTGGGGGCCGCCGCGTGAGCGGACTGCTGGGCATGATGGACCACTGGTCTGATCCAGCAGTGGCAATTCTTATGTTTAGAACAGTATTTCCAAAGAAGTGACGAATTACTCACTATTATTCATGGAAAGCTTGGATTTTTAGTTTAATAACTAGGAAATGACTGATGAAACTGGTTGAACAGATTCATTTGGTGACAATGTTTTTTCAGTTTGGGTATCTATTTATGCTGTAATTAAGTTTATATGTATATTGTAGTCCAACTCAAACTATTTTTTGCCAAAAGTGGACTAAAGGGTCATTTTAAATTAATGTGTTTGCACTCTATATTGAGTAATTTTTAAGCTCCAGTTTTTCTTCCGTAACTCCAAGACACCCTTTAGTTCTAAAAGTTCTGTAGGAATGCTTTGCATACATATTTTAAATCACAGAACAGATGGAGTTACAGTATTTATATTATCTCTTTTTGTAGAGCAATGGTCTTCAACATGCAGACCCTGAAGTCCTCCATTGAGGCCCTCATACAGTTGGCTGAAATGCTCTTTAAATCCTGTAAATGTGTTGATTTCAGTCTTACCCACTTGATATAGTAACTGCAAACAATCTCTTAAGTGTGTTACTCAGGTGTCTCAATTATGGAATTTGCTACTATTGACAATCCAAAATGAATTGAGTTTTTCAAGTATATTCTTTAACCCCCCTCTTCTATTAAACTGTGCTAGCAGTTTTTAGCACAGAGAGCCACGCTGAATGGCTCGTGCTTCTCCCGATGCTCATAGGAACTCTATGAGCATCAGGATCAGCGCGGGCCATTCAGCACGGCTCCCCGCGTTAGAAAACTGCTAGCGCAGTTCAATAGAAGAGGTCCTAAGTGTTGTAGAATCAATATTAGTATTAATTTTTAATGTCCATTTCCCAGAATGAACAAGCAAGTCAATGCGGTTTACAAAATTAGTAGAAAGCTTGAAATCTTTTGGTGGCCCTCAGAGATTTCTTGTATTCACACTGTGGCCCTTTACATGAAAAAGGTTGCGGACCAATACTGTAGGACAATCCAACAATGGAAACTACCACCCCCCTCTGCACGCCATGTTTGAAAGAAGGCTCTTTTTGAGACCACCTTCAAGTTTCAGGGGCCCAGAATCTGGAACAGCCTCAGGGGCAGCCTTCAACAAACACCCACATACTTCCAATTCAGGAAAGCACTTAAAACTCACCTTTTTTCCTCAGTGCATTGAACCTTTCCCATGTAGTCCCTTGCATGATATCTTCCATGCAATTTCTTTGTAATATCTATGTCTCTGTAGCAATTCTAATATTGTATAAGCCACAATGATTCCTAGCTGATATTTGTGCGATACAAGAGTTGATATGGTATGATATTACATATTCAACTGACTGAAAATATGAACTGTATTGAGCATTTTTAATTCTTATTTCTATAAGATTTTGGTGTAGATATACCATTGTGTAAACTGTATAAAGCCTTCCATATGTTATCCCTGTAATGCTAAGCACTTTCCCCATAGACACAAAATGAGAAAACCCATTTTAATACATTGGTTTCCATCTGTCCAGGGGGACCCTTAGCCGGTTGGGTTTCAGGATACACCCAATGAATATGCACATATGTATGTCCCATGCATATGAGTTCATCACATGCACATTCATTGTGGATGTTGGAAGAGCTATCTTTTCCTCAATTTAAAAAGCGTATAAAGGCCTGGTTGTTCCTTCAAGACTTTGGGATTAAAATACTTCTAGCCACATGCTAAACTGAGTTTAACTGCATTCTTAAACAACACCTGCTTCACAAAGATTTAATTTTATTTTAAAACAAAGTCTATGAGCTCTTTTTGTAATCATATGAAATCATATTGGTTTATGAATTAAGCCACTGTCTTTGTAATCACAAATTTACTAGAACTATTATTACATGGTTAAGAGAAACTGGTTCTTTTCTGATAAGATTTTCCTGTCATTATAATGTTAAGCAAACAATAAGCTCTCTCATAGAGAGTTTACAGTTCTTGTTGAATAAAAAAAGAGAAAACGCACCTTCCCTGATTATATACTATATGTCAAAGACCACAATAAACTCATTACAAATACCTGTTAGAATTCAGAATACATGCCAATAGTTTTTAATTGTATCTTAATATACAATGCCATTGTTAAATATGCATTTTTGCATTCATTCACACCATTATGTATGCTCACTAAACCACCATATAAAAACTTTCATTTGAACAAAAATAAAATTAATTTTCAGCAAGCATGAAATAAAGTGCATGAAAGCATGATATCAGCTTTTTTGTTAAATTCCTTTTTCCTTAAAGCTTGTCTTTAGCTGTATTCTGTCTTCTTGTTTGTAAGGGAATGGTACTGCTTATAAACTAAATCAGGTTGAAACAGTAGTAGACATTCACCCCTTCTGTTACGAAACTGTGATAGCAGTTTCTAGTGCGGTGAGCTGTGCTGAATGGCTTGCGCTACTCCCGACGCTCATATGAACTTGAGCGTTGGCAGCAGGGTGGGCCATTTAGCATGCCTCCCCGCGCTGGAAACTGTTATTGCAGTTTCATAAAATGAGGCATCAGTTTTGTGTGTGTGGCTATAATCATCCCAAACTTCATGGGCATATAATATTTCTCACCTCTGTATAATTATCTGACCCAATGCAGAAATGCTGTAGTAGGGAGTATGCATAGCATATGACTCTGGAATGTTGCTCCTCCCATCTGGATAAGAACACATTGGGAGGGAAACATTGTTGCTGGTTCTTAATTTTGAACTACTGTACTTAATTCTTAAGTGGATTTGTACCTGCTCTGTGCATGTGTTCAATTTCTTATTATGGTTCAACTAGCTGTTGTCACCCCTGACTGTTGAATAAATGGATTTAAAAAATGAATGAGAAGAGGAAGCTAATGAGAATTTTGAAAGAGCTTCTGGCTTCCATGGCCAAGATTTGTCAGTGAGATAACTATCCTAAACACTTCCCAAACCTGAACTGTATGGGAGACTGACAAGAAGGAAGTTGCCATTCAGGAAATATGACCTTGAATTTCAGTTGAATTTATGCAAAGGATTTCCCAGGAGATGCTATACCCATATGGCAAAACGTCGTGTGGTCTGAGGAAACTAAACTAGAACTTTTTGACTGAACACAAAGAGGAACATTTTTGAAGGTGCATCTAAGTCTGTCTTTGGATGTATCCCACAAGATGTCCAAATATTGGGGCGGAGAAACATTCAATTTTGAAACTGCTAGGTTTTTTCAGAAAATTACTTATTTAGACGTCTTGGCCTTCAGGATGTCTAACATTTTCAGCCATTTTCAAATACAGAAATGTTCATCTTCATAATGTCCTAATTCAGACCATTTGGACATGGGAGGGGCCAGCATAGTAATGGATTGGCCACATAGACATCCCAACAGAGCAGTGGAACACTTTAGAGGGCACTGCTGTGAACTTCACATAAAGGGTGTCAGATGTATATTTGTTAATAATAACGTTATTCTTTTATACCACCATAACCAAATATTCTAGGCAGTTTACACTAAAAAGAATTGGACAATCAGCGAAATACAATTATACAGTAAAAAATACAAATATTTGTAAAATAGAATTTCAATAATAAAACTCTCATTAAGTAATAAACTTATCAAAGTGGTCTTAATTAATTTCCAAAAAAAGCAATAGGATAACATAGCTTGCTGAATACATTTACCTAATCAAGATTGTTGCCTACCAGCTTGAAATGCTAGGGTCCTATCTAAGAAGGTATTATATCTACACCCATTAATTTTTGGATAAGCAAATAAGTAGAAGTTTCTAGTTTCTCTTGATGGTTTATGCATCACAAAATGAGGAAAAAGGTAAGCTGGAGACAATCCCGAAATCAGCTTAAAGCAGATACAGGAAAATTTGAATAATACTCTTGTCTCCAAAGGCAGCCAATGAAGTAAACGATAATATGGACTAATATAGTCATTCTTTTTTAAACCAAAAATCAATCGAACAGCTGTATTCTGAATTATCCTTAATTTCCTTAGAATCTTTTTGGGTGCAACTAAATAGATGATGTTACAATAGTCTAAAATAGATAAAACTAATTCCTGCACCAATAGTTTGAACAATAAAGGATCAAAATATTTTTTTATGGTTCTTAATTTCCACAATGTAAAAAAGCAGTTTTGTACCACTAAGTTCGTGTGTTCTGCTAGTGTTAAATGTCGGTCTAGTGTGACTCCCAGAATTTTGATAGATTTAATAAGTGGGTAGTCATGACCATTAAGATTAAGCATTAAGATGAAGCAATGTTATTTTGTCATTGTGACTAGCCAAGAAAAGTTTGGTCTTTTCCGTATTGAGTTTCAGTTTGAAATTAATTGTCCGCTGTTCTATCTGAGTCATAATAGAAGATATCTGGTGAAAAATTTCAGTGGTAAAATTATTTAGAGGGATTAAAATATAAATGTCATCTGCGTATATATAAAATTTTACATTTAAACTGTAATAAATGTCCTAAAGGGGAAATGTAGATGTTGAATAAGGTAGGCGATAGCGGAGAACCTTGGGGCACACCAGATGGGTTGCTCAATGAATGAGAATAGTTACCATCACAAATCACTCGATAAGATATTTTCTTCAAAAAACCATAATCCCTTTATAATTTATGGTAAGCCCCCCTCAAAAAAAACACAAACCTGTTAAGCCCACCTGTGTACAACCCCAATAGTTCTTATAGCTGTAGGTGACACCTATATGGCAGTATAGTAGGGTTTGGGTAGATTTTGATGGGTTCATAGTTAATACCATAGATGTGGTTAGAGTGCCTTATGGGCCTGGATCCTACATTCTATGGTTCACTAGCCCATCTACCAGGTAACTCTAACATCTAATGCTCTACTAGGCTTCCCCATACCAGATGCTGCTGCTCCATAGTCAAGTATGTATGTACCTTTTTGTTCTCATTTTTATGTGGTGGAAGGAGGTCAGTGAGAACTGGGGAAGTATGGGGGTGTCTTACCTTACCTTGATGCAGTGGTCATCTGGTCATTTTGGGCATCTTTGTGAAACTTAGAGCTTCTAAAACTAGTCTAGCTCTGAGCATCTAAGTTCTGTCCAGGACATCTTGTAAAAAAATTAGATAATTATCACCGCAAGATGTCCAAGCCTAACCTGCCCTTATGCACACCCAAAGCCCACCCATAACATGTCTCCACCACACCCTTCTCAAGCTCTGGACGCCAGAGGCTGGGACACCTTGCTAGATATTCAGAAAAGTGGTTATGATTATCAGCAGTTGGACATCCTGGTGATTAGGATGTTCACATGCTGATTTAGCATACTTTTGGGTGTTTATATTTTTTGATGATGAGCCCCAAAGTGTTAGGTTTGGCTCAGACCAAACACAGCACATCACTCAGAAAACACCATCCATACTATGAAGTATGGTAATAGCAGGGACATGTTCTTTTTTATTTATTTATTTGCTCAATTATTTAGCCCGTCCTCCCAAAAGAGCCCAGAATGGGTTACAAGGTACATCCACAATATAATTGAGACAGGACAAAGATCAGGGGTACTTGTCAGAACAGGAGGGACAATGAATGGAGAAACATAGAAAATCATTGAGGAAGACCTGCTGAGCTGTTATTGGGATACAACTTCACATTTCAGCATGATAATGACTTAAAGCACTTGGCCAAAGCTACAGTACAGTGGCGTGACAATGGAACAAAAAGATAAATGTACAGTCAAACCTCGGTTTGCGAGTGTTTTGCAAAACATTCCCGCAAATCGTGCCTCGCAAACCAAGCTTTTTTGAAGTCAGATGCAACCCTTGTCTTTACCACCTCCACTGGGAAGCCAATCCATGCATCTACCACCCTTTCTATAAAGGGTAATAAGAACATATGAATAGCCATACTGGGTCAGAGCAATGGTCCATCTAACCCAGTATTCTGTTTCCATAGTAGCCAATCCAGGTCAAAATTACCTAGCAAAACCCCAAATTTTGACTGTGTAGATCACTATAAACTATGGATAACTAGTGCTAATGGGAATACCCAAACACATAACTCAGCTGATAGAGAGCCTATCTGATTGGTTTCCAATAAAATGTGGTATCAGGCAAGGATGTATCTTGTCACCTTATCTGTTCAATCTGTATGGTGAAACTATCTTCAGAAAAGCAAATTTGGAAGAAGAGAGTGCTGGTTTCAATGTTGGTGACTGAAATATAAACAACCTGCGCTATACAGATGATACAACATTCATCACTAGCAGCAAAGAAGACTTGCTGTATCTACTGAGAAAAGTCAAAGCCGAAAGTCATAATATGGGATAGTTTCAAGTTTGGGGGTTTTTTTCAAGTTTTTATTAAAATTTGATAAATTGCCTATCCAATTTCTAAGCGATGTACATATTATAAAAAAGGGTTTAAACAAACTCCAGTTAATCATGAAAACTCACAAAGACTTTACAATGTACATGAACCGAAGGGAGAAAGGGAGGAAATACATTTTATAATAGGACAGAAAGACACTTAAGGGAAAAACATTGTGGAAGGGGATGAAGAAAGAAGATCAAAAGGAAAAGTTAGCTAGACCATTTCTTGACGAAGATCATAAACATGGAAAATGATGAAGATTTTGAGCTTGAAGGTGATAGAATAGAGGTGTAAAGATTTCAATCTCCTAGGCTCTTTTGTTAAGAAGCAACTAGCAGGAAGGAAGTACTCCATAGAATAGCACTTGGTCGTTCTTCAATGAAGGCTCTTGACAAAGTATTCAAAGGCAAGGTGGTAACACTCCAAACAAAGATCAGACTTGTCCACGCACTCATTTTCTCAGTCATCAGTGATGGATGTGAAAGCTGGACACTATGAAACAAGACAGAAAGAAGATTGACTCATTTGAGCTTTGATGCTGGAGAAGGATTTTAGGTGTGCCATGGACCGCCAGAAGAACTAACAAATCGATTCTGGAAGAGATCATACTGGCTATGTTACTTGAAGCCCAAATGATGAAGTTATGACTGTCTTATTATGGTCACACCATCAGAAGAGAGAGATCACTGGAGAAGGACATCATGTTTGGACATATCAATGGAACCAGGCAAAGAGGACAACCTGCAATCAGATGGCTGGATGGGGATTATTTTTTAAATCTGGCATTGCTTTGATGACATAACAAAGTTAACAATAATAATATAACTTGTTAATGATGGCTTTCATAGGAAAAAAAATCTAAATCCAGGAGCTGCTTTTGTCAACAATTTGATTTTCTTGACACCAAATTTTTGTGCAATGCCTTTCAAATATATCTATATGGGAGGGTGCTAAGAAGGAAGTTTCTACTGAACAGAACTTATATGATATGCCACATTGAGTTTGCATAGAAATACTTAGGGGAGTGATGTGACCTGATAAGATCAGAATGGAACCTATTGGTCCTAATGCTAAGTGATATATGCCAACCCTTGCCATCTCTTTGCCACACTCAACTATCTACTCACAGTGCCCTCACCTCCTATCCCCTCTTCACTTTCCCCCAGACGATGGCAGAGTTCTTCCACGACAAGATTCATAAGATCCACCTTGAATTCTCAACCATGTCACCTCCCCCCCCCACCCCTTCCAGCTGTCCACGCTGCCAATCTCCTTTCAACAACCCTACCACCCTTTCTTGCTTTTCTAAAGTCATGGAAGAGGAAACTGCTCATCTTCTCTCCTCCAAACCCACTACCTGTTCCTCTGATATGATTCTTAACCGCTTACATGGAGCCATCACTTCCATTGTAATCCCTCCCAAATGTCACATCCTCAACCTATCGCTCTCCACTGCTATGGTTCCCAATGTCTTCAAATATAGGTACTTGTCGACTTACGACCGCAATTGGTTTCGACTGACAGGTCATAAATTGATCGGGACGTAAGTCGGCCTATGTTAGATTATGTTTAACAGATTCAAACCGACAGCTTGCGTGCCCTTTAAATACTGAAGGGAGTGATCACAATAAGCTACTTCTTGCCCCTTCTAAACTTCGGAAGAAGTTCCCGGACCAATTGGCAGCGCGAGACCAGCTTCCCCGTTCATTCATTTCATTGGCTAGCAGAGCTCGTGAATTTGTTTAAAAAGTTTTGTGTCTAGGCAAATGCTCTCGCTAGCTGCTGAGTGACGCGTGGGAACACGGCGACAGAAAAGAGGCGACCAGCCGTTGATGCATAGCGAGACTTGGGAGTGTTGGAAACTGTCATAAATGCGTCATAAAGTCGAACAGTCGTAAACTGCATAGGTCGTAAGTCGACAAGTACCTGTATGTCGTAGTTACATCCCTTCTCAAAAAAACCCTTACTAGATCCTGTATCCCCCTCCAACTACCACCCCATCTCCCTCCTCCTCTCCCTGGACTTTTTTTCTTCTCATAATATTCTTGGCCCACTTTAATCAGGCTTTTGCCCTCTCCATTCTACAGAAACTACACTTGCTAAAGTCTACCGACCTGTTCCTGGCCAAATCCAATGGCCTGTACTCTATCCTCAAACTTCTCAATCTGTCTGCTGCCTTTGACACTGTTGATCACCACTTTCTTCTCGACACGCTGCCCTCACTGGGATTCCAGGATTCTGTTCTCTCCTTGTTTTCTTCCTATCTCTCCCACTGCCATCCCACTGTCTATTGGTATACCTCAAGGCTCCATCCTGGGCCCTCTCCTCTTTTCCATATATACCCGCTCTCTAGGTACACTGATCTCCTCCCATGGTTTTCAATATTGCCTCTATGCCAGTGACTCTCAGATCTACTCTCCACACCAGATATCTCTACAGGAACTCAGGCCAAAATCTCAGCCTGCTTGTCAGACATTGCTGCTTGGATGTCTCACCACCATCTTTACCACCATCCCCCCACTATCAAACATTCAGGAAGTTAACTAAAACATACTTTTTTGACAAATTCCTCTGATTTATCTTCCCTCCTCCTCCCTTCTCTTCTGACCTCTCCCCCCCCAGACACTTACCGCCTCACGTAACACCGCCATTTGTAACACTGCAGTACCGAACTTATAACAAATGTAACTACCCTGAACATATAACCTAGCTGCCAAAATTTACTTCACCGTATACTTATTGTCTAGAATGTATAGGTAACTTGACCGAATATGTATCATCTAAAATGTAAATGTAACACTATACTTATTGTCTAGAATGTATAGGTAACTTGACCGAATATGTATCATCTAAAATGTAAATGTAACACTAACGAAATTGTAACTTCGCTGTAAATGTACAGTCTCTTCATTTGTTAACCACATAGAACTTCCATGGTAATGCGGTATACAAGAATAAAGTTATTATTATTATTATTACCTAACCACCATCTTTCCCGACTTTACCTAACTACTTTACCCGACTTTACCTAACCACCATCTTTCCCGACTTTACCTAACCACTCTCAACTTCCAATGTAATTGAAATATTTTTACTAATGTAGCTTACAATATCTACTGTAACATCACTGTATATGTACAGTCTCTTCCTCTGTAAACCACTCTGAACTGCTTGTGGTATTGCGGTTATTATTATTATCTCAAACTGAATATGGCTAAAACTGGACTCCTTATCCTTCCACCTAAATTCACCTCTCACTGATCTCTATTTCTGTGGATAACACTCTCCTCCTTCCTGTCTTGGCAGCTCGCAAACTCAGGGTGATCTTTAACTCCTCTCTCTCCTTCTCAGCTCAGATCCAACAAACCGCCAATACCTGTCAGTTCCTCCTCTATAATATTACCAAAATCTGACCTCTCCTCTCTGAACACACTACCAAAACCCTTATCCATACTCTCATCACCTCACATGTAGATTACTGCAACGTACTTCTCTCAGGCCTTCCAAGCATCCATCTCACACCCCTTCAATCCGTTCAAAATGCTGCTGCATGATTCATATTCCATGAGAGCCACTATTCTCACATTACTCCTCTCCTCAAGTCACTTCATTGGCTCCCCATACGTTTCCAAATATAGTTCAAACTCTTCTTACTGACTTACAAGTTCATTCACTCTGTAGCCCCCCAATATCTCTCTTCACTTATCTCCCCCATGCACCTCCCCGTGAACTCCATTTATCGGGTAAGCCCCTCTTATCTGTACCCTTCTAATCCACTGCCAACTCCAGACTCCATCACTTCTTTCTTACCGTACTGTATACCTGAATCAATACATCATGCTCCGTCTCTAGCAGTATTCAAATTCAAGCTAAAAGTCCACTTTTTTTAAACTGCTTTCAATCTTAACTCCCAATTACTGCTGTTAGATACCTATACCCATTGTATCATATCCTCTACCATAATCTCCCCAACCCTGAGATGTCCTGTCTGTCCAAATTAGATTGTTAGCTCTTCTGAGAAGGGACCATCTATTTTATCTTAAATGTACAGCACTGAGTATGCCTTTCAGAGCTATAGAAATGATAAATACTGTGTTTCCCTGAAAATAAGCCCTATCCCGAAAATAAGCCCTAGTCTCGGAATTTGCTGGCAGCAACTTCAATCCGCCCCCCCTGCCCCCGCCTGTACAGCTGAACTCCTGCTGACCCTCCATCCTTCCCTAGGGAGGGAAGGATAGAAGTTCGGCAAGGGTTCTGTTACCTGAGGGATGGGAGGGTGGGAAGGATAGAAGCTGAACAAGGGTTATGCTGCACGAGGGAAGGGAGGAAGGAAAGGATAGAAGCTGGGCAAACTTCTGCTGCACAGGGTGATGGGAGGGGAGGAAAGATGCTGCACATATGGGGGAGAGAAAGGAAAGAGGAAGAATTGGGGTGAAGGAGAGGGAGGGAGAGATGATTATGTGCAAACCCCATAGCATCCAACTACAGACCGATTGCTTGCATTCCAATCTTCACTAAAATCCTTGAATCCCATGTCAGTAAGCAGCTTTTCTCATGCATAAAGCAACATTCCTGCCTTCACACATCCCAATTCAGCTTCCGGAAAAAGCACAGCACCGAGCTCCTCATCATCACTCTAATCATTAAAATCAAGCAGTTGCTACACTTGGGTCATAGTAACATAGTAGATGATGGCAGATAAAGACCTGAATGGTCCATCCAGTCTGCCCAACCTGATTCAATTTAAATTTTTTTAATTTTTTCTTCTTAGCTATTTCTGGGCAAGAATCCAAAGCTCTACCTGGTACTGTGCTTGGGTTCCAACTGCCAAAATCTCCATTAAAACCTACTCCAGCCCATCTAAACCTTCCCAGTCATTGAAGCCCTCTTCAGCCCATCATCCCCCAAACGGCCATATACAGACACAGACCATGCAAGTCTGCCCAGTACTGGCCTTAGTTCAATATTTAATATTATTTTCTGATTCTAGATCCTCTGTGTTCATCCCACGCTTCTTTGAACTCGGTCACCGTTTTCCTCTTGGGAGCACATTCCAGGCATCCATCACCCTCCCCATAAAGTAGAATTTCCTAACATTGCTCTTGAATCTACCACCCCTCAACCTCAAATTATGTCCTCTGGTTTTACCATTTTCCTTTCTCTGGAAATGATTTTGTTCTACGTTAGTACCCTTCAACTATTTGAATCATATCTCCCCTGTCCCTCCTTTCCTCTAGGGTATACATATTCAGGGCTTCCAGTCTCTCCTCATACGTCTTCTAGTGCAAGCCTCCTATCATTTTCGTTGCCCTCTTCTGGACCGCTTCAAGTCTTCTTACGTTATCAGGCAATATTGCTCCAATTTGATATCTCTGCAACCTTCGACTCTGTGGATCACAAACTACTCCTAGCCAAACTCTCAGAAATTGGAATAACAGGGACTGTACTGAAATGGTTCAACGACTTCCTACAAAATCATGAATACATGGTCAAAAAGCAAGAAGCATACTCCAACCCCATGCATTCTGTGGTGTCCCACAAGGCTCCCCATTATCCCCAATCCTATTCAATTTATTCATGAGCTCACTGGGACACATCATAATAGAAGACGAAACTGTACTATCCTATGCTGATGACATCCTCCTCCCCATAACCAATAACCATCCTAACATTGCTGGAAAAAAATCTCAAACAATATAGATAAAATCCAAACATGGGCAATGAACAACAAGCTGAAATTGAGCACCACCAAGACCAAAGCCATTGGTTTCCGCACCACACAACATAACATCATAACTAACCTCACTCTTTCATCAGGCATCACTCTCAGAATGGAAAAATCCACCAATGTACTCGGCTGAATCTTAGACAATACTCTCACAATGGAACCACAAATCTCTAACCTACAGAAAAAGACCATCTACACTATGCGTCAACTGCGTCTCACAAGACCATACTTCTACCCACATCACTTTGCTCTGATCGTTCAGGTGATTGTCTTACCTCAGCTGGACTATTGCAACTCTGCCTACCTTGACATCAACACCACTCTTATCCACAAACTGCAGCTCATCCAGAACACAGCCATTAGACTAATAAAGAAACACAGCCATTAAACTAATTAAAGAAATATGATTCAATCACAACCTTCATCAGACAACTACACTGGCTTCCAATATCATCCCGAATAACTTTCAAAACTTCATGTATCCTACACCAGATTCTGTACGGAAACTCAGCAGCCCCTCTCATCCAACTATTCTCTACTTTTGGTCGACGTCAAGAAGAATTCAACTAAACCTCCACAAAATACCTCTACTTACTACAAGCGAATTTTCCACTGTATGATAACCTATCTGGGTGTAAAAACCTGGAATGACCTTCCAGAAGCAATCAGGAAAGAGACAAACTACACCGCATTCAGGAAAAACCTAAAGACCCACCTCTTTGACATTTAACTGTTTCAGCTTCTGTATTGCACCCACTACTTCTAGGTCCTCCCCTTACTTCTTCCATGTTCCCTCCCTTTAATTTTCTTCTTCCTCTTTGATCTGTCACCTTGAGCTTATAGGTTTGTGTGACTCACAAATGGAAGATTAGATAAGAATAAGACTTAGTGCCCCAAATGAATATAAGACTGTCTTATTTTCGGGGAAACGCAGTAGTAGTAATATATGTGGCATAAAACAAATACAGCACATTGCCCTGTTCTGTAGTAAAACATGTTAGTATCTGGCAGCATTATGTTGTGGGGATGCTGTTCAGTGGTGGGCTCAGGGAGGCTTGTGAAATTGGAGGGAAAAATGTGTTTTGTAAAGTACAGACAGATCCTGGAGAAAAATCTGGAAGTGAAGAGATTTGCCAATCAATAGGAGAATGATCCCAAGCACAAAGCAAAAACAACAGTGCAGTAGAGTGACTCAGCAAAGAGAAAAGTAACCTGGAACCAAAGGAAAATCTATAGTTAGATAATCCCAAGCTTACTTGAAAGAGCATGACCTATTCAGTCAAGAAGAATATGAAATACCTGAATCATCCCACTTTAAACAACTCATTGCTGTTATTGATTCAAATGGAGTTTCCACCAACTATTGAGTCAAAGGATGTGAAGACTTATATAATCAAGATTTTTTTTTTTTGGGGGGGGGGTTGGTTATTCTGAATTACTTTTTTAATTTTTTTTTATAATTGTGTATGTTAAAAATGAAGTGTATATTATATAGTTCAGCAAAAAAAAAATGCTTTAATGTATTTTGAATTGCAGTTTTTAGACAGAAGGTTTAAGGGTCAGGTGTGTGGAGATTTTTGCAAAGCTCTGCATACAGTATGTACATGTATTTTTCATTGATAAAATCTAACTCAGTCAAAAACTGTACTTACTTATCAAGAAGAAGATGAGACCGCTCTTTGTTTTAATGCAGTATAAGAATAATCTTACCATGAATTTACGTAATCCTCTTTTCTTTGTATAGGCATAGTAGGTTCCATTTAAAGAATGGAATGTACCACCTGAACACTAGCTTATTTGTCTGGAATATATCCTTTCTAAAGTTTATAAATAATGGTAAGAACTTCTGAACCCAGGTCACATTTCCACTGTCTCACATTCCTTATTCTTTTCTCAAACTTCATATAACTGGAAGTGTTTTAATAGAATGGAAAATAGAAATAGTCTAACCCCAAATTAGAAAGCATTTTTAAAAATGTAAAGTATGGTACAATAGCATTGGAGTATGGTTATTATTAATTTGTCAGGTCTTTAATACAACTTTATAAGTGGTTTAACACATAAAAAGAGTCAATTCTTGGTCTTCCTAATATTTTTGAATAGGGAACTTGGACCTGCTAAAAATGACCTGCACTAAGTAATCTTTTATTTTGTATTCTAAGTCCTCCCAGCCCCCCTCTTTCTTTTCTCCTCCCCCAGCCAGCATGAGACACAACTCCCCCCCCCCCCCTGAACACTCCCCCAGTCCAGATAGACCCTCTGGGCCTGCCCTGATATCCCTGGTGGTTCAAGTGGGGGTGATGATGGCAGGAACAAAGTGCACTCACTCCTGCCCCTTGTGGCTGCTTTCAGAAAATGGCTGTCATGGCCTCCTGTAGTAATTTGCTGTACTTGTGTACTTTGCTCCTGCCCCCATTTAGACCACAGAGTTTTCAGGCAGGCCTGGGGGGCCATTCCAGGGATAGGGGGATTGTGTATAACATTTTTGTAAGCGATATTGCTGAAGGGCTGTCAGGTAAGATTTGCTTCTTTGCAGATCATTCCAAAATCTGCAGTAGATGGTGTGAATAACATGAGGAAGGACCTAATCAAGCAAAAACCTGAGAGAACGATACAGTTTGGGGGGGTGAAGAAATTTTGTGCATGGAAGAGGAGTGGAACTTGGGTGTGATAGTAAGTGATGATCGTAAGGTGGCCAAACAAGTTGAAAAGGTGACAACGAAAGCTAGAAGGATGCTTGAATGCATAGGGAGAGGTATGGCTAGTAGGAAAAAGGAGATATTGATGTCCCTATATAAGACTCTGGTGAGACCTCATTTAGAATATTGTGTACAATTTTGGAGAACACCTTCAAAAAGATATAAACAAGATGGAATTGGTCCAGAGGAAGACTACTAAAATGGTCGGTGGTCTTTGTCCTAAGATGAAAGGGGACAGACTTAAAGATCTCAATATGTATACTTTGGAGGAAAGGCAGGAGAGGGGAGATAAGACAGAGACGTTTAAATACCCACACGGCATAAATGCACATGAGGCAAATCTCTTTCATTTGGAAAGTAAGCTCTAGAATGAGTGGGCATAGGATGAAGTTAAGACATGATAGGAGTAATTTAAGGAAATACTTTTTTACAGAAAGCATAGTAGACGTATGGAATAGTCTTCCAGTAGAGTGTGGCACAGGGGTTAAAGCTACATCCTCAGTAACCTGAGGTTGTGGGTTCAAAGCCATGCAGCTCCTTGTGACCCTGGCCAAGTCACTTAATCTCCCCCCCCCCCTCATTGCCCCAGGTACATTTAGAAAGATTGTGAGCCTGCCAGGACAGACAGGGAAAACTGCATGAGTACCTGAATAAATTCATATAAACCATTCTGAGCTCCCCTGAAAGTATAAAAAATTGAATAAATTGAAATTGAAATAAAGACTGTGTCAGAATTTAAGAAAGTGTGGGACAGGCACGTGGGATCACTTAGGGAGAGGAAGAGATAGTGGATGGGCTATTTGGCCTTTATCTGCCATCATGTCTCTATGTTTCTGTGAGAGGGACGGAAGGAGGAGGAAGGAGACTTTTTCAGGGATCAGGAGGTTTCACAAATCAAAAAAGGTTATGTGTGTCCCAGCTGATATTTAGAGCTCCTTTTACTAAGCTGTGATAGCGGTTTTAGCGTGTGCTGAATTGCCACACGCGCTAGACCTTAACACCAGCATTGAGCTGGTGTTAGTTCTAGCTGCGTAGCGCAGGTTTAGCGTGCGCTACAATCCTGCGTGCATTAAAAACGCTATCGCAGCTTAGTAAAAGGAGCCCTTAGTGTTGAGTTAGCTGTGCAGGTCCCAGCACCTGCATAATCACTGGTTCCTCCCCAGTACCACTCCTGACCTGCCCACTTTTAACATGGGCATTCAGAGGAGCTATTCAGTGGAACTCCTTATTTAGTGCCACTGAATATTAACAGTTTGGTGGCTCACTGCAATTTAAGTGGGCCAAAACATCTCCAGCTCACTTAAGTCACTCTGAATATCGGGTCAAATATTTCTTTGTAGTTTTAATATGTGGTTGTCTATAATAGGTCTTGAAAAAAATAAATGTGTGTGGGGAAAAAATCATTTAGCGGAAATGTACAATGTAAAGATTGAAGCATTAATAAACTACCTGCTTGTTTCTAGTAATTGAAAATATAATATCAAAACAGTAACCCCCCACTGGCAGCAATGCAGTGCAATGTAGTGCTGCTCCTTGTGACCCTGGGCAAATCACTTAATCCTCCAGTGCCCACTGCCAAAGCAACAAAAAAGCAGTATACAAGTCCCCTTTCCCTTATCAATTGCTGATAGTAACAATAAAATAATACATCTTAACTGTAGTCCACCTTGATAACTACACCCTGCCTTATACAAGAACTGGACTAGTTTCAAATTATTGGTTTAAAAAAAACCTTTTTAAAAAATCTTCAAACATTTCAACTAATGCTTCAAATTTGCAGACTTGAACGATAACATTCTGAAAGCAAGCACATAACTTCACTGCTGCATCCTGAAAAGTATCTCCATTTTACTTTTAGCCAGCTTCTTCGGGGGATCCAAAATGTGATGTTCATTTCTCTATATACCAAATAGCCTGATTAGCTTTCTCCTGCAAAAATTCCAAAACATTATCCTTGGTGCTACTCAAAAACCAAAATATCATTAAAGTATCATAAAAATTACTTGCAAAGTCTTGGTTTTCTTCCTACTAGTACTGCTGTTATTTACCTCACAGCACAATGGACAATTTAAACTGCTGATCTACCTGCAAATATGAAGAATTATTTAAAATGTTTAAAGATTTTTTTGTGTGAACTGATTCAATAGTATGAAGGCTTCTTAGACCAGTGGTTTGAAATTAGTCCATTTTGCCAGACATGAATATTGAGAAATAAGGTGTCAAGCTTTGGACATCTGCAGTCTTTGTCCTCCTTTAAAAAAAATAAAAATAAATATATATATATATATATATATATATATATATATTTTTTTTTTTTTTTTTAAATTCTTTATTGATTTTTAATCAAAAACTGTCATACAAATGAAAGAACAAAATATATTCCACATATTCCACTATTATCTATACAGGTAACATAAATATCATTCAATAATTTCATTTTCCTGTATATAATAATATCATAATATATCCTAAGATACAATACAAATAAAGAATAAAGTTACCCAAATATCACTATCAATATTTAGTCCCCTCCCTCCAACCCCCCACCCCCCTGGATGTGTAAAGATAAATAAACCAAAGAAAAGAAGAGATATGATGAAAATACAGAATGTAGGGATTTTAGTGAGGTATTTAATAAAATTTGGAGCCCATTGACTAAATTTGTAAAAAATTAATAAACAAAAAGGAAAATAAAATTGATCTTATTTTAATGTAGCAATTACAGGAGTTGAACCTGTCTCTTGAGCCAAGTTACATGGTAGAGACAAAGACTGTGTATGAATTCAAGAAAGCGTGGGATCTCTTAGGGAGAGGAGGAGATAGTGGATGCTGCCGATGGGCAGACTAGATGGGCCCTTTGGTATTTATCTGCCAACATATTTCAAAGTGACCTCAGTCTATCAACTTTATTGCCTGTGTGAATTCTGTAATGATGATAAAGAACTGGGTGCTAGATGATTTACATAAAGTTTGTTTTGCAATACTCTTTGGAGGAAAGAAAGGAAGCTGGTATTAGCAAGTCCCGTGATAGCGATTATGAGAGGAACTGCTGAACAAAGTACTTTCTGAGTTTCTATTCATGGTTTCATTAACTTAGAATTAGTCCTGAAAGAAGTCATGGGATCTGCATTCCTCTAAGGAAAGCTATAGCCTACTAGGAAACAACTAACCCAGGCACTTGCCTTGTATCTAAGTCTGTTTAGTCAAATTTTTCAGAAAATCAGATTCCTGTTCACTCCAGGACTTCATGAGTGGCACAAAAGGCCCCTCTGCACTAAAAGAATGGCATGAAAGCTACAAGCAATCACTTGAGAAGTAAAGCATCTCAAAGAGTGGAATGAATATCCCAAAGCAGAGGAAGGGGGCAACTCAGCACTCACATTGGTAGGTTAGGCAGGCACTGACACAGGATACAGCAGATTTTTCCCATGTACTGAGGCCACGTTAAGTGAGGTACTAAAATGACCAGTTTTCCAATAGTCCCATTAATGGCCATTTACTAATTTCTCCACAATGGAAACAAGTCAACTGAATCGTCCGATAATCCAAACAAACAGACTTGTCTAATAAATTATCTCTAATCAAAACTCACTTCTTAGATTAACTGTGCTCTCAGATGCCTGCACTGTATAATCATAAACGATTTTCTCTACAGTCTTTGCAGGACAGAGGTATCTTTCATCGAGCTCAGTACTTGTGAGCTGGAAAAGTGCTAATGCTCTGTGCTTATAACTTATATAAAGTGCTTTTTGTGCAAAATAAATAACTAAAACCGGCACTTATCTCTTTATGACTTTTTTGCCGATATCTTGGTTGTAGCAATATAAAATTTATGCCCAATGGGGACCCGTTTCATCTATTGGCAGCTTCTTCAGGGGTCTACTATATAACTACAATGAAACAATCATTATAATCAACTTGTTAAAGATAATGTATAAAAACTATATACGAGGTTATTCACTGTGCAGCTATGCTCTGGCTGAAAAGCAAAATGACGCTATCAACTAAAAGACGCCGACACATGCGCTTATAAGCTTTACATATCATCGCTATTAAAGTTGATCTCTTAGCGCAAGCGTGTAAACGTATATTGGTGAACTACATACTGAATGTAACTTGAACACATAAATGCTACTGAAAATTAAATTAACTGAACCAATACAATAAATTAACTGAAAAAGGCAATGAGATAGCAAGTATCTTGAAAGACAATTGGAAAATTATTAAAACTCATCCCATTTTTGAAGTCTTAGATTTACGCATAGCATTCTCAATCTAAAAAGTGAGTTTGGATTATCGGACCATTTACTAATTTCCCCATTAGAGCGTGAGCACTTACCAACACATATTTTTTAAGGCGATAAGGGCTCATACGCTAACCACATGCTAATAGTTTAGCATGCAGTGATATAGCTGTGCTGATTAGTGCAGTACATATCTACTCTCTGTCCCCAGAAATGTCCCAGGGCTAAAATAGAAAGTCTATTTTTTAAAGTTTATTTTAGCAACCGCAGGATGCCTGAGCGTGCCCCATGGTCGTGGATATTAACCTGTGGTAAGTACACTTTAATGCTTATCACAGCTTAGTAAAAGTGCACCATAGGTTGTTTTTTTTTTTTGGTGGGTGGATATGTGTATGTAACTATTCCTTGACTACCATATTCAATTCTGGTCTCCTCATCTTAAAAAACTAACAGACAACTGAGGGATAAAAGGGGCTCTCAGGGAAGACAAGGCCATAGCAGAGAGATTAAATGAATCATTTGCTTCAGTCTGCACCGAGGAAGATGTGGGGGAGTTACTGGTACCAGAAATTCTGAAGAATTGGAGAAAGTCAAATGAATCTCTGTAACAATGGAAGATGTAATAGGTCAATTTGACAAACTGAACAGTAGTACCGTATTTTCACGCATATAACTTGCACACGTGTACAACGCGCACACGGGTATAGTGCGCAGGAACAAGGAATTTATGTAAGAAAATTTTTGTATAGCGTGCCCACGCGTATACCACGCATGCTGCTTGCCGCCCCGACTCTCCTCTCGCCGCCCTACCCTTGAAGTCCTGTCCCCCCACTTGAATGCCCACCCCATCCTGAAAGCCTGATGCCCCACCCCGAAGGACCGCTGGCCCCCCCACCCTGAAGGACCGCTCGCACCCCCCCGACGTCCGATTCATCCCCCAGCCCCCCTGCATCGTTTGCGGTGGAGAAGCAGCCTACCGTGGGTTCGCAACGCCAGTGAGCCCTGCTGCTTCCTCTGCCGGCAGTCCCGCCCCTTCTCTGAGCCCTGCGCTGCTTCCTCTGCTGCGGTCCCGCCCTTTCTCTGACATCAGAGAAATGGGAGACTTCGTTCACCAGGCGCTACAAAGCCAAGAAGAAACCGATAACGTGGAAGACATGTGGTCGACTTTGAAAGCAACCATACAAGAAGCAACAAACCGCTATGTAAAATCAGTAAGTAAACGGCGAAGGAACAATAAGCCACAGTGGTTTACTGCGGAGATCTCAGACCTGATCAAGGAGAAGAAAAAAGCATTCATCTCTTACAAACAATCAGGGAAGCAGGACTCTAGAGCAGACTACCTGGCCAAATCAAAAGCCGTCAAAACAGCAGTCAGGGAGGCTAAATTCCTCATGGAGGAGTCTCTAGCAAAGAACATCCAGAAGGGAGATAAATCCTTCTTCAGGTATATCAGTGATAGAAGAAAAAACTCAGGCGGGATTGTACGTCTTAGGAAACCAGACGGAGACTATGTGGAAAAGGATTCGGAAAAAGCCCAACTATTAAATGAATACTTCTGCTCAGTCTTCACTCGAGAAGCGCCAGGGCTCGGCCCTCAGCTACAGACAAGGGTTGGCTCAGTTGACCCATTTAGTAACTTTGAGTTTACGCCCAGCAGTGTCTACGGTGAGCTGTCAAAGCTCAAGGTTAACAAAGCAATGGGGCCGGACAACCTGCACCCCAGGGTGCTTAGGGAGCTGAGTGATGTCTTGGCGGAGCCACTGTCCGCGCTCTTCAACCTCTCCCTTAGTACAGGCAGCGTCCCGTTGGACTGGAGGACGGCTAACGTCATTCCACTCCACAAGAAAGGCTCAAAGATGGAGACAGCAAACTACAGACTAGTGAGTCTAACATCGATAGTGAGCAAACTAATGGAAACTCTAATAAAACACCAATTAGATAAGATCCTGGATGAAGAGAATCTACGGGATCCCCGACAACATGGATTTACTAAGGGGAGATCCTGCCAATCCAACCTGATCAGCTTCTTTGACTGGGTAACGGGGAAGCTGGATATTGGGGAGTCCCTGGACATCGTGTACCTGGACTTTAGCAAAGCATTCGATAGCGTACCACACCGCAGGTTACTGAGCAAGATGAGTTCTATAGGATTAGGTAACACATTGACGAAATGGGTTGGGAGCTGGCTTGGAGGTAGGCTCCAAAGGGTGGTGGTGAACGGCACCCCCTCCGAAATGACGGAGGTGATTAGTGGAGTACCACAGGGCTCAGTCTTGGGCCCAATCCTATTCAACATCTTTATAAGAGACTTGGCAGAAAGGCTTCGAGGTAAAATAACATTATTCGCCGATGACGCCAAACTGAGTAATGTAGTGGGCAAATGCACAACAGACGAAGATTCAGTGCCCGACAACATGATGCACGACCTACTCCTACTGGAGCGATGGTCTAGGACATGGCAACTCAACTTCAATGCCAAAAAATGCAAAGTTATGCACCTGGGCAGCCAGAATCCATGCAAGTCTTATACCCTTAATGGCGAGATCCTAGCAAAAACGGTAGCAGAACGAGACTTGGGGGTAATCGTCAGTGAGGACATGAAGTCTGCCAATCAAGTGGAGCAGGCTTCGTCCAAGGCAAGACAAATCATGGGCTGCATACGAAGGGGTTTCGTCATTCGTAAGGCGGAAGTCATTATGCCATTGTATAGATCCATGGTGAGGCCCCACCTGGAATACTGTGTGCAATTTTGGAGGCCGCATTATCGCAAGGATGTGCTGAGACTGGAGTCGGTGCAAAGAATGGCCACCCGGATGGTTTCGGGACTCAAGGATCTACCATACGAAAAACGGCTTGACAAATTACAGCTATACTTGCTCGAGGAGCGCAGAGAGAGGGGGGACATGATCGAGACGTTCAAGTATCTTACGGGCCGCATCGAGGCGGAGGAAGATATCTTCTTTTTCAAGGGTCCCACGACAACAAGAGGGCATCCGTTGAAAATCAGGGGCGGGAAACTACGAGGTGACACCAGGAAATTCTTTTTCACTGAAAGAGTGGTTGATCGCTGGAATAGTCTTCCACTACAGGTGATTGAGGCCAGCAGCGTGCCTGATTTTAAGGCCAAATGGGATTGGCACATGGGATCTCTTCACAGGGCAAAAGTAGGGGAGGGACATTAAGGTGGGCAGACTAGATGGGCCGTGGGCCCTTATCTGCCGTCTATTTCTATGTTTCTATGTAGACTATTATAAAGAACAAAATGACAGAACATATACATAAGAATGGATTAATGAGAGAAAGCCAACATGGATTTAGTCAAGGGAAATCTTGCCTCACCAATCTAATACATTTCTTTAAAGGGGTGAATGGTCATGTGGATAAAGGTGAGATGGTTGATATTGTGTATTTGAATTTTCAAAAGGCATTTGACAAAGTACCTCATGAAAGACTTCTGAGGAAATTAGAAAGTCATGGGATAGGAGGTAAATTGCTTAGGATTTGGATAGGCGATTTATCAAATTTTAATAAAAACTTGAAACTTGTAATGTCCTATTATGGATTAAGAACTGGTTGAAAGACAGAAAGCAAAGAGTATGTTTAAATGGTCGGTATTCTCAATGGAGAAGGGTAAATAGTGGGATTCTCCCCCTAGGGGTCTGTGCTGGGATCATAGCAACAGAACACTTTTTTGTTCAGGGGGGGCAAAAGCCCCACCCCAAACCCACCTAAACTCCAGCTCAGACTCTGTCCCCTTAATAATAGTACTAATTGTAATGCTATTCTTCATACACACACAATATAATTTTATAATCTGTCTTTCCCTCTCCCCCTCCCCTAGGTATGGATATTCTTATGTTGGTATCTTTTTTAAATTAATCTTTATAAAGTTTATTTTCATGCATTATTTTACTGAATGAGGCTAAAGTGTTACTTTGGGCAGGGGGTTATTTTTAGTCTGTATTGGTAATGGGAGGGAAAGTGCAGGGGCATAATCAAAACATACGTCTAAGTCCGATTTGGGCATATGGCGCTAGATGCCCAAAGTCAGCAGTGGGAAAATGACCATTTTCTAAAAATATACATCTAGAATTTTTTTTTCCAAAAATCGTCTACTTGAATATCCAGGCTATTGTTCGTCCAGACCGCCAGGACGTCTAGCTTTATACCACATTTTTGACCAAAATTTCGTCCAAGTCCCAAACACCCAGAACAAGACCATTTGGAAATGGGAGGGGCCAATCTTGTAATGGACTGGCTACCCAGACATGGCAACAGAGCAGCGGGGCCCTTACAGGGCACTGCTGTTAACTTCATAAAATGGGTGCCATATAAACATCTCACCAGAAATCCCTTAAGGGGTAAGTTTGAGCCCCCCCAACACTATACCTATCTGTCTACAACTCTAATAACCCTTATGGCTGCAGGTGGCACCTATATGGCAGTAGAGTAGGGTTTTGGTGGGTGCACATGTTCCACCATAAATGTAGTGGTTAGAGTGGCTTATGGGCCTGGGTCCTCCTCTCTATGGTTCACTAACCCACCCCCAGGCTATTTAAGACACCTGTGTGCAGCTCTACTAGGCTTTCCTATATCAGGTGCTGATATTCTGGACACAGGTATTTACATTTTTATTCTGATCTTTGTGGGGGATGTGAGGGGATCAGTGAACACTGGGGTAGTATGTGGGATGTCTTTACTTTGTCTCTGCAGTGGTTATCTGGTCAATTCAGACACCTTTTTAGCACTTATACTTGTTTTTACATTTTCTAACTCACGTTTAAGTTTTGTCCAGGATGTCTAATAAAACATTTGATTATCCCTATACTAACTCCTTCTTATACTAAGGTGTGCTAACCAATTTAGTGCACGCTAATCGAAATAGCACACGCTAAACGCTAACGCGTCCATAGACTAACATATATGCATTAGTGTTTAGCACGCACTAATTCGATTAGTGCTAAATTGGTTAGTGCACCTTAATAAAAGGATCTAAAAGTCTAGGTCGGCCCCTATCCTGCCCTAACCACTCCTCCATATACGCCCCTTTCAGCTCTGGGCACACAGTGACATTCAGAGGCATAAAAAGTCCCGTGGCATGTTCAGAAGGTTGATTTGACTATCAGCACTTGGACAACCTGTCTTTTAGGTCTTCCAAGTACTGACTTGGGTGGGTTTTTAGATGTGTTTAAGTTTTGATTATGAGCCCCTTACTGTCCTTAGTTAATCCCTAAATCTTGAGGCATGTTTCTCCCTTTTCCATTCAGAAATCCTACCCATTGCATAAACACACTCATTACAGCAGTTCAGCACTAAGTTGGGGATCTGAGATGAATGAGAGGGGAGGCTTAAACTATGTTTTCCACTTAATAACTCTTTCAGACTGCAGCCTCTCATATGTCCTTAATTGGCATTTAGTAGTGCTGCCCGATTCAGGAAAAAAAATTTCAATTCGATTCGATTCAACCTATTGATTTTCCTACTCAATTGGGTGGTTTTTTTCAAACATCCTAGTGGGTTTATTTTGTAACAAGCCACATGTCACACATGAGTACTTAGGAAAAGGCAACATCTTACATACTGCAGTGAATAGTACAACATCAATGCATCCATTGTAAAACTAAACAAGCCAGACTAGTACAGATCAATCCTACACTGTCAATCCTAACAGAAAACCATGTCTTTCAAACACACAGAACACAGAAAACACCTTTGCCTAGTATGGAATATGTCATCACAAACTAACCCCTCCCCCCTTTTACAAAACTGTAGTGTGCATTTTAGCCTCAGTGGTAACAGCTCTGACGCTCATAGAATTCTGAGCATCAGAGCTGCTACCACCACGGCTGGCGCTAAAAAATGTTCCCAGTTTTGTAAAAGGGGGATAAAATAGAAATACATAGACAAAGGTTAAATTGAACCAGCAAGAAGCTGGACTCTGCATACAATGCAACACCACAGAAACAGTGACACATGTCTCCTAAAGCAATAAATAAATAGAAAATTTTTGGTCTACCTTTGTCTTCTCTGGTTTCTGCTTTCCTCATCTTCTTGTTACTCTCGTCCTTCCATCCACTGTCTCTCTTCTCTCTGCATCTTCCATTTGCTCTGTTACTGTGCCTCTCCCTTTCTCCCTCTTTCCAAATTGGTCTGGCACCCATCTTCTTCCCTCTGCTCCTCCCATAGTCTGGCATCTCTGTCTTCTTCCCTGTCAGCGTCTTCTCCCAACTCTCTCTTCCCCATTTCCCTTCAGCATCTTCTTCCCACTCTGTCTTCCCCATGTGCTTTCAGCGTCCTTCTCCCCCCTCTGTCTTCCCCATGGGCTTTCAGCGTCCTTCTCCCCGCTCTGTTTTACCCTGTTTTCCTCTCCACCCCACCTTTTCTCCCTTTCTCCCTCCCTGCCCCTTACCTTCGTGGCACTTTCCCCCCCCAGGCCCGGACAACAGGCCCGGTCCGACAAACCTCCCTGCTCTATGGCCGGCGATGTCTAAATTGCCTTCTTACAGCAGCCAGAGCGTTGTAGTTGCATATGGCTGCCGTAAAGGTCATCTCTGATGCAACTTCCGGTCGCGTCAGAGATGACCTTTACGGCAGAAACACGCGGCTTCAACGCTCTAGCTCAGGGGTGCTCACACTTTTTGGGCTTGTGATCTACTTTTAAAATGACCAAGTCAAAATGATCTATCAACAATAAAATTTAAAAAACCCCACAAAGCACACTGTACGCTGAGAAAATGTTAATTATCATTCCTATTCTGGGTTTTTTTCAAAGAGGTCAAGGCAGATACCTCTATGCACTGTCACCTCAGTAACAACCATACAAAAATAGACAAATATACCCCCCTCCCTTTTTACTAAAGCACAATAGCAGCTTTTAGCGCAGTGAGCTGCGCTGAATGCCCAGGGCTGCTCTCAACGCTCATAGGCTCCCTGTGCTAAAAACAGCTATTGTGGTTTAGTAAAAGGGGGGCCATAGTGCAAAATATAGACAGCAGATATAAATTCAGACATATTTTGATCACTAAATTTAAAATAAAATCATTTTTCCTACCTTGTCTGGTGATTTCATGAGTCTCTGGTTGCACTTTCTTCTTCTGACTGTGCATCCAATCTTTCTTCCCTTCTTTCAGCCTGTACGCTTCCTCTCCTCCAGACCTCATTCCCTCCCCCAACTTTTTCTTTCTCTCTCCCTGCCCTTTCTTTCTCCCTGCCTCCCTTTCTTTTTTTCTCTGTTCATGTCCCCTTTCTTTTTCTCTGTTTCCCTTCTTTCCTTCTGTCTCCCTGCCTGCCCCCTTTCTTTCTTTCTCCCTGCCCTCCCCCAAGCCATGTCACCGCCATCGGGTAACATGCCCCAAAGTCGGTGCCGTCCCAAGCTCTCCTTCCCTGCGTCGGGCCGACCAGCATTCTTCTCCCCGACGTCAATTCTGCCGTCAGAGAGGAAGTTCCGCCCAGCTAGGCAGCGATTGGCTGGCTCGAACTTCCTGTCCGACGGCAGAATTGATGTCGGGGAGAGGCAGGCTGATCGGCCCGGTAGAATTTTCCAGACCTAGCCGGCTGTGCACCCCCCCTAAGGCTGCACCCGAGGTGGACCTCCCCCCCCCCCATTGGTACGCCACTGGGTCCCATGTTGATTTGGTTGTCTTCTGATCAGGCTCTCCTTCTTTCTTCTTTCTCCGTGCTAACCATCCATCTTCCATCTCTGTCCTCCCTTCTGTTTCCCTTTCCTCCCTGGAGGTCTGGCATCTTTCCTTTTTTTCATTTCCACCCCCCCCTGCACAGCTGCAACAATTGGCCTCACCATCCACAGATCCACCATCTCTCCTTTTCTCATCTACTCTTTCATTCAGCACCTCTCTTATGTATCCCTATTCTCCTCTCCAGTACTGTCCCCCTTGTGTCCCTGTTCCTATGCTCCCTCCATACCCAGCATGTTATCTCTCCCCCATATCCACCTTCTTCTTTCTCTCTTCCTTACCTCCTGTATCCCCTTCCCAAAGTACAGGCTTTCTCTTACTACCTCTCCTGCCATCCTGCACCCTGCCCTGTCCCTCTTGTACCCTTCCCCTTGTGGTCTTGCATTTCTCTCTCCCTCTCTCCCCCTCTCTCCATTAGTCCAGCACCTCTCCTCTGCTTTCCTCCCCCTCTTTTTGGTTTAGTCTCTCTCTTCCCTTCACTTCACCCCAGGTCTGGCATCTCCCCTCCCCTCTCTTACTCCTTCCTCCTCCTCCATCTGCACAGGCCTGCCTCCCCACTGCCAAAGGAAGTCTTCCTCCCTCTGCACAGGCCTGCCTCCCTGCCCTGAAGGCCTGCATCTCGCCATGAATACCTGTTCCCCCCATGAAGGCCTGCTCCCCCCCGAGAAGGCACTTTTTCTCCTCCTCCCCGCCGCGAAGGCCTGCTCCCCCCGCCGCGAAGGCACTTTTTCTCCTCCTCCCCGCCACGAAGGCCTGCTCCCCCCGCCGCAAAGGCACTTTTTCTCCTCCTCCCCACCGCAAAGGCCTACTCTCTCCATGAAGGCCTTTTTCTCCCGCTGCGAAGGCACTCTTTCTCTTCCTCTCTGCCGCGAACGAACGCCTGCTTCCCCTGTAAGCGTGCACCTTTTCCGCTCTTACCTCCTTAAGGCTAATAGGGCAGCCTGCAGGCTCGCTGGTGATATAGTGATCCCTGCAGCTGCCCGTAGTCCTCAGCGGCACGTTCTCTCAGCCGTGATCCTGCCCCTGATGTCAGAGCATTAGCTGCCCTATTAGCCTTAAGGAGGTAAGAGCGGAGAAGCTGGGGGAGGCAAGAGCTGGCAAGCTGGGGGAAGCCTTTCTGACTGACCCTCCCCCCTCAAGAAGGAGCATCAGCGGAAGGCCAGCAAGAGGCAGTGCTGCAGTTCCTGCTTTAGGAAGGTACAGGGGAAGGGTCAACCATTGAATCGGGAGGCCGATTTTTAAAAAAAATTGAATCGATTTGAATCGATTCACCTGATTCAAATTGGTGAATGGATTCAAATCATGAATCGGGCAGCACTAGCATTTAGCATCATTGTAAACCGCTGTAAACCTTGCTGATTTGGAATGTTTTGATCAGATCATCTGGTACACGAAAGCTCCTTCTAACTAGAGAGTGATGCGGGCACAAAGACTCATCTCAGTCCCCTCACCATTCCCACAGTGAAATGCATTTTTCTTCCCTGTCCCCTTACCATCTCCGCATGTATCATCCCTGTCCACTCACCATACTTACACTTTTAAATTTCTTCCCCACATCTTCCCAATCCAGGGCAAGCAGCGGCTTCCCCCATATCTTTCTCAATAACAGACTATGAACTTTTCCTCCAGGAAATTGTCCAAACCTTTTTTAAAACTAGCTACGCTATCCGCTCTTACCACAACCTCTGGCAATGCGTTCCAGAGCTTAACTATTCTCTAAGTGAAAAATATTTCATCCTATTGGTTTTAAAAGTATTTCCCTGTAACTTCATTGAGTGTCCCCTAGTCTTTGTAATTTTTGACAGCGTGAAAAATTGATCCACTAGTACCCATTCTACTCCACTCAGGATTTTATAGACTTCAATCATATCTCCACCTCAGCCATCTTTTTTCCAAGCTGAAGAGCCCTAACCTCTTTAGTCTTTCCTCATTCGAGAGGAGTTCCATCCCCTTTATCATCTTGGTTACTCTTCTTTGAACCTTTTCTAGTGCCACTTTATCTATCTTGAGATAACGAAACCAGAACTGAACGCAATACTCCCGATGAGGTCGCACCATGGAGCGATACAGGGGCATTATAACATTCTTAGGCAAAGCATGGAGAATGTGGAGTAGGTGTTTATTTCAGTTCTTCATGTGGCTCCTTTGAGGGGGCAGGGAGTTAATATGCTAAGGCCACTGATATGATGAGACAGACAAGTGAGCCCTTCTTGCTAAGTGTCTGGGGACTGGGATTCTTTCAGCCTTAGAGAAACTGCAAGAGAGAATTGTTTGCCTCAAAATATCACCTTCCATTGAGTATTGATGTGATAGAGCTGCTGAGCTCCTATTGTTGTTGCTTTGGGGCTGTGAGATGATATGTTGGGGCTGCTGAGTTCCTCTTGCTAATTATTTTAGGGTGGGAGAATCCTAGCCTCAGAAAAACAAGAGGGGTCTGGCAGTCCCATCCATTGAGAGATGATGTTATGGAGCTGCCAAGCCTTTCTTGCTATTCTCTTTGGGGTGAGGGGTGATATACTGGGGCCACTGAGCCAACTCTTGCTGTCTTCTCTGGGGTGAGATGTGATATTCTGGGTTCGCTGAGCACCTTTTGCTAGTTCTCTTGGGGTGAGAGCATCCTGGCCTCAGAAAAACAAGAGGGGTTTGGCAGTCCCCACCTATAATCTCCAATTGAGAAATGATGTTAAAGAGCCACTGAGCCCCATTCCCTCCTGCAGTCTGAATATTGGCCCCATAGTCTTTATCTTCTTTCATTTTTTCTCTGTTTCTTTTCTTTACTTTCTATCCTGTCAATCCTAAACCCAAGTCACCCTTTTCCATCACTTCTTCTAGATCCAGAATCTTATTTCCCATACTAAGGGCAAAAAAAAAAAAAATCCAATAATTCAACATTCTCATATATCAAAACTTGAGCATTATTATTATAGCTTATTTCAAGAATAAATATAATAATAGCTCCATTCATCCAAATATATTTTTGCCTTTAAGGGCAACTAGAACCAAACTTCTGAATTGAAATGGAGCATGAAAAATTCCAGTAAAAACAAACAAACATGAAAAATGGAAAATGGATGAATTTGATGGAGGAACCACTGAAATTTTTTATCAAGAACTTCCTCTACTCCATTCATATACAATTATTTAGTTAAACACCCCTTTTAAAAAAAAACCTGCGATAGCGGTTTTTAGCACAGGCCAGTGCATTGAATGCTCTGTGCTGCTCCCGATGCTCATAGGTACTCTATGAGTGTCGGGAGCAGCACAGAGCTTTCAGTGCACTGGTCTGTGCTAAAAACCACTATTGTGGTTTTGTTAAAAAAAAAAAAAAAAAAAAGGCTGTGTGTGTAAATAACTAAATATGTGCACTCGCTCTGTTTTTGTCCCAGCTTCTCAGCCAAAGGAGTTTTAGAATATGTAAGGAAGCTTTCTTAGCTGGTTGACAATGTATTGTAATGTGTTGTATTGGTATTGTATTTTTTAAGCTAAGCTAAGCCACTTTGAGTCATCTAGAGAAGAGATATAAAACCAAAATGTTATATCCCTTCAGTGGCTTAGGATTATAGAAAAATATCCGAGCAACACTAAACATTACAATATACTCCAACTAACCCAGATCAGGGCAGAATTAATTCATCGAGGGCCCCTAGGCACACAAGTACAATGGGCCCCCTGCCCCACCCCACCCCACCATACGCCCAGGTGGAAACAGAAACTGCGTCAGAGGGAAGCTTTGGGAAAGCAGCACCACATGCACAATTACAGTTCCTGTTGCTTGCTTGTCTTACTTTCCATCGATGAGGGGGGCCACGTTGCCAATCGATGCTGGAGGGGTCCATCGCCATTCGGAAAAAACAATGTTGATGCCCTCCTTCACCGAGCCCCCCCTGACCATTTCAGACCCTAGGCATGTGCCTACTTGGCCTATTGGTTAATCCTGCCCTGACCCAGATAGCTACTTTGCATATTCCAAAACCCCTCCTTCAATGGAAAGGGGATGGGATTTGATATACTCCTTTTCTGTGGTTACAGTCAAAGCAGTTTACATATTATTTACAGGTACTTATTTTGTACTGGGGCAATGGAGCGTTGTGACTTGCCCAAAGCCACAAGAACTACAGTGGGAATCAAATCCAGTTCCCCAGGTTCTCAGGCCACTGGCCTAAACATTAGGCTACGCCTCCACTGAGAAGTGAGACAAAAATATCCTTTTTCTCTCATCCAAATCTCATAACACTATGTATAAAGAGATGGGGGACCTGCAGCCCATGGGCCACATCTGACCTCTTGCCTATTTTCATCCAGCCCAAGGCAAGATATCCACGCTTATATATGGTGCCATTCTACAATATTTTTCTGTCTGCAATCAGGAGCCAAAGAAGCCATGGACAGACCTTAATAGGTCCTTCTATGGAAGTGAGATCTTGATGGCCTATGTCTTAAAATGGCTCTATAGGTAGAGTGGTCGGGTTGCTGGCGATTGAATATCTGGGGAAGTTCCTTGATAAAGCTAATATATAGCGAAACATGTCGGTATGACAATCCCTGGGCCAGAGACCACAAGTTAAAGAAGCTAAGTATCGCTTTTTGTAAAATAGAATCAATACAAAAACTTTAACAAAAGTAAAAAATGACATACAAAAATGATACAATTAAGCTAAGATAGGACCCGATGAAGATTTGACACGTAAAGCGTAGGGCAATGAGATTGAATTGAGCCCTAAGTGGTGCCGCTGAGGATCCTTAAGAACGTTATATGAATATGTATGCATGAGGGTATACCAAGGTAGTAGACGGTTTGCTATCTTTGGAAGAATAAACCATTAAAATGGCTTTGAGCATCTGCATAGAAAGAGTGGACATGACTCTGTAGGAAACTGATAAAACTGGCAGATGTTTGAGAAATATAAAATTTTCTAAATTTTTCAGAAAGAATGCATACAAAATGCCAGAATCTGTGTTTGCTACGAAGTGTTTTCTGTTAATTTGCTAAGGGAGGTTGCAAGCCGTGCCACTGATGTTATAACAGTTGACTGACACAAACCAACAAGGCTTCTGACAACAATAGACCCTGGAAATGAGCTGCAGCTCACATATCCTTTCCATTCCCTAGAGCGGCAAGACCTCTTTCTGTTGTGGAAACGGTAATTAGGGAAAACCTCTACAATACATAAGAGGAACAAAAGGAAATGAACAGAATTTTTCAAGGGGGTTGACACTCTGTAGGGGAATTCAGAAACCAATTAAATCAGCCTGTCCTGTGACCTATGAGGGAATGCTTTTCCCTTTTCAATGAATGGCACTTTGTAAAATTTTTTGAAAGTCCATTTAACAGTTTTTGTACCACTAGTTTTTGTTTCTTGCTTCTTATAAACATGAATGAGAATTAATTGTGCTATCATCAATAGAATAGACCAGCATGTGCATCACACGGAGAAAACACTGATAAATCAGAAAGATTGAATGTGACGGTTGGATTTCCGAGAATCTGTGTTTGCTACAAAGTGTTTTCTGTTAATTCACTAGGGGGGTCTTTTACTAAGGCGCGCTAGCCGATTTAGCGTGCGCTAAATATTAGCATGTGCTAAATGCTAACACGTCCATAGAATATAATGGACACGTGCATGCTATATTGGCTAGCATGATTTAGTGAAAGGACCTCTAAGGGAGGCTGCAAGCACTGATGTTATAACAGCTGACTGACACAAAGCAACAAGGCGTCTGGTCGGGGGGGCGGGGGGGTCACGGTTGGACAGGGCAAGAGGGCTTGAGCTCCCTCTTGCCCCGATGTTGTCGGAGGGGGGGTCGCGGTTCGACATGGCAGGAGGGCTTGGGCACCCTCCTGCCTGGATTGTTGGGGGGGGGGGGGATTCTGTAACCAGTGTTGTTTTTGACAGACACCGGTTACAGAATCCAGCTTTTAGGCGAAGGATTGGCTCCTCCTTTGCCTAAAAACCCTTCTGTTGGACGTTTGGGGCTTAGGCGTTTTTTTTGGCAAAAAGTGTAGACGTCGTGGGGGTGTACTTGTAGACGTAGTGGTGATCTGGGCGTTTAGTAGAGGCAGGCCATAATCAAAACAAGGATGTTTGTTTTGGTTATGGACACTTTCCCTGCTTCTGCTTTGAATGTTTAAGGACTTAGGCCAAAAGGGGACTTAGACATTTTTTTTTATTATGCCCCTCTATGCGTGCTAAAACCATACTTCGATTTCATTTCATTCAGATTGTTGGTCCAGTCTCTAGTCCTGAGCACACTGGACTACTGCAACATAATCTACCTAGAATCTCACAAAAAAAACATCAAAAATTGAGACTCATCCAGAACATAGCCGTTCGACTCTTTGGCTTGAAAAAATCAGATCACATCACCCCGTACTACAAGAAACTTCACTGGCTACCTTTCGAGGCCAGAATAATCTTCAAATTTGGGTGCCTCTGCTTCAAGACCCTCCTTGGCTTTGCTCCCACCTACCTCCTACATTACCTCACCCTACAGGACAAACGCCACCTCTCTCGCAGAACACTACTGTTCACATTTCCTTCTCCCAAAGGATGCAAATTCAAAATATTCCTCAACAGGACACTCTCCTTTCAAGCAGGGATATGGAACAGCACCTTAAGCGACCTAATCCTGAACACATTAACATACCACTCATTCAGAAAAATACTAAAAACCCACTTATTCAACAAGTATATCTGATCCTGCATTTCTGCTCATCACTTACCTCGTCTTATATGTTCCTACCTCCTTCCCCTTACTGCCCTGTCACTCAACTGTCTTCCATTCCTTCCCAAATCTAACTGATGTAATACCACCTCACTTTCCTACAGCTCCTCTTGTTGTACACTGTCTTGAACTGAAAAGGTATGACAGGATATAAATAAAGCTATTATTATTATTATGGTTTGAAGGATTCCTCCGCTTAAGAAAATACAGAGTTAAAGCAAACAAGGAACAGTTGGAATCCTGGAACAACCCCTGTGGAGTCCCCCAAGGCTCCCCATTATCTCCAACACTCTTCAACCTTTACATAACCACACTTGGTACACGCTTAGATGAAATAGGCATAACTTCATACAGCTATGCGGATGATATCACCATCCTCCTGCCTTTCGACCAAACCAACCCCAACAAACAAACTACACACTGCACTAGAAACAGTGTCAAAATGGATGAGAGACCACAAATTAAAGCTGAATCAAGACAAAACCAATTTCTTACTTCTAGAAAAAAACAAAACCCCAACCATAACAAACTTAGAAATAGACTCCATCACATACCCCATGCAAACCAACCTAAAACTGCTAGGAATAATGATAGACAAAGGCTGCACCATGCAACTTCAAATCAGCAGAATGATCCAGAAGGCATTCGCAACCATGCGCAACCTAAGGCAAATCTTGGTACAAGGGCTAATCCTAGGTCTCCTTGTCTTGTCTGCCTTTGATGTGGCAACAAGGGTCTTGTGCCCAGCTGCTCAAGCATCTTACAGTTACTGCAATAAATTCATCCGTCATTGCTGGCATTAAGGAACATTTCCAACATTTAATAGAATCTTATTTTCCTGTTCATCCACTACACAGTTTAGGTTCTCTTCTATACCCATGTCTGAAATACAATCCAATTACCTTCCCAGATGATGTAAAAATATAGGCAACTGAATCTTTGGGAAGGTTGTACCAAAAACAAATAGAAATGGAAGACTCTGTTAGTGATTTATAAACAGTTGTTCAGAATATTGTCCCTTTTTATACTTTAATACAAAGAATTAAATATAAAAATAAGTGGTTGAGGCTTGTGCAAATGACGACAGAGTATGCGGGAACAGGGACAGAGCTTATGGGGACAGAGATGAAAACTGCGGGAATGGGGTGGAGATAGGGATAAAGCCTGCAGGAAGGGGGCAGGGATGAGGACAAAGCCTGTGGGAACTGGGACAAACTTTGGCCCTGTGTCATTTTCTATTGAAAAAAAAAAAAAGCTCATATTGAGCCACAATGTGAACTGTGCATCTGTGATAACTCTAGATATAACTAGGGTTACCAAATAACTCCAGAAAAAGAAGGACGGAATCAAGTTTCAAGTTTTATTTATTTTTGATTAATCGCTTAATTAAAAATTTTTCTAAGCGAATTACAATAAATAAAATAACATGTAATTTTAACAAAGTATTAAAAACATGTAATATAACAAAGTATTAAAAATATAAAACAAAACAGGCAAACAAACAAAAATTAAATAAAACAAAGCATAAAAGAACAATAAATAACATCAGAGAGAAAGTGAAATAAAGGAAAAAAGGTCTAATAATGCAATTTACAGGTTAAAAGCATCTGTGAATAAAAAGGTCTTTAAGTTCTTTTTAAAGTTGTCTAGAATGAGACATCCGGGTTTTACTTCCAGTGATTTCAGTGGAAGTAAAGCCAAGATATCTCAAACTGTCCTCTTTACTTTCATTGCTTTCAATGGAAGTAAAACCCGGATGTCTCAATCCGTCCTCTTTTCTGGAGTTATTTGGTAATCCTAGTTATAACTCTTTCCAGTTTCAAACAGAAGCAAATTCTATTAAGATACCAGTGGTGCATATGGATTTACTAAATAGATTGGGATTTAGCTCCAGCGTTTTCAGTGCTAGCTCAAGATGAGTTACATTTAGTCAGCAAGTATGGTATTTTCTTCTCCCTGGAGGTAGGCTTCAGAGGGTAGTAGTGAATGGCACCCCCTCCGAAATGACGGAGGTGATCAGTGGAGTGCCGCAGGGCTCGGTCTTGGGCCCGATCCTATTCAACATCTTTATAAGAGACTTGGCAGAAGGGCTCCGAGGTAAAATAACATTATTCGCTGATGACGCCAAACTAAGCAATGTAGTGGACAAAAGCACAACAGACAAAAATTCAATGCCCGACACAATGATACATGTCCTACTCCTACTGGAGCGCTGGTCTAGGACCTGGCAACTCAGCTTCAATGCCAAAAAATGCAAAGTCATGCACCTGGGCAGCCAAAATCCATGCAAGACTTACACTCTTAATGGCGAGATCCTAACAAGAACTGTAGCAGAATGAGACTTAGGGATGATCGTCAGTGAGGACATGAAGACTGCCAATCAAGTGGAGCAAGCTTCATCCAAGGCAAGACAAATCATAGGTTGCATATGCAGGAGTTTCGTCAGCCGTAATCCTGAAGTCATTATGCCATTGTATAGATCCATGGTGAGACCCCACCTGGAATACTGTGTGCAATTCTGGAGGCCGCATTACTGCAAAGATGTGCTGAGACTGGAGTCGGTCCAGAGAATGGCCACCCGGATGATCTCGGGACTCAAGGATCTCCCGTACGAGGAACGGCTAGATAAATTACAGCTATAGTCACTCGAGGAACGCAGAGAGAGGGGAGACATGATCGAGACGTTCAAGTATCTCACGGGCCGCATTGAGGTGGAAGAGGATATCTTCTTTTTCAAGGGTCCCACGGCAACAAGCGGGCATCCGTGGAAAATCAGGGGCGGGAAACTGCACGGTGACACCGGGAAATTCTTTTTCACTGAAAGGGTGGTTGATCG
Organism: Geotrypetes seraphini; assembly: GCF_902459505.1. Lineage (NCBI taxonomy): Eukaryota > Metazoa > Chordata > Amphibia > Gymnophiona > Dermophiidae > Geotrypetes > Geotrypetes seraphini. The sequence continues at coordinate 236,120,353 of NC_047084.1, read as the reverse complement.
CTGGAATGGTCTACCACTTCAGGTGATTGAGGCCAGCAGCGTGCCTGATTTTAAGGCCAAATGGGATCGATACGTGGGATCTATTCACAGAGTAAGGTAGGGGAGGGTCATTAGGGTGGGCAGACTAGATGGGCCGTGGCCCTTATCTGCTGTCTATTTCTATGTTTCTATGAGCATTATACATATCGCACTTAAAATACACAAAATTAATACATTACTAATCCCTTTCTCCCTCTCTTCCTCACATAACTATTATACTGAATATGCATATATTATTGCAATATTATAGATAAATACCTTTAGCAATCCCAAATACCTTCCTCTCTCTCTCCTCTCCCTACCCCCCAGATGTGTAAGGAATCTGTAAAAAAGGGAGATACCTGACATTCATTACAATTCAATATTTGCAGTTACTAGGCTCCACATCTTATTGAATATCATACTAGACCCCAAACACTCCGCATTCATTCTCTCATATTTATACGTGGAACAAATATTTGCCCACCAAAATGTGTAATTCAGTCTGTCGTAACTCTTCCAGTTATGTGTAATCATCTGGATGGCTATTCCGGTCATAATCAAGAAGATTTTATTATAAACTACTCTGGAACTTATGGGAACAGCTCAATTTTAAGAAAATTGAGAGTGGTTCAAAACAGTGCAGTTTGATTGATCTTTGGATTGAAAAAATGGGAGCATATTACACCATATTATTTGAAACTTCACTGGCCAGAGTTTTGTGTAAGTTTGCTTGTATCTGTTACAAATCTATTTTTGGCTCATCACCTGGATACCTTGTCTCCCATTTTTCTCTGAACCACCCAAATAAGGTCACACGCAGAGTTTGTTTATTTACATTTCCTTCTGTTAAATTATATTGTTACAAAAGATTTCTGTAAAGAACTCTTTTCAAGCTGCTAAATTGAATGGTTGGTTCAGTAAAATTTTGTTAGGATCTTCCTCTTATCTTGATTTTAGAAAATTATTGAAGACCTAATTATTTAAAAAATTTGTATCCTAACTGGTTTTCTCTTTTAAAAATTCCGTGCTTCTTTTATGTAATGTATCATCTTTTAAATAAATTGCATTTTTAATGTACGAACGGTTCTTATTTGCTGTAAACCGTTCAGAACCATTCTTTTAAATTGAACTTTTCTTTTAAATCATATTCTCCACTGTAGGATCAGTTCCTATTTATTGTACATTGCTTAGAATTGTATTTTCTTTTTAAATTGTATTCCTTACTGTATGACTAGTTATTATTTGTTGTAAACTGCCTAGAACCAGTTTTGGTTAGATGGTATATAAAAAATAAAATTATTATTATTATTATGGGAACAACTATACCTCAAATAAGAAATGGAAATGGGAAATCTGCTTTTACAACAACTCAGTTTCTTCTTGATGTTTACTGTAAAGGACATACTTTGAGGTAAATCCAGCTCATGGTTTGTCTCATTTCATGAATTCTCTGTTACTGAGCTCTGCCACCTTGTGGCAAAAAAAATGTGCATAAATTAACATTGTATAGAAAACCGGGGAGCTACATTCATTACCTTGAAACTTAAGCCATATCTGGAAGGCTTTAATCAAGACGAAGCACTAAGTGCCAGTAAAAAGCTTGTTTCGCAGGGCTGCTTATTATATGCTAACATTTTTTTCCCAAAGCAGTTAAAACAATAGAAACCTTGAGCACTGAAGTTACATTTCCTTCTTTGTACTGCTGGGGAATTAACGCACTGCTTTCCAATCAGATTGTTCCGAATCAAGATTAAAAATTACATTTTTTTTTGTACTGTTCCATATAATTTACATGACTTTATACTGTGGTAATGTCCTCCTTTAATACTGACTTAATGAAAAATCATTCCCTTGGCAAACAAAATTGGAAATGCTCGAGAACTGAAATCTGATCCAAAAATATTTCTGTTTAGAGAGTGCCAGCTGGCAAAGAGTGACTGATCATGCTGGATTCAGAGGGCAAGCTCATGTAATCTCTTTAGAACTTTAATAAAATGCAAGGATTCTGCTTCATTGTAAAATATGAGGACAACAGAACATTTTGAGCAGGGCTGGCACTAAAGAGTGTGGAACTATGAGCCAACTTCAGTTTTTGTACCCCTGTCTTTAGGCCAAACTTGTGGTATGAGTTGCACAGATGGGGTAAATTTTCAGCCAGAATTGTTTCTGGCTTATGTTAAATGCTGGTGTTGCTGTTTACTTTCATCCATATATTCAATGCCAGTTTAGATAGCAACGATGAATATATACAAGGGGGCGCTGAAAAGTTCTCAACCCAACCCACCAACTTCCTAAATTCTGAGCATTATTTTGCTACTGTAACTGAAAAGTGTGTTATTTTATTTCGCTAGGTGACTATTTGCAGAAACGTAATTCTATGTTTTTGACACTGTTTCGGATCATTGATTAAACCATATCCGCGTCATTCTCTTTATGGTTGGGCTGAGAACTTTTCAGCATCCCCTCGTATATCTACCCATGGATTATATATATGGTGCCCATAGTTGTACTGAAATTCGGGCTCCCCCCCAAGTTGCGCTTGCAATTTAATTGATCAATGAACTCTTAACTAGTAATAACGGTGCTAACAACCCATTATTGCAGTTATTTGGCATCCATTAGAACTTGCACATGCAACTGGCTGCATGGTGTTTTATAAGGTTCACATCCAGCTATCATAGCATATATTACATTACATTACATTAGTGATTTCTATTCCGCCAATATCTTGCGGTTCAAGGCGGATTACATAAGAGTTTACATGAGGTTACAAGAATTGTGACCTAACATAAGAGTTTAAATCCAATATCAAATTCCAAGCTTCCAACCTTTAGAATATTCTTTCTATGTTACTCCTTTAAATCCTTAACTGATGTTGCTATTTCTGTTTTAGCCATAGACCTCAGAAACACCCCTCCTCCGTCACATAAAGGTTATGATCTCATAACGGGGAGATTCATGTGTAACCTCCTCATTGGTCAAGGCTTAAATTTTTAATGGCTGATGCTCAATAATATTATATTTATTTTGAACACTTTTTATTATTTTTTGAAGAGTATCTATAAAGGGGATGCGGCCAGGGGCATAACAGGGGTGTTTCAAAATGTTGTATACAGAATTACAGAATTCGCTCAAAGCACACTTAAGTTGGACATTGGAATTTATATTTGATAGTAACAGGCCCCCCACATCTGCCCAAATTATTATTCTATAAAGGGTCCTCTCCTTTTATAGAAAAGCGCTTAGAACTCAATTTATTTGGAACTGAATTTTCAGCACCATTTACTTTATCCCCTCCATAGTGTGGTGACTGTGCTGGCACTATGAAGTACACACTAAGAACTGCACATTCATTATTTATTATATTACATCAGTATGTATGGATCGTTAATATGCCCCAGAAGGAGTTCAATTTAGAAGAGTCTGATCATGTCCAGGATTTACATGATTTCATTAGGGTTATTGACATAGATATCTTGGTTTGTGTTCATGTAGGCGTATGATTATAGTATATGCGGTTTGAAGACTGGTATTTTTGGGTGGTAATCTTATTAACTCTGTTTCTGTGATTGGGGAGAATTCCTCCCAGTACCCATCTGCCGGACATTCTGTTTGTGAAGGATCTTCTTTCTCTTTTGGTTTTGTGCTGGTTTCTAATACTTCTATGCAGTTTGCTGTGTTTCCTTTGTTAGTGTTAGTTCTGACGAGGTCTACTTTTGCTTTGAAAAACGGTTGATGTTAGGATATTTGTTGATTTGCTTGTTAATTCAGTTGGGTTAGCTAGGAAGTGTTTTATTTGAAAAAAAAATTTTCAAATCTGGTTTTCTTTTTCCGATTTATTTGGAATAATACGTTTGTCTAGTTTTTTAGTGGTTGATCTTTTTCTCCATGAGATTTTGTCTTCTTCAGTTTGATGCTTATTCCATTTTATTTCTAGTACCCTGCGTTTCCGTTTCACTGACAGTAGGTCTTCTGTGAACCAGGGGGAGATTCTTCTATCTATGATTTTTAAAAAACTCTTTTAGGGTATATTTCATCTAGTACTTCTTTGATGTTCTCATTCCATTTGTTGATGGCTAGGGTTTTGTTTATTGCGTGTGGAGTTTTTCATCCATTTTTTGCCAGAATATGATATTATCTATTTTACCTTGTATTTATTTATTTATTATTTATTTTTAAAAATTTGTATACCATTTAAAACTAAACAATTTACATTATTTACACACACAATATTTAAAATGATCACATAATAAAAGCAAATACATAGTAATGTAATGTAATGTAATGTAATTTATTTCTTATATACCGCTACATCCGTTAGGTTCTAAGCGGTTTTCAGAAAATATACATTAAAATTATAAGTAAGAAAGGTACTTAGAAGTTCCCTAACTGTCCCGAAGGCTCACAATCTAACTAAAGTACCTAGAAAGTAGTAAGGAAGTGCAAAGTAAAGAAAGAGAAAAAATGAGAAAATAAACAATCTAACAGAACTGTGTGCTTTGAAAGATAGAAGAGAGGAGATATAGAGGAGGAACTGTTGAAGAAAGAATTCTGGAGATATTTAAAAGATAGAAATAGAACAAAATGGTAAAGCAATGAATAAGATTACAAATAATTCATAAAACTGTAAAAAAATTAAAAGTAAAAAATAATGACTTCAATCCATAATTTCAGCTTCCAGATAAAGGACTTCTACAGGTAAGGGATTTGGTTGATAGTTCCAGGCTGTCCATGTCTCCTCCTCTACGATGATCTCCTCAATGCAATCCTTTCCTCTGTGAAAAAGCTTTTCGGTGTCGATTCTGGTACGTGTTGGTGCCGCTGGAGCTGGAACTGACCAGTGAACCTCTGATTTGCTGCTGCTACCTTCCCCACTGTGCATGGTCTCCCAACAACGTCGAGAAATTTCTGAGAAAAAACCAGGCTGATGGATGCTGGGGCTTCGAGGGAGAAGTTTTCAAATTCTGAGCTGGGCAAGCATTGAACATGTCGCTGCCATCGGAGCCAGATGCGCAGGAGACAGGCAGAAGTGGCGAAGAGGATCGCTCCGGCCATAGGGCACCGAAGCTGGATATCTGGCAAATATCCAGCACAATTCACCATGTACACCCTGATATTTGGCCTCGCAGGAAGTTCCCTCCAGCTCCTCCGATCGTAGGCCAACGACTGTAGAATAAACATACAGCAAAATAAACATAAGAACAGTCTTCAGGGAAATACCATAATGTGGATAAAAAGATCATGAACTTTATCAAAAGTAACTAAAAAAAGGCATCTCCAAATAGCTGTGTCTTTAATAATTTTCTAAACCTACCCTTTTCCCAGCAATTTCACATCTATCCCACCAAGGAGTTCCATAACTTAACTCCTGCACAACAGAAAGTAATTTTACCAGTCTCAACAAGTCTTGGGTTCACAGACGTCTTCAGTAAAGCTAAATTCTCAGAACGCAAAGATCTTTTTGGTATATAACTGAGAGCTCCTTTTACTAAGCTGCGATAGCGTTTTTAGCGTGTGCAGAATTGCCGCACGTGCTAGACGCTAATGCCAGCATTGAGCTGGCATTAGTTCTAGCCGCGTAGCATGAGTTTAACATGTGTGTGCTAAAAGCGCTTTTGCAGCTTAGTAAAAGGAGCCCAGAGTATATTACTTTTAAGCAATTCTGGGATGTTTCCATACATAAATTGTTTCTTTAGTAATTCTATTGTCCTTTATTTTCTTATTTTGGTGTTCTTGCCAGTAGATGGTGAAATGTGCTGACTATATTACTGGTGTCCAGTTTTTTTGCTATTATCTTTAGGCTGTTTTTCCTTTTTCTATTGCTCATTATAAAGTCTAGTTGGTGACCTTTATTGTGGATTTTTTTGGGAAGGATCTATGTCTTCCAGGAAAGAGAAAAACTCTAAGGTGTCTTCTTGTCTTCTGTTTTGTCTAAGTGTATGTTCAGATCTCCAGTGACTAGAATAGCGTTGTTTTGAAGCATCAGATTGATTAGGGAGACATCGAAGTAGTTATTGGCTTCTATCCATATCCCTGGCAGACAGTAGCAGATGGCACAGATTAGTTTGTCTTTTAGGGAGGGGTCTTTTATGATTTCTAGTGATTCTGAGAGGTAATCATTTGTTATGGTGGCTTCAAAAGAGATTTAATGGATGATTGCTATCTCTCCTCCTCTTTCTTTCTTTCTGTATAGATGTAATATTTTATAACCGTGTGGAAGAAGGTCTCTTATTACTGGGTCATGCTGTAATTGCAGCTAGGTTTCAGTTACTAGTAATTAACTTAGATAATCTTGCATTAGGCAGCCCCTGATTAAGTCTGTCTTGTTTATTAGGGATCTAGCATTAATAAAGTAGCCAGTGACTGTGAGCAAGGAGTTGTCTGAGGAGGAGTTCTGTTTAACTTTTTGAGTCAAAAGGTTGTTGTACGATCTACCGTGATCTAGTTTTCTTGTGTAATTTCTTCTGGGTCTATTGCCTGTGCCTATCTTAATTTTCCTCATTATTGGGTTGTGACTTTTTGGGACTTTGTTTGTGTAGGAGAGGTTTACCTTCTGCTCTATCTAGATCAGGGGTGTCAAACTCAAATACACAGTGAGCCAAAATTAAAAACTTGGACAAAGTTGCGGGACAACCAAAACAAATGTCGTGGTCGTAACCATGTTTAAGGACAAGATTCGGCAAAAGACACTAAAAGAGTGTAAACATGAAAGTGGTCAAAGAAGCATCACGGGCACATAATAAACTAAAACCCAACAAAAAAATATAATATAAATAGTGAAAAATAAATAATAACAAAACCTTGCCAGTGGAAAAATTTAAAAATGCATAAATAAAAAGTCTCTGCTGTAGGGCGTGAAAAAAGTCCTGCACTAACAAACGTCACAGCTAATATTTTATGGGAACTTAAGATAACTTAAAATAACCATGTGCACGATAAAAATAAAAAGGAAGAAAGAAATAAAGCCATGCTGTCTCTTACCTAGTAGAGACAATCTGTAGCGCTCTGATCTGAGCAAGCCGAAAGTAAAACTGACTCAAAAAATGCCGGCAATTTATAAATGGGGGGGGGGAAGGGGAGGGGGGAGAGGGAGGTCACATGACAGGTTCCCTAGTCACAACCATAGTCATAAGCAAACTGTGGCATGAAAAAAAATTCTAAAGAAATTGATGAACTAAAACCTTATTAAAAATAATAAATAATTACATTGCGGGCCAGATTGGGCCCGTGGGCCTGAGTTTGACACCCCTGATCTGGATTCTATTAGTTGTGCTTTCTATTAGTTGACCTAGTAATATTTCCAGTACACCTACTGTGTTTCCCCGAAAATAAGACAGTGTCTTATATTAATTTTGGTCCCAAAAAATGCACTAGGTCTTATTTTTAGGGTATGCAAATGATCATCTCTTCCTTCCTCTCCTTTACCCCAGTTCTTCCTCATTCCTTTCTCTCCCCCACATGTGCAGTCTCTTTTCTTCCCTCCCATCCCCCTGTGCAGCAGAAGTTTGCCCAGCTTCTATCCTTCCCTCCCATCCCTCGTGCAGCATAACCTTTGCCCAGCTTCTATCCTTCCCACCCTCCCATCCCTCTGGCAGCAGAACCCTTGCCCAGCTTCTATCCTTCCTTCCCATCCCTTGTGTAGCATAACTAACGTGACCATTTATTTTTTTCATCAAAACGGGACATCTATTAATATTCAGTCCCGCTCCCAATCCCGCCCTAGCCCCACCCCAATCCCACCCTAGCTCCGCCCCCAATCCCACCCTAGCCCCGCCCCAATTTCTTCCATTCATTTTTCATGTACACACAATATCTTATTATTTCATAATGGTAACCATAAAATTTTTAAAAAACCACAAAGTACCCTATACGCAGAGAAAATGTTAATTTATATTTGGGGGGTTTTCAACGATATCACCTCTGTAACTATAGAAAAATAGACAAATATAGTGTAAAATATAGACAGCAGATATAAATTCTCAAAACGGACATATTTTTATCACTAAATTGAAAATAAAATCATTTTTCCTACCTTTGCTGTCTGGTGATTTCATGAGTCTCTGGTTGCATTTCCCTCTGACTGTGCATCCTATCTTTCATTTCTTTCTGCACTCAGGCCCAACAATTGTCCCTTTCTATTCCATCCCTCCTTCCTTCCTATGTCCTTAGTGCCCCCAGTACCTTCCTATGTCCTTAGTGTCCCCAGCGCCTCCTTCCTATGTCCTTAGTGTCCCCAGATCCAGTGTCAGTTCTCCTTTGTACCTTTGTTCCAAGTCTCCCTTTCTCTCTCTCCCTCCTCTGTTATGATCTTGCTTCTCTCTGCTCTTCCTCAGGGGCTCTCCCCCTGTCTGCACCTCCCAAAGTCCTGCTTCTGCCTCCTGTCTTTCCCCTTTGGTCTAGGCCTTTATCTCTCTAGTCTTTCTTCTACAACCCCCCCCTTCTCTGCCATTTTCTCTCCTTCCTTCATCCCTCCTTCCTATGTCCCCTCACTGCTTCCAGCCTTTGTCCCACCCCCTCCCAAAAAGCCTGCCAGCCTACCTCCCCCAGAGCCAGCCTTCCTGCCTCCCCCAGAGCCAGCCTGCCTGTCTCCCTCAGTCAGCCAGTCTGCCTGCCTACCTCCCCCAGAGCCAGCCAGCCAGCCTACCTGCCTCCCCCAGAGCCTGCCTGCCTGCCAACCTCCCTCAAAGCCTGCCTACCTCCCTCCCTCCCCCAGAGCTAGCCAGCCTGCCTGCCTACCTCCCCCAAAGCCTGCCTACCTCCCTCCCTCCCCCAGAGCCAGCCAGCCTGCCTGCCAGCCTGCCTGCCTACCTCCCTCAAAACCTGCCTACTTTCCTCCCTCCCCCAGGAGCCAGCCAGCCACCCCGCCTGCCTGCCTGCCTAACTCCTCCCCCCTTCCACGGAAAACAAAAGTCTCCCTCCAGGCCCAATTTAGGTTCACCGCCGCTGCTCCTCTGCTGCAAACTACTCGAACCTGGAAGCCTTTCCGACATCAATTCTGACATCGGAGAGGACGTTCCCAGGCAGCTGGCTTGGGACCTAAATTGGGCCTAAATTGGGACCTAAATCTAAATTGGGACCTAAATCGGGCCTGGAGGGAGGTATTTTTTTTTTGGTGCGGCAGGGGAGGGACAGGAAGCGATCGCCTGTCCCGTTGTCCCCGCGCACAGCTTCCGGATGCTGTCTCTGAAAACGGGACATTTTGGGCGTCCCGAAGCTGTGTGTGGGGATAGGGGATCCGAAAACAGGACTGTCCCGTTCAAAACGGGGCATATGGTCACCTTAAGCATAACCCTTGCCCAGCTTCTATCCTTCCCACCCTCCCATCCCTCTGGCAGAAGAACCCTTGCCCAGCTTCTACCCTTCCCTTCCATCCCTTGTGCAGCATAGCCTTTGAGCACCTCCCTGCCCCCACCGTGCAGCCAAAGCCCTGCTGATCCTCCATCCTTCCCTCCCCACCGACCGCGAGCAAGCCCTACCTTCATTTAAAGCCATGTCAGGCCTGGCAGCACTCTAAACAGGGTGCTTCAGCCTTGTCTATTGGGGAATTCAATCTGCCATGTTACTGATGACATCATCAGTAATGCAGCAGAGTGATTCCCCGATAGACAAGGCCAAAGTGGCCTGTTTAGAGTGCTGCCAGCCCGACACGGCTTTGGATGAAGGTAGGGCTCGCTCGCAATCAGCGGGGATGGAAGGATGAAGGGTCAGCAGGGGTTCGGCTGCGCGGTGGGGGCAGGTTGAAGAATTGCTGTCGGGACTAGGGCTTATTTTTGGGGTAGATCTACCCCAAAAATTATGCTAGTGCTTATTTTCAGGGTAGGTCTTATTTTCGGGGAAACACAGTAATATTATACAATAGGTAATGTAGCTATAACAAACCTTTGGGTGTCCTTTCTTTGCTGGATATTTGGTTCTCATTTTTCAGCACTTTTTGCAGTGTCTGAGGGTCTTGTTTGGACAGCTTATTATGGCTGCACAATTCTCTGTATGCCAGTATCTGTGCACTTATGTATGCAAATGCCAAAATTCTCCCAAGCACTATGTTTTAACTCCCGCTTATCTTACACAGCATGTATTTTACAATTGAGCGTATGCATAAAGAGAGTCTGTGTACATCAGGCCTGCACAACTCCGGTCCTCGAGGGCCGAATCCAGTCAGGTTTTTGGGATTTCCCCAATGAATATGCATTGAAAGCAGTGCATGCAAATAGATCTCATGCATATTCATTGGGGAAATCCTGAAAACCTGGCCTGGCGAGGGCCGAAGTTGTGCAGGCCTGGTGTACAGCATGGGTAGGATTCATGTGTGTAACCTACAGTATAGTTAGTGGCATAGTATGGGGGGGGGTGCAGGGGGGAGCGATTTGCCCCGGGTGTGATCTTCCTAAGGGCGCAGTACTCCTCCTCCTCTCTGTCCCCACCGCTCCTCTCTATGCCATGTGCGTGCACCTCTTGCCCTCCCCCCGTACCTTTTTTACTTCCCTGGTGCGAGGCTGCTGCCTGCGTCGGCATAGGCGCTCTCTGACATCACTTCTGGGACCCGCGTCTAGGAAGTGACATCAAAAAGCACCCACACTGACGTGGGTATGCTGCTCATGACAGAGACGTTTTAAAGGTACGGGGAAAGGGAAGGGGCGCGCACAGCAGGGGGGGCATGGGGAAAGAGGGCGGGGGAAGGGCGCCATTCACCCTTACTATGCCACTGAGTATACTGCAAATTACATTATTAGCAGAACTTAAGCATGCTATCAGCTTTATGGCTGGTGTAAATAGGTCACACCTAACTTATAGGCACATATTTTGCCTGTTTTGCTAGTGTTTTATAAAGAAAGACAGGTGCCTACATCCCTTTATTGTGTATGTGCCTATTGTAGCTGCTCCATTATACAATTAGCCCCTATCTGTTTAGTTTAAGTCTGCTATTTGGCAGGCCTAAACTAAGCACAACCAGATAACATCTGAATAGTGCCACTATCTGGATAGTTTGCTTTTGTTGCTGATCCAGAAATATGGGGCTAATATCTTGCCACTAAGGTCTTGAAATGATCTGATATTATCTGTATATCTCTTGAACATATACAGATAGGCTAAGAACATAAAAACTATGACCATATCACAGAGGCAGACCATGACTCGCGTTGGCTTCCAATAGGAGCGAGAGTGAACTTCAAAGTCTACTGCTTACTTTACAAGGCTATCAACGGAGAAAGCCCAACTTACTGGAATAACAGACTAAATCATTCCTCCTCAATCAGACACAGAAGAACACATTCACTATTCTATTACCCACCATCCAAAAATGTCAAACGAAAAAAACTTTATGACAACCTAATAGCTTCCAAAGCAGCTAAGTTGGACAAACAACTCAACACTCTGTTATCTTCATCCACAGATTACAAAACCTTCAAGAAAACATAGAAAGAAACATAGAAAGATGACGGCAGAAAAGGGCCAAGGCCCATCAAGTCTGCCCACTCTATAGACTCTCCCCTTAAGATTAGCCAATGTTTTACCCTGACCCACGTAGGGATCCCACATGGGCGTCCCATTTATTCTTAAAATCTGGCACGCTGCTGGCCTCGATTACCTGTACTGGAAGCTTGTTCCATTGCTCAATCACTCGCTCCGTGAAGAAGTACTTCCTGGTGTCGCCGTGAAATTTCCCGCCCTTGAGTTTGAGCGGGTGCCCCCCTGTGGTTGAGGGGCCTCTGAGAAGGAAAATGTTGTCTTCCACTTCTATACGTCCGGTGACGTATTTAAACGTCTCAATCATGTCTCCCCTCTCCCTGCGTTCCTTGAGAGTGTAGAGCTGCAAATTGTTTAGTCTTGCTTCGTACGAGAGACCTTTAAGCCCTGAGGCCATTCTGGTGGCCATCCTTTGGACCGACTCGACCCTCTGCACGTCTTTGCGGTAATGTGGCTTCCAGAATTGCACGCAGTATTCCAGATGAGGTCTCACCATGGTCCTGTATAATGGCATTATGAAGGTTTTGTAGAGTAAGAAAACATACTCTACAAAACCTTCAAGAAAACATACATACTCTTCAAAAAACACGTTAAACCTATCCAGCACAACAATCCTAACCCAACATCCAGCACTCTATAAATCCTTAGTACTCTCTAATTTTCTAGTTACCAAACATTATCTAAAACCCATAATTCTCCCTTAAAATTTTATCTCATCGTTTATTCTATTACTTCAAAGTTGAAATGTAATTCTTGTTTTAGTTTGGATGTAATCCGCCTTGAACCGCAAGGTAATGGCGGAATAGAAATCACTAATGTAATGTAATGTAATAAGAATTGCCGCTGCTGGGTCAGACCAGTGGTCCATCGTGCCCAGCGGTCCGCTCATGCGGCGGCCCCCGGGTCAAAGACGATTGCTCTAAAATGAGTCCAGCCTCATCTGTGTATATTCCAGTTTAGCAGGAACTTGTCCAGCTTACTCTTGAAACCCTGGAGGGTGTTTTCCCCTACAACAGACTCCGGAAGAGCATTCCAGCTCTCCACCACTCTTTGGGTGAAGAAGAACTTCCTTACGTTTGTACGGAATCTATCCCCTTTCAACTTTAGAGAGTGCCCTCTCGTTCTCCCTACCTTGGAGAGAGTGAACAGTCTGTTTTTATCTACTAAGTCTATTCCCTTCAGTATTTTTAATATTTCGATCATATCTCCTCTCTGTCTCCTCTTTTCAAGGGAGAAGAGGCCCAGTTTCTCTAATCTCTCACTGTACGGCAAATCCTCTAGCCCCTTAACCATTTTAGTCACTCTTCTCTGGACCCTTTTGAGTACATAAGAACATAAGAACATAAGAAGTTGCCTCCACTGGGTCAGACCGAGGTCCATCTCGCCCAGCGGTCCGCTCCCGCGGCGGCCCATCAGGTCTGCGACCTGTGAAGTGGTTTCTGTCCACTTCTATAACCTACCTCAAGTTATATCTGTACCCTTCAATCCCCCTATCCTCCAGGAACCTATCCAAACCCTCCTTGAACCCCTGTACAGAGTTCTGGCCTATAACATCCTCCGGAAGCGCATTCCATGTGTCCACCACCCTCTGAGTAAAAAAGAACTTCCTAGCATTTGTTCTAAACCTGTCCCCTTTCAATTTCTCCGAGTGACCCCTAGTTCTTGTGGCTCCCCACAGTTTGAAGAATCTATCCTTATTCACTTTCTCTATGCCCTTTAGGATTTTGAAAGTTTCTATCATGTCCCCTCTAAGTCTCCTCTTCTCTAGGGAGAACAGCCCCAGCATTTTTAACCTGTCGGCGTATGCAAAATTTTCCATACCTTTTATCAGTTTAGTCGCCCTCCTCTGCACTCCCTCGAGTATCGCCATGTCCTTCTTGAGGTACGGCGACCAGTATTGAACACAGTACTCCAGGTGCGGGCGCACCATTGCGCGATACAGCGGCATGATGACTTCCTTCGTCCTGGTTGTGATACCCTTTTTGATGATGCCCAGCATTCTGTTTGCTTTCTTTGAGGCTGTCGCACATTGCGCCGATGGTTTCAGTGATGTGTCGACCATCACCCCCAGGTCCCTTTCAGGTACCGTGTTTTTCTTCATGTACGGCGACCAGTGCTGGATGCAGTACTCCAGGTGAGGGCGCACCATGGCCCGGTACAGTGGCATGATAACCTTCTCTGATCTGTTTGTGATCCCCTTCTTTATCATTCCTAGCATTCTGTTTGCCCTTTTTGCCACCGCAGCACATTGTGCAGACGGCTTCATCGACTTGTCGATCAGAACTCCCAAGTCTCTTTCTAGTGAATGCATAATTGTGTCTGAATATTGGTCTGATAAGAGTATAATTATTAATTCACATGGAATATATATATATGTATTTTTTTCTTGTAATTTATATTCCGCATATCCAACAATTCTATGTGGATTACAAATTATTCAGGTACTCAAGCATACTTCTCTATCTGTCCTGATTGGCTCCACGCTATCTAACGAACATGGGGCAATGGGGATTAAGTGACTTGCCCAAGATCACAAGGAGCAGTGTGGGATTTGAACCCACAACTTCAGGGTACCGAAGCTGTAGCTCTAACCACTGTACCACACACTCCCACATGTTCCCAGACCAACCAATTAAACTTCCCCCAAAAGGGTGCTAAATAGAAGTAAGATATTTAACTTTGAAGCTTAATATGTTCAAAAGATTCTATTCAAATTCTGGTGTCACATCAATGACAGGAACAAATTACCTCCATTGCCAGACGCTGTGTGAAGTAACCAACAAAAGGAGTGAGGCAGACATAACCTTTGTAATTCATCGAGATGAATTAGAAGGACCAGGACAGGATCAAAGAATTTATCAAAAGAAGAAATAAAAAGTCTTATATTAATAAAGCCTTTAGTGCAATTCTCTGATATTGCTGAAGGACTGACTGATTTGCCTCTTTGCAGATGATACCAAAATCTTCAATAGAGTAGACACCACTGATGGTGTGGAAAACATGAGGAATGTTTTTTTGTTTGGGGGGGGGGGGCTGAAAGCTCCGTCCCAGACCCCGCCCAATCTCTGCCCCTATAATAGTTCTAATTGTGATACAATTTTTTCCATTCATTTTTCATATATACATACAATATAATCTTATTAACAACACATAATGGTTAACCACAAAATTAAACTACACAAAGCACACTGTATGCTTCTAAACATTCATTCCTACCATAACACAGATAACCCCTAAGCAAATACAGGGCCACAAACTAAAAGTACTAATATATAAAAATGAAACCCTAAGATGCAAGACTCTGCATACAATGCAACACCACAGAAACAGTGATGCATGTCCCCTAATACTGTACAAAATATGAAGACAGTAGATGTAAATTGTAGTAGTAGTAAATTTGAAAAAACTGATACAAAACAATCACCACTTTACAAATTAACAAATAGAAATAGAACAAATAATGAGAAATAAGAAAATACCATTTTATTGGACTAATCCATTTTTCAATTAGCTTTCAGAGGCCAAATGTTTCTTCAGGACAGTACAGTATACTGCTGTTATGGTATCCTGTCCTGAACTGAGGAAAGGGGTTTAGTCCCCCCAAAATTGCCTTATTTCCATTTCCTATTTATAAATTTTTATCAGTACAGTTACAATACTACTTGATTCTACAAAAAGCAACAAAACAATTTCTTTCTACCTTTTGACATTTCTGCTTTAATCATCTTCTCTTCACTCTTCTTTCTATGCAGCATTTGCCCTCTCTCCCTTCCATGCAACATTTGCCCTCTCTCTTTGCCTCTTCCACCCAACCTCTGCCCTCTCTCTCTCTACCCCTTCCACCTACCGTCCATCCTCTCTCTGCCCCTTCCATCCAGTGTCCGCCCTCTCTCTCTTCCATATGGCATCTTCCCTCTTTCTATGTCCCTTTAATAAACTGTATATCCTGTGACCCTTCTCTCCTTTGTTATTTGATCTTATATCAAGTTTTACTTCCAAAGGTGTTTCAACCATATTTCTCTTCAACCAATCTTATTTATATCAATTTAAGACATTTGTATGGACCTTCTGTTTGTAACTAGGCACCACACTGCCGGTTACTTTTTATTCTGCATCAGTCCAAATTTATTAAACAACTTTATTTTATTCTGTATTTTTTCATATATTTATTTTTTTTAAAAAAACGATGTATCTATCATTTTTGTATATAACTCAAGCCTAATAGTTTTCATATTCCTATTGGCGCTGTGATTAAAAGGAACCCATCACTTATCTTAATAGTAGACAGTTCCTCCTGTACCTCCCCCGACATGCATGTTTCAACTAGAAACTTTTCTTCAGAAGTGAGGTAAACGTTTGTGGGAGCATGCATGTCGGGGGAGGTACAGGAGGAACTGTCTACTGTTAAGATAAGTGACGGGTTCCTTTTAATCACAGCGCCAATAGGAATATGAAAACTATTAGGCTTGAGTTATATACAAAAATGATAGATACATCGTTTTAAAAAAAAAATTAAATATATGAAAAAATACAGAATAAAATAAAGTTGTTTAATAAATTTGGACTGATGCAGAATAAAAAGTAACCGGCAGTGTGTGCCTAGTTACAAACAGAAGGTCCATACAAATGTCTTAAGTTGATATAAATAAGATTGGTTGAAGAGAAATATTGTTGAAACACCTTTGGAAGTAAAACTTGATATAAAATCAAATAATTGAGGAATCAACAGGTGATAATTATTGGGTTGTACATTAACCTTCTCTCCTTTGTATATGATTCATTTCAGCTTCACCCCCTCTCCATTTTTCTTTTTTTACACACTCTCCCCTATGCTCTGGCATCTCCTTTCCTTCCTTCATTCCCACTCCACCCCATGGTCTAGCATCTCTATCTCCTTCCCTCCCCCCCATACCCTGGCATCTTTCTCCTCCCCTCCTTTATGCTCTGGCACCGCCTCTCCTTCCTTTCCCTCTGGACTGGCATTTGTCTCCCTAGTTTCCCTTCCCTCCCCCATGCCCTGACATCTCTCTCCTCTCCCATCTCTCCCTCCCCCTCCATTATCTGGCATCTCCTCTCCTTCCTTTCTCTCCCTCCCTTCTTCTTTCTTTTCCCCTGGTTTGACATCTGTCTCCTTCCCTCCCCCATGCCCTGGTATCCCTCCCTCCCCCTCCATGGTCTGGAATCTCCTTTCCTACCCTCCCATGGACTTGGTATCTCTCATTCCTCTCTTCTCCTTTCCATGGTCTCCCTTCTCCCTCTCTCTCCCCAATTGGTTGCAGCAGCAGCGTTTCTCTTCCCTCCTCCCGGCCTTGGCATCTCTTGTTCCTCTCCTCTCCCTTCCCTGGTCTTCCTTAAGAACATAAGCAATGCCTTTGCTGGGTCAGACCTGAGGTCCATCGTGCCCAGCAGCCCGCTCACACGGCGGCCCCAACAGGTATAATCCTTTCTTAAACTCCAAAACCGTACTCTGCCCTATTACGTCCTCTGGAAGCGCATTCCAGGTGTCCACCACACGCTGGGTAAAGAAGAACTTCCTAGCATTTGTTTTGAATCTGTCCCCTTTCAGTTTTTCCGAATGCCCTCTTGTTCTTATATTTTTTGAAAGTTTGAAGAATCTGTCCCTCTCTACTCTCTCTATGCCCCTCATGATCTTATAAGTCTCTATCATATCCCCTCTAAGTCTCCTCTTCTCCAGGGAAAAGAGACCCAGTTTCTCCAATCTCTCAGGGTATGAAAGGTTTTCCATCCCTTTTATCAGACGTGTCGCTCTCCTCTGAACCCTCTCGAGTAATGCCATATCCTTCTTAAGGTACGGCGACCAATATTGGACACAGTATTCCAGATGCGGGCGCACCATCGCCCGATACAGCGGCAGGATAACTTCTTTCGTCCTGGTTGTAATACTCTTCTTGATTATAACTAGCATTCTATTCGCTCTCTTAGTGGCCGCTGCACACTGTGCCGTCGGCTTCATTGTCATGTCCACCATTATCCCCAAGTCCCTTTCTTGGGTACTCTCGTTCACTAACATCCCTCCCATTGTATAGTTGTACCTCGGGTTTCTGCTTCCTAGATGCAATACTTTACATTTCTCAACGTTGAACTTCATCTGCCATCTCGTTGCCCATTCTCCTAGTTTGCTCAAGTCCCTTTGCAATTCTTCGCAGTCCTCTTTAGTCCGAGCTCCACTAAACAGTTTGGTGTCGTCCGCAAATTTTATTATCTCACACTTCGTCCCTGTTTCTAGATCATTTATGAATATATTAAATAGCAGCGGCCCAAGCACCGAGCCCTGCGGAACACCACTCGTGACCCTCCTCCATTCCGAGTAGTGGCCCTTCACCCCTACCCTCTGTTTCCTATCCGCCAATCAGTTTCTGATCCATCTATGTACTTCTCCGTCCACCCCATGGTTCTTTAGTTTCTGGAGTAGACGCTCGTGTGGCACCTTGTCAAAGGCTTTTTGGAAATCCAGGTATATGATGTCTATGGGGTCTCCTCTGTCCATCTGTTTGTTAATTCCTTCGAAGAAGTGCTATAAGTTAGTTAGGCACGATCTCCCCCTGCAGAAACCATGTTGGCTTGTTTTCAGAAGTTTGTTTCTTTCCAAATGTTCATCGATGTTTTCTTTTATCAGTGCTTCCGCCATTTTCCCCGGAACCAAGGTGAGACTCACTGGTCTGTAGTTTCCCGAGTCACCTCTTGATCCCTTTTTAAAGATAGGCGTGACGTTGGCTATCTTCCAATCCTCTGGAATCACTCCTGTTTTCAGGGATAGGTTGCAAATTTGCTGCAGTAGTTCTGCTATCTCCTCCTTTAATTCCTTCTCCCTCTTTCCCTCTTTCTACCCAATTGGGGTGCTGCATCAGCAGCAGCATTTCTCTTCCCTGGTCTTCCTTCTCCCTCTTTCCTTCTCTCTCCTCAATTAGATGCAGCAGCAGCAGCATCTCTCTCCCCCCTTCCCTGGCCTTCCTTCTCCTTCTTTGCCTCTCTCTCTCTCCAATTACATGCAGCAGTAGCATTTCTCTTCTCCCCTTCCTTGGTCTTCCTTCTCCCTCTTTCCCTCTCTCTCCCCAATTGGGTACAGCAGCAGCATTTCACTTCTCCCTTCCCCCTTAGCATCTCTCGTTCCTCTCCTCTCTCTTCCCTGGTCTTCCTTCTCCCCAATTGGGTGCAGCAGCAACATTTCTCTTCCCTCTTACCAGTGGCGTACCTAGGGTATGTGGCACCCGGGGCCCATCATTTTTTGATACCCCCCCCCCATGTAAAATTTTTTTTTTTTTTTTTTTGCAATAACCATGAAATGGAATAAATGGTCAGAATAGAAACAGGCAGTGAAAATTTTCTTTTATTGAACCTCATATATGTAACCATTATTCCAAACATAACAAAACATAAATTATGTCTAAATTGTCATGACATTAGAAGTACATATGGAGTAGTTGCAGGCAGTGGCGTACTTAGGGTATGTGGCACCCAGGGCCCATCATTTTTTGACACCCCCCCCATCTATATGAAAAATATGATTTTTAGTACCAATCTACATATCGCATCACAAGAGTGTACCTAGGAAAAGGCTGCATCTTAAACACTGCAGTGAGCACTAGAACACCAACACATACATTGTAAAACTAAACAAGCCAGATCCCGCACAGTCAATTGGTCCTGTAGTCAATGCCAACTGAAAACTATGTCTTTTTCATACACACAGAACAGAGATACACCCTCGCCCAAAATGGAATAATCACAAACTAAAAATAGAAATATGTAGACAAAAGTTAAACTGATCCGCCAAGAAACCAGACCCTGGATACAATGCAACACCACAAAAAACAGTAACACATGTCCTCTAAAACAGTGCAAAATATAAAGACAGTAGATGTAAATTTGAAAAAACTGATACATAACAATCACCACTTTATAAATTAACAAATAAAAATAAAACAAATAATGAGATATAAAAAAATACAATTTTATTGGACTAATCCCCGTAAGCTCGGTCCCCATCCCCGCAAACCACCTGAGTCCATCCACACAAGCCTTGAATTGTTTATATTAAAGTATAAAAAGAAACAATATTCTGTACAATTGTCAATTTATAAATCAGCGTCTTCTCCCCACTCTCTTCCCCATTTCCCTTCAGCATCCTCAGCCCACTCTCTCTCCACTTTCCTTCAGCGCACGCACATAAAAACAAGCAAGTAATTTTATATCATTTTCATTCTATTCATTCATAGAAATTAAAGTCTAGATAATGCCAGTCACATAACAAAACATGATTTTACAAAAATAATTCCCTGCAGTCAAGCCTGCAAGGATTATTAGATGTCTTTCAGCAGTTCCCCTCCCTCCCTCCCCCTTACCTTTGTGGCCAAGTCAAAATGATCTACCAACAATAAAATTTTAAAAACACAAAGCACGCTGTACGCAGAGAAAATGTTAATTATCATTTATATTCCGCGGGTTTTCAAAGAGGTCAAGGCAGATGACTTTATGCAATGTCACCTCAGTAACAACTATACAAAAATAGACAAATATTCCCCCTCCCTTTTTACTAAACTGCGATAGCGGTTTTTAGCGTAGGGAGCTGCGCTGAATGCCCCACGCTGCTCTCGACGCTCATAGGCTCCCTGCGCTAAAAAACTCTATTGCGGTTTAGTAAAAGGGGGCCATAGTGCAAAATATAGACAGCAGATATAAATTTTCAAAACGGACACATTTTGATCACTAAGTTGAAAATAAAATCATTTTTCCTACTTTTTTGTCTGGTGATTTCATGAGTCTCTGGTCCTTCTTCTGATCCTTCTTCTTTCTCTCTCCCCCTGGCTCCCCTCTTTATTTCTGCCTTTCTTTCTCTCTCCTCCTGGCCCCCCTCTTTCTTTCTGCCTTTCTTTCTCTCCCCCTTGACCCCCCTCTTTATTTCTGCCTTTCTTTCTCTCCCCTTGGTCCCCCTCTTTCTTTCTGCCTTTCTTTCTCTCTCCCCCTGGCCCTCCTCTTTCTTTCTGCCTTTCTTTCTCTCCCCCTTGACCCCCTCTTTATTTCTGCCTTTCTTTCTCTCCCCTTGGTCCCCCTCTTTATTTCTGCCTTTCTTTCTCTCCCCTTGGTCCCCCTCTTTCTTTCTGCCTTTCTTTCTCTCTCCCCCTGGCCCCCCCTCTTTATTTTTTCCTTTCTTTCTCTCTCCCCCTAGCCTGCACAAAGCCATCGTGCCGATTTCTCCACTTCCACGATTCTTTCCCTACCCTCACCCCCAAGCCAGCAGCCGATTTCTCCCTGCTCCTTCCCCGATGTCCTGATGTCCTGAACTTCATCGGGCAGCAGCAGCATTCACAATTCACTGATGTTGCCCGCTTCAGGCCTTCCTCTCTGTCGGGTCCTGTCTTCATGAAAACTGGAAGTAGGCAGGACCCGGCAGAGAACAAGGCCTGAAGCCGGCAACAGCAGCGAATTGTAAACGCTGCTGCTGCCCGAAGAAGGTAATGGAGCACCGAGGCAGTCCGCTTCTCCCCCCTCCCAGCCGAACCCCCGCTGACCCTCCTATCTCCCCCCCCCGTGAACCTTTCCGACCTTCCCCGCGAGAGCAGCAAACCTCCTTCGCGGCTTTCTCCTCCCTCTGCCGCGTTACTGATGACGTCATCAGTGATGCGGCAGAGGGAGGATAAAGCCGACGCTACTGGAGGGAGGTTTGCTGCTTTCGCTGGGAGGGTCAGAAAGGTTCACTTGGGGGGGGGGGAGAGAGATAGGATGGTCAGCGGGGTTTCGGCTGGGAGGGGGGAGAAGCGGTCTGCCTTGGTGCTCCAAGGCCTGGCGCCATTACCTTTTTCGATAATGGCGCCGATGCTGCTTTCGCTGGGAGGGTAGGAGCGCGATAGGGACCGGGCCAGCTGTGCACCCCCCCCCCTAAGGCGGCACCCGGGATGGACCTCCCCCTCGCCCCCCTTGGTACGCTACTGCCCTGGGGAAACAGCCTGCAACAAGATCGCGCGATGCCAGAGATTTTTGCCTGCTTCGGCTGTTTCCTCCGCCGCGGTCCCGCCCCTCCTCTGACATCAGAGGAGGGGCAGGACCGTGGCGGAGGAAACAGTCGAAGCAGGCAAAGATCTCTGGCATCGCGATCTTGCTGCAGGCTGTTTCCAGACGCGACACCCGGCGCAGGGGGGGGTAACTGGACCGGACCGGGAGCACCCCCTCAGGGCTTGGTACCCGGGGCGGACCTCCCCCCCGCCCCCCCCCCCTTGGTACGCCACTGCCTCTTACATCCCTCCTCCCTCCTTCCCTGTCACAGCACAGCATTCACAACTTGCTGCTCCTGCTTGCTTCGGGCCTTCCTCACTGACGGGTGCCACCTACTTTCTGTTTCTGCGCAGGCAGGACCCAGCATCAAGTAAGGCCCGAAGCAAGAAGGAGCAGCAAGTTGAACGCCTCCCTCCCTGCCCTATCTCCCGCTGACGCCGCCCTAGCCAGCAAGCGACTTCAACATGCTCTGGGGCTCTAACTCTATGCTTGCTGGCTTCGCTTCTCCTCCCTTCCCCCTCATGAAGTAACTTCCGGTTTTATTGGAGAAGAGTTGGGAAGCTGGCAAGCACAGCGTTAGTGCCCCGGAGCATGGACAAAGTCACTTGCTGGCTAGGGCTTGCTGCTCTGTTTGCTCCCCCCTAGCAATGTTTGAGGAGGCCTGTGGTCCCCCCCTTTCCGATGCCTATGTGAGGAAGGACCTAGGTCATACATTTGGGCTGCAGAAACCCAATGGAATGGTACATTTAAGGGGTGAAGAACTTTTGTGCATGAAAGAGGAACGAGACTTGGGTATGCTAGTATGTGATTATCTTGGAGACAGCGCAAGAGGCCCAGCATCAAATAATAGTGAGATCTTAGCAAGAACTGCTGCAGAACAGGACCTAGGACTAATCATTAGTGAAGATATGAAGACTGCCAATCAAGTTGAGAAAGCTTCATCCAAGGCTAGGCAAATGCTGGGTTGTATCCGAAGAAGTTTTGTCAGCCCGAAGTTGTAATGCCAGTGTACAGATCCATGGTGAGACCTCATCTGGAATATTGTGTTCAATTTTGGAGGCCACATTATGAAAAGGATGTGCTGAGAGTGGAGTCGGTTCAGCGAATGGCCACCAGGATGGTCTCAGGACTCAAGGATCTCTTGTATGAGGAACGTCTAGGTAAGTTGCAGCTATACTCTCTCAAGGAACGCAGAGAGAGGGGAGACATGATAGAGATGTTCAAATATGTTACTGGCCGTACTGAGGTAGAAGAAGATATCTTTTTCCTTACAGGACCTAAGGCAACAAGAGGGCATCCGTTGAAAATCAGGGGTGGGAGATTTCATAGCGACACTAAGAACATAAGAACATAAGAAGTTGCCTCCACTGGGTCAGACCAGAGGTCCAGCCCGCCCAGTGGTCCACTCCCTCGGCGGCCCATCAGGTCTGTGACCTGTGAAGTGGTTTCTGACCACTTCTATAACCTACCTCTAGTTTTATCTGTACCCTTCAATCCCCTTATCCTCCAGGAACCTATCCAAACCTTCCTTGAACCCCTGTAAAGTGCTCTGGCCTATCACACCCTCCGGAAGCGCGTTCCATGTGTCCACCACCCTCTGTGTAAAAAAGAACTTCCTAGCATTAGTTCTAAACCTGTCCCCTTTCAATTTCTCCGAGTGACCCCTAGTGCTTGTGGTTCCCCACAGTTTGAAGAATCTGTCCTTGTCCACTTTCTCTATGCCCTTTAGGATTTTGAAGGTTTCTATCATGTCCCCTCTAAGTCTCCTCTTTTCCAGGGAGAACAGCCCCAGCATTTTTAACCTGTCAGCGTATGAAAAATTTTCCATACCTCTTATCAGTTTAGTCGCTCT
This sequence comes from Geotrypetes seraphini, assembly GCF_902459505.1. NCBI lineage: Eukaryota > Metazoa > Chordata > Amphibia > Gymnophiona > Dermophiidae > Geotrypetes > Geotrypetes seraphini. The sequence continues at coordinate 236,097,003 of NC_047084.1, read as the reverse complement.
TCTCTGGACTCCCTCGAGTACTGCCATGTCCTTCTTGAGGTACGGTGACCAGTATTGGACACAGTACTCCAGGTGCAGACGCACCATTGCGCGATACAGCGGCATGATGACTTCCTTCGTCCTGGTTGTGATACCCTTTTTGATGATGCCCAGCATTCTGTTTGCTTTCTTTGAGGCTGTCGCACACTGCGCCGATGGTTTCAGTGTTGTGTCCACCATCACCCCCAGGTCTCTTTCAAGGTTGCTCACCCCTAGCAATATTCCCCCCATTTTGTAGCTGAACATCGGGTTCTTTTTCCCTACATGCATGACCTTGCATTTCTCTACGTTAAAACTCATTTGCCACTTTTTTGCCCATTCTTCCAGTCTTGTTAGGTCCCTTTGCAGGTCTTCACAGTCTTCCGTGCTTCTAACCCTGCTGCAGAGTTTGGTGTCATCAGCAAATTTGATAACCTCACATTTTGTCCCCGTCTCCAGGTCGTTAATAAATATATTGAACAGGAGAGGTCCCAGCACCGACCCCTGTGGAACTCCGCTCTTGACCCATTGCCAGTCTGAGTATTGGCCCTTTACTCCAACCCTCTGTTTCCTGCCTGCCAACCAGTGTTTGATCCATCGGTAGATATCCCCTTGCACCCCGTGGTTCCACAGCTTTTTAAGTAGCTGTTCGTGAGGTACCTTGTCGAAGGCTTTTTGGAAGTCAAGATAAATGATGTCTATAAATTCCCCCTTATCCATCTGGCTGTTTATTCCCTCAAAGAAGTACAGCAAGTTCGTGAGGGACGACCTTCCCTTGCAGAAGCCGTGCTGGCTCGCCTTCAGTTGTCCATTGTTTTCTATGTGTTCGCAGATTTTGTCCTTAACCAGTGCTTCCATCATCTTTCCCGGAACCGAGGTCAAGCTCACAGGCCTGTAGTTTCCCGGGTCACCCCTTGATCCCTTCTTAAAGATGGGCGTGACATTTGCTATTTTCCAGTCCTCTGGGATCTCCCCAGTTTTTAAGGAGAGGTTACATATTTGGCGAAGTGTTTCTGCTATTTCGTTTCTCAGTTCTTTTAGTACCCTTGGGGTGGATGCCGTCTGGGCCCGGTGATTTGTCGTTCTTCAGTCTGTCTATCTGTCTGAGGACATCCTCTTTGCTTACCTCTAGTTGTACCAGCCTTTCATCGTGGTCTCTGCTTATAATCTCCTCGGGTTCTGGGATATTGGATGTGTCCTCTCTGGTGAAGACTGACGAGAAGAATTTGTTTAGCCTGTCAGCTATCTCTTTTTCCTCCTTTATCATTCCTTTCCTGTCTCCGTCGTCCAGTGGTCCCACTTCCTCTCTGGCTGGTTGTTTCCCTTTCACATACCTGAAGAAGGGTTTGAAGTTTCTTGCTTCTCCCGCCAGTCTTTCCTCATATTCTCTCTTCGCTTTCCTGACCTCTTGATGGCATTCTTTCTGGTGTCTTTTGTGCTCTTTCTGGTTTTCCTTTGTTGGTTCCTTTTTCCATTTTCTGAAGGATGATTTCTTGTCGCTTATCGCCTTTTTAACTGCATTTGTTATCCACGCTGGGTTTCTAGCTCGATTTTTTTTGCACCCTTTCCTAACCTTGGGACGGGAGGGCTGGGAAGTATGTCTTCACCGAAAGGGTGGTTGATCGTTGGAATGATCTTCCACTTCAGGTAATTGAGGCAAGCAACATGTTCGATTTTAAGAAAAAATGGGATAAGCATGTGGGTTCACTTCGAGGAAGTGCTTACGGGGTTGGGTCCTTAGAGTGGGCAGACTTGTTGGGCCAGTGGCCTTTTTCTGCCATCATGTTCTATGTTTCTATCTTAATGTGGCCAAACAGCTTGAAAAGGCGATGGCGGAAGCTAAAAGAATGCATAGGTGCATAGGGAGAAGAATGGCCAGTAGGAAAAAGGAGGTATTGATGCCCCTGTATAATTCTCTGGTGAGATCTCATTTAGAATGTTGTGTACAATTCTGGAGATCACACTTTCAAAAAGATATAAACAGGATGGAGCTGGTCTAGAGAAAGGCAATTAAAATGGCTCAGGCGTAATCTAAGGAAATACTTTTTTATAGAAAGAGTGGTAGATATATAGAATGGTATCCCAGTAGAGGTGGTGGAGACAAAGACTGTGTCTGAATCAGTGATGTAGTAAGCAGCCATGGCGGTGGCCCCCACCCTATTCTCTGCTCCTTTTCTCCTTCCCTGCTCCCCCTGCGCACAAGCATGCCTTCCCTTCTTCTCATACCTTTAACTTTTTGCTAACACAATAACATTTCCAACCTGCTGCCTACACCAGCCTTTGCTCTCCTTCTGATGTCACTTCCTGGTCCCACACGACATTAATGGTTTGCACTATAGAGAATGGCATCTGAGTTAGGCACATAGATTTAGGGATGCCTAGCTGAGTTCCATGCAGAACTCAAAATTAGAAACATAGAAACATAGAAATAGACGGCAGATAAGGGCCACGGCCAATCAAGTCTGCCCACTCCAATGACCCTCCCTATCTATCTTTGCGGATAGATCCCACATGTTTGTCCCATTTGGCTTTAAAATCTGGCATGCTTCTGGCCTCAATAACCTGAAGTGGAAGACTATTCCAGCGATCAACCACCCTTTCGGTGAAGAAGAACTTCCTAATGTCACCGTGCAGTTTCCCGCCCCTGATTTTCCACTGATGTCCCCTTGTTGCCGCGGGACCCTTGAAAAAGAAGATATCCTCTTCCACTTCGATGCAACCCGTGAGGTACTTGAATGTCTCGATCATATCTCCCCTCTCTCTACGTTCCTCGAGTGAGTAGAGCTGCAACTTCCCTAACCGCTCCTCGTACGGGAGCTCCTTGAGTCCCGAGACCATCCTGGTGGCCATTCTCTGGACCGATTCCAGTCTCAGTACATCCTTGCGGTAATGTGGCCTCTAAAATTGCACACAGTACTCCAGGTGCGGTCTCACCATGGATCTATACAGTGGCATAAATTGGTTAATTAACTTAATTAACTGTATATACTCGAATATAATTTGATACGAATATAAATCAAGACCCCCATTTTTCCCCCCCAAAAGGAGGAAAAATGGTTGACTCAAATATAAGTCGGAGGCTTAATATTCAAGTGCCATGCCCTGCCAGGATCTACACTCAGCGTCCCTTCCATCATGCCCTCCCCTGCAAGGTTCTGCACCCAGCCCCCCTCCCTGCCAAGTTCTGCACCCAACCCCCTTCCCTCCCTGCCCTGCACTCAGTTCCATTCCCTACCAGTTTGTGAACCAAGCCCCCTGCCCTGCCAGGCTCTGAATACTGCCCCCCTCCCTGCCAGGCTCTGAACACTGTCCTACCTTTCTTCCCTGTACCCTCTTCCCCCTAAAAAGAGCCAACCTCATCAGTGATGTCACAATGGCTTGATTGTCCCATACTCCCCTCTGCCCTCTAACACAGCCAGCAGATTACTGGTAACCATTCCCCTTAACTTAAACCACCTAGTGGTAGGCCAGGACAGGAGGGATCCCTCCCGTCTCCTGCCCCGGCTGACACTAACAATTACCACTCTCCCCCTACCTTCCCTCGCATACCTGTTTGTTCCCTGATGGTCCAGTGTGTATCCCGCGCTGAAATCATCCAGAAGATTGTAAAGGTAAGTAGCCAGCGGTGCACCCAGGACGGCATGCAGCAGCGAGCTTTTTGTACTGTTGGACGGCCCTGCACCGCTCCTTGATAGGCTGCCGCAAGTTCTTGCAGGATTCGCGGGTCTTGCGGCAGCCTATCAAGGAGTGGTGCAGGGCTGACAGCACAGAAAGCTCGCTCCTGCCTGGGTTCACCACTGGCTACTTACCTTTATAATCTTCTGGAGGATTTCAGTGGGGGATACACGCTGGACCACCAGAGAACAAACAGGTACGCAAGGGAGGAAAGGAGGGAGGGTGGTAATTGTTAGTGTCGGCCGGGGCAGGAGATGGTAGGGATCCCTCCTGTCCCAGCCTAAGGCAGGCCTGCAGGAAGTCCGGGAGGGTTTCAGGTGGTCACTGGGGGATGACCCAAATATAAACCGGGACCCCCATTTTTGGGCCAATTTTTTGGACCAAAAATCCCGGTTTATATTCGAGTATATACGGTAATTGACTACACCATTAAATGCTAATTAAAATTTTTCTTATAAACAATTATGAGTTCCCCATGGAACTCAGCATGGCAGCTACTGACACCTACAATGAGATGCCTACCCATGACTATCCAGAAAGTAGACATGGTTAGGGGTAGAGAATAGGCATGGTATGACTTGGGCATCGATAGGTATCTTTGTTAAGTGCCAGTAAATTAGGCCAGGGAAACTCTACTGGCTATGGAGTTGAGTTAGTTACCACTAGGCATGATTCTATAAATAGAAACATGACAGCAGATAAAGGCCAAATGGCCCATCTAGTCTGCCCATCCGCAGTAACCATTATTCTCTTTCTCTCTTCGAGAGATCCCACGTGCCTGTCCCAGACCCTCTTGAATTCAATAGAAACATGATGGCAGATAAAGGCCCATCTAGTCTGCCCATCTGCAGTAATCATTATTTCTTTCTCTCTCTGAGAGAGATGAGGAGGCAGCCGTCCAGCGAGGGAGGGGCAGGAGCACGGAAAGCTCCTGCCGATACAGCGCTAGACCAACAGAATTTTAAAAAAGTACTGGGGGGAAGGGGGCTGCCTACCACTAGATCTGCCCTGTGCCCTGTACCCTGTTCCAGCCCACCACTAGACCACCAGAGGGGGGACAGGGGACAGGGCAGGGTGGTGGGACTGGGTACACCGATTGGTTCAGAATTTTTTTTTCTTGATTTTTCCTCCTCTACATGTAGGTGCGTCTTATGGTCTAAATAAGGGGCTCTTTTATTAAACTATGGTAAAAAAAATAGCTGATTTTCATGCACTAATTACCCTTAGTGTGCAGCAATTAAATAAAATTATCACATGAGCAACTACTACTACTACTATTTAACAGTGTTGAAAGGCGTATGCAAGACAGTCCCTGCTCTAAATGCTTACAATGTTTGGATAGATAAACAGGACATATAGGGTTAGGGGAGTGCTTTGCAGAGTGAGTGATAGGAAGGACATAGATAATTTTAAGGTGAGTGGGAGTTAGGAGTTGAAAGCAGCCTAAAAAAAGGGGGCTTTTATTTATTTAGTTAGTTTTTTATACAATTCCTCCAAGGGGAGCTCAGAATATAAGACCATAAGAACATAAGATTTCCCACTACTGGGTCAAACCAGTGGTCCATGGTGCCCAGCAGTCCACTCACGCGGTGGCCCTTAGGTTAAAGACCAGTGTCCTATTTGAATCTAGCCTTACTTGCGTATGTTCTGTTCCAGTAGGAACTTATCCAAACTTGTCTTGAATCCCTGAAGGGTGCTTTCCCCTATAACAGCCTCTGGGAGAGCATTCCAGACGTCCACTACTCTCTGAGTGAAGAAGAACTTCCTTACGTTTGTTCAGAATCTTTTCCCTTCTAACTTTCTCTTCACCTTGGAGAGAGTGAACAATCTCTCTGTCGCTACTACGTCAAATCCCTTCAATATCTTGAATGTTTCGATCATGTCCCCTCTCAGTCTTCTCTTTTCAAGGGAGAAGAGGCCCAGTTTCTCTAGCCTCTCATTGTACGGCAACTCCCCCAGCCCCTTAACCACTTTTATCGCTCTTCTCTGGACATTTCGAGTAGTACTATGTCCTTTTTCATGTATGGCGACCAGTGTTGGACACAGTATTCCAGGTGGGGGTGTACCATGGCCTGGTATAACTGCATGATAACCTTTTCGGATCTGTTTGTGATCCCCTTCTTAATCATTCCTAGCATTCTGTTTGTCTTTTTTGCCGTCGCTGCACATTACACGGACGGTTTCATTGACTTGTCTACAAGTACTCACTAGTTTCTTTCCTGGGTGCTCTCTCCGAGTACAGCACCGGACATCCTGTATTTGTGTATATGATTTTGGTTGCCGACATGCATCACCTTGCACTTATCCAGGTTGAACTTCATTTGCCATTTCACGACTCATTGCTCGAGTGTATTTATGTCTCTTTGTAGGTCTGCACAATCCTTTTGTGTCCTCACTACTCTGAATAACTTTGTATCATCCGCAAATTTGATCACCTCACTCACTGTGCTAATTTCTAAGTCATTTATAAATATGTTGAAGAGCACAGGCCCGAGCACCGAACCCTGCGGCACTCTATTCGTGACACTTTTCCACTCCGAGTATTGTCCATTCACCCCCACTCTCTGTTTCCTATCTGCCAACCAGTTTTTACTCACCCTCGATTCCATGGCTCGCAATTTTTCAAATTAGACGTTCATGCAGAACCTTGTCAAACGCCTTCTGAAAATCTAGATATATGATGTCAACCGGGTCACCCTTGTCTATCTGCCTGTTTACTCCCTCGAAGAAGTGCAGTAAGTTTGTCAACAAAATCTTCCTTTGCTGAAGCTGTGCTGGCTGGTCCTCATCAGTTTGTGTCTGTCAAGATGATCGATGATGCGGTCCTTTATCAGTGTCTCTACCATCTTTCATGGTACTGAAGTCAGACTCACCGGTCTGTAGTTCCCCGGATCTCCCTTCAAACCTTTCTTAAAGATCGGCGTAACATTCGCCACTTTCCAGTATTCTGGAATCTTTCCTGATTTGATCGACAGATTTGCTATTAGTTAGAGCAGTTCAGCTGTAACCCCTATCAGTTCCTTGATTATCCTTGGGTGGATGCCGTCCAGTCCCGGGTATTTATCGTTTTTAAGCCTATCAATCTGTCTGCATACCTACTCTAGGCTGACCATCGTCCCTGTCAGTTTCCCGTCTTCATTTCCTCTGTATAGCCTGTCGGCTTCCAATATATTGGAAATATCCTCTTCAGTAAATACAGACGCAAAAAACATGTTCAGTTTGTCGACGATGGCTTTGTCCTCCTTTAGTATTCTCTTTATTCCCTGGTCATCTAACAGCCTCTCCGCTTCCTTCGCGGGTCGTTTCCCCTTAATATATCGAAATGGCTTAAAGTTTTTGGCCTCCTTTGCTATTTTTTCTTCTTAGTCTCTTTTGGCCCCTCTTACCACCTTATGGCACTTGCTTTGATGCTGTTTGTGCTTTTCCAGTTTTCTTCCGTTTTTGTCCTTTTCCATTCCTTAAATGAAGTCTTCTTGTCTCTGATCGCTTCCTTCACCACTACAATGAGCCACACCAGTTCCTTGTTCTTTTTCCTCTTGGAATCCTTGTTGATACGCAGGATATATAAATTTTGTGCCTCTGTGACTGTGTCCTTAAAAAGGGACCATGCTTGCTCTAGCGTATTTACAGTGCCTATCTTCTTTGTAATCTTCATCCTCATCATGACTCTCATCCCTTCGTAGTTTCCTTTAGGGAAGTTCAGTGCCATGGCCGTCGTTCTGGACCAATTTTTTGTTCCTGTGTCTAGGTTGAAGTGGATTATGTTGTGATCACTGTTTCCCAGCATCCCTTCTACTTCAATACCATTTAGAACTAAGTCTAGAATTGCATTTCCTCTCGTATTTTCCATGACAAGTTGTTCCAGGAAGCAATCAACTACAGCATCCAGGAATTTGGTCTCTCTACTGCAGCTGGAGTTGCCTAGGTTCCAATCTATACACGGATAATTTAAATCGCCCATGATAACTGCATTGCCTCCTTTGCATTCCTGTTTAATATCGTCCGTCATTTCTTCATCAGTCTCTTCGGACTACCCTGGGGGGTCGGTAGTAGATGCCGATCTTGGTATCTGTTCCATTTGTTTACATGAATTTATTCAAGTACTCAAGCAGTTTTCCCTGTCTGTCCTGGTGGGTTTGTAATCTATCTAATGTACCTGGGGCAATGGGGGGGATTAAGTGACTTGCCCAGGGTCACAAAGAGCAGAATGGGTTTGAACCCCCAATTTCAGGGTTCCAATATGAAAGGTAAAATTTGCAATACTAGACTGGGGAATCCGTGGGACCTGAGGGAGAATCAGGAGTAAGATCTGCATGAAAATGTAGGCGGAAGAAGGCGCAAGCATAAGACCTGCATATATTGCAGGCGAAGACCCCTGAGAACCCCAAATAGTTATATTTCTAAGAGAGACATTGTGCATATGAATTCAAACTTCTAAGCAGTCATTTTCCTCTCTTCCAGTAAGAGAGACATTCAACTTTGCTCCAGAAACCAGCAGTCAGATCTCCTGACTGTGGCATCACTGTTTTGGGACTTTTTAGAACAGTACAGTACATGATAAGAAGTCCTCCTAAGAAGTGCTAACGAAGGACAGTGTAACTCAGGAAGGTGGGGGCTTGCTCTCTGGAGTTATTAGCCTTAGTATTGGGAATGCATTTGTCAGGGAAATATAGAAAGGTCAGTTTTGGCACCAAGTGACGTATGGCTCCATGATAAGTGTATAGATCATTCGGCCAATAAAAATGTCATATGTGTCAAATCAATGAGAAGTGAGTAACTAGGTGGTACCATAGGTTGCTGAAATAATGTATATAAGTGACATGCTGGATGGCATAAGAGAAGAAGGAGGAGAGAAGAGAGAGGAATCAGACCCAAAAGAACATCAGATTGCTATTTCTTATGTATATTATCCTTATAGCCAATATGCTGTACTTTGCTATTCCATGTGAGCTGCCTTTTGGTTATTGTAACTGTCACTGGGGTCAGTGCTCAAGAAAAGGATCTGGGTATCAGTGTAGACAATACGCTGAAGCCTTCCGCCCAATGTGCGGTGGTGGCCAAGAAGGCAAACAGGATGCTAGGAATTATTAGAAAAGGGATGGTTAACAAGAAAGAATGTTATAATGCCTCTGTATTGCTCAATGGTGCGACTTCACCTTGAGTACTGCGTTCAATTCTGGTCTCAATATCTCAAAAAAAGATATAGGGGCACTAGAAAAAGTTCAAAGAAGAGCAACCAAGATGATATAGGGGATGGAACTCCTCTCGTATGAGGAAAGACTAAAAAGGTTAGGGGTCTTCAGCTTGGAAAAGAGACAGCTGAGGGAAGAACATAAGAATAGCCTTACTGGGTTAGACCAATAGTCCATCAAGCCCAGTAGCCAATTCTCACGGTGGCCAATCCAGGCCACTAGTACCTGGCCAAAACCCAAGGAGTAGCAATATTCCATGCTACTGATCCAGGGCAAGCAGTGGCTTCCTCCATGTCTTGATACGATTGAAGTCTACAAAATCCTGAGAGGTGTAAAATGGGGACAAGTGGATCGACTTTTTAATGGATCAAGATTTACAAAGACTAGGGGACACTCGATGAAGTTACAGGGTAATACTTTTAAAACTAATAGGAGGAAATATTTTTCATTCAGAGAATAGTTAAGCTCTAGAATGTGGTGCTAGAGGATGTGGTAAGAGCAGTTAATGTAGCTGGTTTAAAAAAAGGTTTAGACAAATTCCTGGAGGAAAAGTCCATAATCTGCTGTTGAGACAGACATGGGATAGTAGCATGGAATGCTGCTACTATCTGGTTTTTGACAGGTACTTGTGACTTGGATTGGCCTCTGCGAAGACAGGATACTTGGCTAGATGGATCATTGGTATGACCCAGTAAGGCTATTGTTATGTTCTTATGGTTATACATTGATGTAAGATTAGGTTTACAATTTCGATAATCTTCTTTCAGTTAGTCCCTGGAGGATCCAGTACACTAGGTGTTCAATCCCTTCCCGCAATCCGAGGGTTTCAGAAATCATAACTTTTCTGAGCACATGCTCCTCCTACCTTAGAGAAAGAGTTAGAGCCCCCTGTAGTTCAGTCCCAAAACCAAGCAACATACCTAAACAAATCCATGACAAGAAAGGGGATAATGAGGAAACACCCCAGCAACATAAATAATTTCTACACTGGACTGCCCTGCAAAATATGAAATAAGCAATAAACCAGCTTAAAGGCAACACAGAAAACATTGAAGAACAATGTAGAACTAATCTGCTGTGTGCAGCGAACACCCACATGAAACAGCCTTTGTCAATATGCATACTCACAGAAGAGTGAACTCCTCACAGGATCCGTCTACTGGCTGGAAGACCCTCAAGCCTGTAAGGAGAATAACTGAGGCAGAAAACAGGCGATTCAGAATAACTAAGCTTACACAGAGAGGGCAGGCCATACTGAATCCTCCAGGGCCTAACAGAAAGAAGGTTATTGAAGGTGTAAACCTAATCTTCCATTCTGTTACATCTCTTCCGGGTTCAGTATGCTAGGTCAGTGTTCTTCAACCTTTTTACACCTATGGACCGGCGGGAAAAAAAAAAATATTTTGTGGACCAGCAAACTACTAGGACTGAAAATTTAAAACCCTGTTTCCGCCCTGTCTCCATGAGCTCGGTCCCCCTCCCTTATACCCAACAATTTATTCATAAGCAAAAGAAATCATGAAATATTCCCACCCCCATCCCACCCTGGACGTGTATGAACAAAAGGGAAAAAATTAATACGCAGTAATTTCAATCTTTACAGTATCTTGTTAATGGCTCCCAAATAACCTGAAATTTCTTAAAATTTCCCTGCTGCATGACAATTATCCTTTCCATTTTGAATATGTGACACAAAGAGTTCCACGAAAAGCTATAATTCAGCCTATCCCAATTTTTCCAATTATTCGTAATCTGTTGTATGGCAACCCCTGTCATAATGAGTAGAAGCTTATTGTTATTAGAGGATATTTGGCTTTTAGCCCTCATTGACATGCCAAACAATACGGTGTCATAGGATAATGCCACTGGATTATCTAACAAATTATTTATTTGACCCCATATTGATTTCCAGAAAGCAAGTATCATTGGACAATAGAATAACAAATGATCTAATGTCCCAGCTTCAAGATGACAGTGCCAGCATCTATTAGACTTAGAGCTATCTAACTTCTGTAAACGAACTGGGGTCTAAAATGCTCTATGTACCAGAAAAAAACAAGTTTGTCTCATAGATGCAGACACTGCACATCTCATCCTCCAAGCTCAAATACGTGGCCATTGAGATGCAGTAATTTGATGCTTGATCTCAATGCTCCAAATGTCCCGAAGACCAGTTTTTGGTTTCTTATTCAAAAATCCAGATATTAATTTATACCACTGAGCAGCCTGGTGACCCAAAAAGCTTTTTCAATGTAACATCCACTCTGCGATCCTGGGAATCCTTTAGCACTACTCCTCTATCGCTAGGGAGGTCCATGCATAGGGTAACTTGCACCAGAGTGGAATCCACTTTAGGTTATTCAAAAAAACTGCTGAAAATCAAGAGCCGGGAATAAAGTTTTGTCATAGCTTTAGAGAGCTGGAAAGAGCTTTCTGGGGTATCCCATTGTTCTGTAACCATTGGAGGGCCTTGCTGAAACAGCTGTGCTGCACTGCGCCAAAATAGTCTCCAGACTCGTAATGCCAGCGTTTGGCACCAGACTCCAGAATGGCCACTTGGCGGAATTTTTTCCCATAATCACAGACCCAGGCTGGCACCCCAGTCCTAGAAGACCCTAAGGGGTGAAGCCCAAAGCTCCTGTCCCCTTCCCCTGTGTGCTTTGTCATGCGGTATATGGTCACTGATCCGGTGCCAATTTGGCACAAGCAATGCACACACTCAATAGATTAGTGGCTGGGGAGTCCACCCCAAATGATTTTTAATCAAATCATGGGGTTTTGAGGCAGAAATAAAACTTTGAAAAAATGATCAGTAAAAATCCAAGATGGCTGCCACCAGCGAATTTGTGCCAAAAATGGCAAAATTAAACAAAATTCAAAAATAATAAATAGTAATTTTGGGTTTGGGGAGGTGGGAGATGGGACCCTACCCTCAGAAACTCCCAAAAATAAGTTTTAGAGTTTATCAGACCCCCCCTATACCGAAGTTCCTATAGGAAACAATGGAGGTGTACTCACAGTCACTAAAGTGCCTTGCTTGTCAGCTCTTTTCACTGCAGCTAAATGGAGAGAAAGGATTTTCTGTCTGAGAATAGCTCCAAAATGACCAGATTTGAAGATGTTCAGACTGCCAGTCGGATGGACATCGACTGAAACCCCCAGCCCCCATGGATCATCTCCACATGACCGGAGGTGGGAAATGCAGTATGCGCCATGAAACCCAGAGGATGTTTTACACGGGAAACACACAGCCTGCAGTTAAGCCCCTGACAAAGAGGGTAAGCAAGCTCTCAGGGGAATGGACCCCAAGTCCAGGAACGGTGGAACACAGCAGGCTGGCTCCACAGATCCATTAAAGTTTCTCAGTGAAGCAGCAGTCCAGCTCTGACAGAGGACCACTACAAAAGGCTCTCAAGGCACTTAAGCCACCAAAAAAGACAAACTTTAAGTGAAAAAATAAGAAAAGATACAGAGCAAATCCAAAAGACTCTACACGGATTGCTTGTAGAAATTGAAAACTACAGGGAGCTCTAACTCTCCCTCTCTAAGGTGGGAGGAGCATGTGCTCAGAAAAGTGTTGTGATTTCTGCAACTCCCGGATTGCGGAAGGGATTGAATCCAGCGTACTGAATCCAGAAGGGACATAACAGAACATCTATTCTGTAATACTCCATTACCTGTTACTAATCCTACTCCTTCCATCTTGCCAATCAACTTCAAGTATCAAAATTCCAATGAACACAAGAATAGGCCATTTATAAATCATAGCACTGATTAGTGGGTCCTTTGGGAGTCGAGGACCTGGGGCTATGGCCTTATTGTTCTTTCCTCCTCTTCTTAATCTTGTTTTGGTTATTTATAAAGCATTAGGAATTTAGAGGATCCATTATAATAATACTTATTTCTAATCCAGCTGTCTTGTATTTCCCTTCTAAACAATGCTAAAGATAATTGGGTATTTCTTATATGGTAACTGAAACTATTGCATTTTATGAATATGCAAATAGAAAATACAATTCTCCTTAAACCAGTGACATATTGAAACAGCAATTGAATTCTTAGAATTGTTCTTTTTTTAATTTAATTGTTGTCCCAAAGTGAACTTGCAATGAGTCCAGGCAAAATTAACATTTTCCTCTCAACTCCTGCAAAGTTTTCTGTGATATGAAGTTTCCTATGGAATAATACAGCAGCTGGTATATTCCTGACACATTCAAAGTACATGGTAAGATGGTTTCTAGCACTACTACAGAGCTCACAATCTCTGTGTAAATGCATGCTTAGAAGACCTAAATGTGGTCAAACTACTCACAAGTGGTTTTGAAATTGTTGGCAGTTCTCTCAAAAGACTAATTATCACCCTCTGTCCTAAAGAATGGATATATTGGTTCTCTTTTATTAAGCTTTCACCTAATTGTCTGCTATCATTGAAAAGGTTATAGTTATGCCTTTAGGAAGGTCTAGAAAAATCTGCAGACCTGACTTCTATAAATGAAGGCAAGAAGGGGGAAAAGGGGAAGCGTATTTCTTCACTTGCCACTAGATGGCAGAATTGCATTGTTTATAGAAAAGGAAATATCTGCTTGGTAGCAAGAGTTAAATATACAGAATATATATAATCTTTCATTGTGAATAATGTTTGCTTCTAAATCTGTTACCTTATTTTTCTAGTGGTGTCAAATTGACCAGCAAGTAAGTAGAATCCCCGAGCTGCAGATTTATTTTTGTAAACAGAATAAAAAACATTTTTATAAAAACTTTTATAGCAGGAGTTACCTAAAATGACTAAAAGCTACAGAGACCAGTACAGAGCACCATAATTGTTATGTTAGCATTGGTTATTCATTTAGATTTTACTTGGAAGTACACATTAAAACCATCACATTGAATGCTACAGAAAAAAAAAAATATTCCACATACTCCTTCAACCAATTGTAAAGGTCAATCACTTCTCACCCGCAGCAATTTCTTAATTTCTGATGGATAATGGATGCTGTAGCACACAGATAGCTGGAAATGGGCAGAAAGTAAAATAATTTGTAATCCATGGTAGATGTCTTGCAAATACAAAAGCCTGAAAAATGCTAAACTTAGGGCTCCTTTTACTAAGGTGTGCTAGCGTTTTTAGCACACGCTGAAGATTAGCGCGTGCTAATCCCCGTGCTACACAGAAAATACTAACGCCAGCTCTATGGAGGCATTAGCGTGTAGCGTGCGGGGCAATGTAGCGCATGCTAAAACCGCTAGCACAGCTTAGGAAAAGGAGCCCTGAGTCTTCCAGCCTCATTATAAACATGGAGAAGAAGGAGGTCAAGCGACTAGAGGACAGGATACAGGAGCTAGAAGGTTTTCACATCACGGAGAGACACATTGAGGAGGAAGTCAGGGAACTCAAGAGATTCATTGAAGAGGCATACAGGACGAAGGTGGAAGAGAACGAACTTCAGATGAAAGAAGCTACACGGATACCAACATGCAAGGGAGAGCAAGAAGAAGATTACCTCAAAGATGACACCCACAGAGGACTACTGCAAGAGGGGGAGATTTTGGCTAGTCGAGGCCCAGAAGTGGAAAGAGCGAAGCACATTGAGGACATTGACCTGAGACCGAAGCGAAACCTGAAGAAGGGAAAGTCAGCGATCCTAGTGGGAGACTCAATCCTTAGGCATGTGGACAGCCACATAGCAGGAGGGAGAGAGGACCGACTGGTGACCTGCCTTCCAGGAGCAAGAACCAAGGACATCGCAGACAAAATTGAAATGATACTGGAAGGGGCGGAGACAGAAGAGACCGCTGTAGTGATCCACATCAGGACGAATGATGTCAGCAGGAGAGACTACAAAAGAAGCACGCTACTAGAACAGTTCAAGATTCTGGGAAGGAAGCTGAGGATGAGGGCCCAGAAGATAATGTTCTCAGAGATCCTACCAGTACCGAGGGCAGATGTGAAAAGGCAGGAGGAACTACAATCAATAAATGCGTGGATGAGAAGATGGTGCAAGGAAGAAGGATTCCACTTCATGAGGAACTGGACGGCGTTTTGGGGCAAGAGCAAGCTCTACAGGAAAGATGGACTCCACCTGAGCGCAGCGGGAACTAAACTCCTAGCAAACAACGTCAAGAGAGGAATAGACCTGGCTTTAAACTAAGAAGAAGGGGAAAGCCGACAGTTGACCTAAGGTCGACGATTCGGAAGACGGTATCCTGTGAAGATACTGAGGGGAAAAATGGCTGGTAAGAAACAATGGATAAATTGCAGGAATCGACTAACCCAGAAGAGGTTACAATGTTTACAGCAAAAGAAAAGAAATTAAGGACCGAAGCACAGGGAAAGGAAAGGAGGACAACAAAATATCAAGATCTAAATTGCATATATGCTAATGCAAGGAGCCTAAGAAACAAAATGGGGGAACTAGAAGCCGTGGTCGATGCAGAAGACATCGACATCATTGGAATCTCTGAAACATGGTGGAATGAGGAAAGCAAATGGGATACAGCACTGCCGGGATACAAGCTCTATCGCCAGGACAGGGCAGGACAAAAAGGAGGTGGAATAGCCCTGTACATAAAAGAAAGCATACAATTCACAAGAATGGACACAGCAGAGACGACCAACAAGCTGGAATCTCTATGGGTTAAAATACCGGGAAGGAAAGGGCCTGAAATAAAGATGGGCCTATTTTATCGCCCACCCGGGCAAACCGGAGATATCGATGAGGAAATGGAAGCCGAGATGAAGCGAGAATGCAAAAGTGGCAACACGGTTATTATGGGAGACTTCAACTACCCCGGGATAGACTGGAGGCTTGGAAGCTCGAAATGCGCTAGGGAGACAAAATTCCTGGAAGCCACACAAGATTGCTTCATGGAGCAGCTTGTTAGAGAACCGACGAGAGGAAATGCCACTCTGGATCTAATCCTAAATGGGTTAAGAGGACCTGCAAAGGACGTTGGGAAACAGCGATCATAATATGATCAAGTTCAAGGTTGAGGTAGGAGTATCAAAAGGCAAGAGATCCATAACGACAACCTTTAACTTCAAGAAAGGAAACTACGAAGCAATGAGGGAATTGGTAAGGAAGAAACTTAGGAACACTTCCAAAACATGGCTAACGGTAAATCATGCCTGGTCCTTCTTCAGGGACATGGTGAAAGAGGTGCAAAATCTGTATATCCCCAGATTCAGGAAGGGGTGCAAAAAGAATCGAACAAAAGACCCGGCGTGGATAACCAAAACAGTGAAGGAAGCGATAGGCAATAAGAAAAATTCATTCAAGAAATGGAAAAAGGACAAATCTGAGGGGAACTGGAAAGAGCACAAGAAGTATCAAAAAGAATGTCACCGTGAGCTAAAAGAGAGTATGAAGAAAGGCTAGCCAGGGAAGCAAAAAATTTCAAACCGTTCTTCAGATATGTTAAAGGGAAGCAGCCAGCTAGAGAGGAAGTGGGACCGCTAGACGACGGAGACAGGAAGGGAGTGGTGAAGGAGGAGAAGGTAGTGGCAGAAAGGCTTAACATGTTCTTCTCATCTGTATTTACTAACGAAAACACGTTCAACATGCCGGAACCTGAGCAATTCTTCAACGGAAGTCAAGCAGAAAAATTAACATTCATAGAAGTGAGCATTGAGGACGTTCGCAGGCAGATAGAAAAACTAAAAACTGACAAATCCCCGGGTCCGGATGGTATACACCCAAGGGTTCCGAAGGAATTAAAGGAGGAGATAGCGGAACTACTGCAGCAAATTTGCAACTTATCCCTGAAAACAGGCAAGATCCTGGAGGATTGGAAGATAGCCAACGTTATGCCCATCTTTAAAAAGGGATCAAGAGGTGATCCGGGAAACTACAGGCCAGTCAGCCTGACTTCAGTTCCTGGGAAAATGGCAGAAGCACTGATAAAAGAAAGCATTGATCAACATTTTGAAAAGCACGAACTTCTGATAGCCAGCCAGCATGGTTTCTGCAAGGGACGATCGTGCCAAACAAACTTATTGCACTTCTTTGAAGGGATTAACAAACAGATGGACAAAGGAGACCCCATTGACATCATATATCTAGATTTCCAAAAAGCCTTTGACAAGGTGCCCCATGAACGCCTACTCCGGAAACTAAAGAACCATTGGGTGGAAGGAGACGTACATAGATGGATCAGAAACTGGTTGGAGGGTAGAAAACAAAGGGTAGGAGTGAAGGGCCACTACTCCGACTGGAGGAGGGTCACAAGTGGTGTCCCGCAGGGCTCGGTGCTCGGGCCGCTACTATTTAATATCTTCATAAATGATCTAGAAACAGGAACGAAGTGCGAGATAATAAAATTTGCGGACGACACTAAACTATTTAATGGAGCTCGGACTACAGAGAAATGTGAAGAATTGCAAAGGGACTTGAACAAACTAGAAGATTGGGCGACGAGATGGCAGATGAAGTTCAACGTTGAGAAATGTAAGGTATTACATGTGGGGAGCAGAAACTCGAGGTACAACTATACAATGGGAGGGATATTATTGAATAAGAGTACCCAGGAAAGGGACTTGGGGGTATTGGTGGACATGACAATGTGTGCAGCGGCCGCTAAGAGAGCGAATAGAATGCTTGGTATAATCAAAAAGGGTATTACAGCCAGAACAAAAGAGGTTATCCTGCCGTTGTATCGGGCAATGGTGCGCCCGCATTTGGAGTACTGCGTCCAATATTGGTCGCCGTACCTTAAGAAGGATATGGCGTTAGTTGAGAGGGTTCAGAGGAGAGCGACGCGTCTGATAAAAGGGATGGAAAACCTGTCATATGCTGAGAGATTGGAGAAGCTGGGTCTCTTTTCCCTGGAGAAGAGGAGACTTATAGGGGATATGATAGAGACTTATAAGATCATGAAGGGCAAAGAGAGAGTAGAGAGGGACAGATTCTTCAAACTTTTGAATAATAAAAGAACAAGAGGGCACTCGGAAAAGTTGATAGGAGACAGATTCAAAACAAATACTAGGAAGTTCTTTTTTACCCAACGTGTGGTGGACACCTGGAATGCGCTTCCAGAGGACGTGATTGGGCAGAGTACGGTACTGGGGTTCAAGAAAGGATTAGACAAATTCCTACTGGAAAAGAGGATAGAGGGGTATAGATAGATTACTGCACAGGTCCTGGACCTGCTGGGCCACCGCGTGAGCGGACTGCTGGGCACGATGGACCTAGGGTCTGACCCAGCAGAGGCATTTCTTATGTTCTTATGTTCTTATGGAAAATGTTGGCACATGGTATAAGTTTCTCTTAAACCCATGTTAATTGGTATAATTAAAATATTTTTAGAACAATTACATTTCTGATTGCAACATTAGACATTTCATATAAACCAAATTTACCTTGCTTGGTCTTAGTAAGTGAAAGAAAGCATTAAATCAACATTTTATTTCATGTTGTCTTTAACTCCCTGGCATCATTTATCTTCTCTTGTTTTCTAAAATCATGCTTGCATTAGTATGATCTGGTAGGTCTTCTACACCTGCACACAATATATTGATTTAAAGGGTATTAAAAAGTTTTCAGAAGCCCAAAGCAGAAAATTGTATAACATAGCAGCTGCGCATTAGGTAATCTACCAAAGGACATCACGTAACATCAGCATTTGCATTCTGTGGCCTGTATATATACATGTATAACAAAATCAACAACCAATTTGTGGAACAAGTATTTGACTGCAGCTTTAATAACTATTCAAATCATCTTAACTCACAATTCGATCCAAGTAAAACATGAAATACCCAAAAGCGGCTTCACAATTCAGAGGTGATAGTACCCAGTAGGTAACCTTGTACTAAGGAATGAATTTTGTATATGGTGCCTACAAAAAAGAAAACGGTTCTGAAAAAAAAAAAAAGCTGAGCGATATTCTACAAACTGTGCTTGAAGTTAGGTGTTTATAAAATAGCGCTTATGCCAGGGACCTGCACCTAACTTTAGGCATGTCTATTTGCAGCAACAGGAACGCAGTACAAATCTTCACACCAAACGTTAGGTGTGGATGCCCTTGTTCTATAATTATGCATCAACTTTGAGAAATGTTCGCCATCAGCCCATGACCCTCCCAATCCTGTGCCCCCTTTTTGGCTATTGAAAACAACAAACCATTAATTCTAATGGTGATATTATAGTTAGTGAATAAATGAAGGAAAAGATCTCAGAGTTGCCACTCCCAGGATAATATTGTTATTGTCCAAAAGGGAATTGTGGCATGTGGTTTCTTTCATTGATCAAAAAACCTTCATTTTTAATTCTTATGTTATATTCAAAATTTTTTACTTTAAAACATTGTTGTACATATTACCACTCAAAACTAGTTAACTCGTTATAATCGAAGAATATTTATCTAGTATTATTTTTTATATATATTTTTGATTTTTTAATTTTTTCGATCTTTTACTGTGCAAAAAATGCCTACAGTGCAAACATTTCTTAAAGTGACTCGTGCTAATCCAGCTTATCAATTTTAAATAGGCTGTGCAAAATAGCAAGATAGCAAAAATAGAAAAATAGAGATTTTAAATAGGCTGTGCAAAATAGCAAAGATAGAACATCATGAACAGGCCTTAAACTGGCACTTATCTTTTTAACATGATGCAGTAAATAACGGCGGATTCATCTAGCCGTAGGAAACCCGTGTATCCAACCAACGGGGACCCGTTTCGCCGCGCTCATGCGGCTTCCTCAGGGTAATACTAGGCAAACGGGTGTTATCATGTAGCAATCCGGGCTGTTATTACACCCAGATTGCTACATGATAACACTCGTTTGCCTAGTATTACCCTGAGGAAATCCAGGGTCTACCCTCCCAGGTACAGATAGAACAATATTGTTATGAACTAGATTGATTTTGCACCTTGAGAGACCTAATTTAATCCTTCATTATCTTCTAATTCTGTTTCTCTAGATCAGTGTGTCGCAAACTGTGTGCTACAGTGCACTAGTGTGCCCTGGCAGATTCTAGGTGTGCCACAAGATGCTGGTGAGAGGCATGTCCTGTAGTCAGCTGGTGCCAGCACCTCTCCTCCTTGCCGGTACCTCTGCTCCTTCTCCTTCTGCAACATCCCCCCTCACCGGCGGTAATAGGAGGCTCAGGGCTGTGGCTGGAGGACATTTACATATGCATGGATGTCAACATGATGATGTCACGCAAGCGTGTGATGTCATCGCATCAACGTCCACACATTTCCTGATGCTCTCCAGCCATGGCCATGAGATTAGTGTGCCACACCTTAAAAAGCTTGTGACACACTGCTCTAGATAAAGTTTTTAACTCTTGAATCATCCTAAGGAGTCTTCCAGTTTGGTAGTAGCTTGCCAGATAGCTTCTGAAGCTATATTTGGCAGCTTTAAAAAAACACTTCCTTTTTGATGCTCCTATCTGGTTGTGTGGCGCCAGTCCTCAGCAGAGAGGACGGAAAATGAAGCAAGTGGGTTTATTCATACTACTCGTAGAAAAAAAAATGACTCAACACAATCATATTTCAGCCATAAGGGCCTGACTCATGAGTCTAAATATACAGAAATGAGTGCATAAATTGACAAATTAAAAATAGAGATTACAAAAATATTGCAAAAAGAAGATAATAATATATTTAAAATAATAGAGAGATGATAAATGCACATTGGTTCATATAGATGGATATATATAAAAACACATAAATGTACCAGTATAAAATATATAAAGAGGTTAAGTGGGTAACTTTAAACTGAACAAACTTAATTAAAAGAAATTAAATTTTAAAAAAATCCCCCA
Source organism: Geotrypetes seraphini (assembly GCF_902459505.1). NCBI lineage: Eukaryota > Metazoa > Chordata > Amphibia > Gymnophiona > Dermophiidae > Geotrypetes > Geotrypetes seraphini. The sequence goes on along the minus strand of NC_047084.1, from coordinate 236,076,349 downwards.
CAGAAAAATGTCAGTTAAATAACTGGAAGAAGAACAATACTAATCAATTAGTACTCAAAATATATATTAGCAGTATAAATCACATGATAATAGCAATTGACTGAAAAGCTGGAAGAACAGTGCTAAAAAAGACTGTCATTACCTATAGCTAAAGTGTGCAATCAAGTTACTAGAATTACTTACACACCAAGTAGCAAGATCTCGTAAAGACTCTGCAAGTAGGAAAAGGACTCTGTACCTGAGAGAACCAGTGTAACAGCAGATTAATCAAGACAGAATGTTGTTCCTTTAACCCCTTCCCCTTTTACTAAGACTTCTATGACCAGGAAGATGCTGTTTGCATCGGCGAAGACCCAAAGAGGTACAGGGAGGGACGGTGGAGAGGAAGAGAGGTGTTGGTGCCCCCACCAAGATGGCGCCCAGGGCAGTCCACCCCTCGCCGCTCCCTTACTATGCTACTGGTCACCTGCAGGCATAAGGGCTATGGGTACAGTGGGTTTTGTAGGGCTCATAAAATGATATAAGGGGCTATGGTGAGATGTGTACCTTGGGTATTTTATGTGAAGTTCACTGCAGTATCCCTCAAGGTGCCCCACGGCACTGCTGGGATGTCTGACTGGCCAGTCTACTAGGAATCTTGGCCCCGCCTACTTCCCAATGGCTTGTTTTTTTTGTACGTTTTTTTTTCCAAAAATGGTTCAAAAAGATAGACGTACTGAGCACACACACATATCCATTTTCAAAAAACAAGATTGACATTTTGAAGTTTTGAAAATGGGCATCTTTGGTACTGGATTTTTGTGTGTTTTCGGCAACACATCTAAACTCAGATTTAGACATCATATCAAAAATGCTTATTTCTTGTTGTAATTGCTTATTGAAAAACTTTAAATTTATTGAGAAAAAAAAATGCCTCTCTCAGATTCCTCAGGGACTGTCTTCTTTGTGACTCTGTACAGCGTTGCATATGTCTGGTAGCGCTATTGAAATAGTTGGGGGTTGTTTTTTTAACTTTATTTAGTTTTTAATGCTAACAAAAAGTGCAATACAATTTATATACAAATAATGATAATCAACCAAGCACTTATAATCAATCAGTATCTATACAAAATTCCCTCCCCCATCCATCATTACCATCAGGAATAATACCAAAACAAAAGATATAACCCCCCTGGATGTGTGGGTGAAAAACAATGGAAAATAAAGATAAAGATAAAGGACAACTATAGCAAATCTACAAAAGACGTCAATGGACCCCAAACTAATTTGAATTTCAGCATTCATTTTCTCATATTTGTACTTAGAGTGGCAAATTATGTTCCCATTACGGCTGTCTCATGTGTTGAGTATCAAGTTATCTAGTTATGTTTAGGACAATAGTATTATATTTGACACTTGGCTATTGAAATAGTTAATAGTAGTAATAGTAGTAGTAGGTAGGCCCTTGTGGCTGAAAAAGTTGTTTTTCCAGCATAAATAAACCCAATTTTAGAAGACACTATTGGAGCTTGCTTTATTTTCCCTTCTTTGCTTTTAACCAACATGAGATGGAGAAGCTTCAGGTTCATCTTGTGCTGCCTCTTGAGGTCTCAAGCATTCAATGATATCAGTTCTGAATAAGTCTTTGATCTAGCTAGAATTTCCTCTTCCATCCTTGAATTATAGTAACAATATCTCAAGTATCTTAAATGTTACTTTCATTCGAAAGTAAATGTTACGGTGTGATTCAATTCTTTCAACAAGCCCCCAAAGCAGACACATGTGTGCCAAAACACTGGTGTCAGGCATTGGTACATATTTGTCAGTAAGTACCTTTTGGATTCAGTGATTCACAGATAAGTAACTATTATTAAATATCTCTTTAAAAGAGAATCTATCTATCTATCTACTGTGAACTGAAAAAAAAAAAACCCTCCACTGATATGTTTTTTGCTGTATTTTCCAGAGAACTCGGTCAATTCTTATGAAATTTAGTGTGTCGTGTCCTGAATGAAGTTGATGTAAAATATTGTAACATAATGAAATGAATTGTGAAATGAATAAAAACACATCAAAAAGTTTTTGGCGTGAAATGTAAAGTCAAAAAGTAATACAGTACTCTCCCGAAATTCGTGGGGGTTCCGTTCCAGGGACCCTTGCGAATTTTGAAAAACCGCAAATGCAATTTAGGAGCAGATCAGAGGCAGGAGAAGCCGGAGAGGGCAGCTGGAGCACTGCAGGTGCTGATATTCAGGTGCGGGATCATTCTTAGTATTTTCCGACCACCTCTTCTGGGAACTAAAGTCAAGGCTACACCAATCAGGAGCTGCTTTGACACGCTCCTGATTGGTGTAGCATGACTTTAGTACCAGGAAGAGACAGTCAGAAAATACCACAAAAGACTGAGTCCACAATTCGTGAATTGCGAATTTGCGGGGGTATACTGTATTTCAGTTAGGCAGAGATTTGAATTGTGCTCTCTTTGCATGAAGGCACGCCCTCAGCATTGGCTGCAATTGATCTATGGACTTGTTAATGACACTCTGCTTCAGCTCAACCCAAACAGAGATGAGGTACTGTTTAAGCTCTTCAATGTCAGATGTTGCTGTCTGGTAGACACACTCTTGCATCAGCCCCCAGATCCTGTAGTCAGCCGGGTTTAGGCCTGGTGAATTTGCCGAGTCTGAAGCAATGAAGTCTGGGGTCTTCCAATGTAGCAGGTCTACAGTGTCCTTTGCCCGATGTGCTGGAGCATTGTCTGTTATAGGGGAAAACACCCTCCAGGGATTCAAGACAAAGCTGGACAAGTTCCTACTAAATTGGAACGTACGCAGGTGAGGCTGGACTCATTTAGAGCACTGGTCTTTGACTTAGGGGCCGCCGCGTGAGCGAACTGCTGGGCACGATGGACAACTGGTCTGACCCAGCAGCGGCAATTCTTATGTTTTTATGTTCTTTTCCTATTTGGCGAGTTGTAGCAACAATTCATTTTCACAAGGTAGTGTTGTAGTGCAGTGGGAAATATCTACAACATTTTGCATCAACTTCATTCAGGACACGAAGCACTAAATTTCATAAGAATCTCGAGTTCTGTGGAAGATACTATAAAAAACATTTTGGTGTGATTTTTTTGGGGGGGTTCACATTATATATATTTTAGGTTTACCAAGATTTGTATTTCAAGGTGAACGATTATGTTTTTGTGCACTACATTTTTTGGTCTAGTCGACATAGGTTTATTGAAGGACTTGTTCCATATGTGATTATACACGTTCTCATATAAAACTTCATAAAAATTGTTTCTATGGATATGGTTTGACTCTTCCTTTCAACTGTGTGGATTTGCATTATGTATGGGATGATTTCTCCCTTTGTAAGTTTTCATTAGAGACAAAGGTGTCAGCAACAACAGTACAGCAACAGAATACAGAAAATAAGAAGTGCCATCTTCTGTTTGACCTTGCAGTGCATTTACAATAGAAAATAGACTTTATATTACAAATGCAAATTAACAATGCCATGAATCACAAAGTATCATTTCAGAATTTTGTGAGATAAAAAATTAACCAGCAGAAGTTTGGATTATGATAGCAGTAGAAAGTCATTACCTGAAAATGTTGGGCTGAATCTATGTGGTTGAGGGGCTTCAAACCAGCATAGAGCCTGAAAATTAGAGGGGTGGGGAACTAGTTCTAATGTCTTCACTACACATGCGGCAGCACCTTTTGACCTGCTGATGCTCTCAAGGCAGTAATGTCAGGCATCAGGAGCAGAGCTATTGAGGAATCTAGGGTCCCCTGATGTGCAATTTACTAAAGTTGTGACCAGTGGTCCAGGTCAAGGGCCTACTTAGCTCTTCAGGGGTGTTGATGAGTCTTACAAATTCCAGAACCATTATGGAAAAACAGACTCACCAAATGGAAACCTATAGGACTATCCAACAATTCAAATTTGGCTTGGATATCTACACCACGTATTGCCATCTTCACACTCACTTATGGATAACCCTAGGGTAAGGAATTCCATTGTCTCAGAAGAAATTTGTACTTCAGATTATCTGTGTTTCAGATCCTGGTGGTGGACTGCTGGGTATGATGGACCACTGGTCTGACCCAGCAGCGGCAATTCTTATGTTCTTATGAAATACTAGAACTGTTTCAATGCATCCAGAAATAATGCAGCAACTTTGCTATTCTATCCAGAATATGAAACATAGAAACATGATGGCAGATAAAGGCCAAATGGCCCATCTAGTCTGCCCATCCGAAGTAACCTATAAATTTATTACAGTTTGAAAGTATCCCCTGGGAGGGTGTATATAACAGTGTTGACAGTGTTCCACACAGGCATCTATATAATAAAAGGCTAACTCGCGCATGCGCACTCCTATTTATGTGCTTCCATGATCTGTAGTTCCGTGGCCGCATGAGTGCGCATGCGTGAGTCCCCAGCCTTCTTCCCAGCACCTACCTTGGCCGCAAACAGCGGCGGCTCATCTCCTGTGGGGACCTCATCTCCTGTGCTGTGTCCGTCCGTGGCCGCGGCTTGAGGCTTATGCGCCAGTTAGGTGAATCGGACGACAGGAGCGGCGCAAGCAGCGGATGGCGGGAGGAAGGCTCATGGTCCTGCCGCCGCTGCCGCTCCTGTTCACAGGGCCTGCACGTCGCCGACTCCCCCCCTTCCCGCAACAACCGCTACCGCTCCTGTTCAAAGCGGCCTGCTGAGGTTCGCGGCCGGCTGTAATGAACCTTGCAGGCCGCTCTCCACATGGTAGCACATTCCCTCTGACGCAATCGCGTCAAAGGGAACATGCTACCGAGTTGGAGAGCGGCCTGCGAGGTTCGTTACAGCCGGCCGCGAACCTCAGCAGGCCGCTTTGAACAGGAGCGATTGCGGGAAGGGGTGGGAGTTTTAACAGGATTAGAATTTTAACAGGAGGAGTCACCGAAAAAAACCTTCAGGCGCAGCAGGCCAGCACGCGGGAAGGGAAGGGGGAGGGGCCGAACGGAGCAGGGCAGCTCACGGTAAGAGAAGGGAATGGGGGGTGGGGGAAAATGCTTCTACTACTCAGCAGGGACCTGGAGGGGAAGGGAAATACCGCTGCTGCTTATGCAAAGGAAAGTGGTGGTGGGGGAGAGAAGGGAATGGGGGGTGGGTGGGGGAAAATGCTGCTACTACTTCTCAGGGATCTGGAGGGGAAAGGAAATATCATAGCTGCTTCTGCAAAATAAAGTGGGGGGGGGAGATATAAGGGAATGGGGGGTGGGGGAAAATGCTGCTACTGCTTCAGCAAGGACCTGGAGGGGAAGAGAAATACCGCTGCTGCTTCTGCAAAGGAAAGTGGTGAGGGGGGGGGAAGAGAAGGGAATGGGGGTGGGTGGGGGGAAATGCTGCTACTACTTCACAGGGAACTGGAGGGGAAGGAAAATATCACTGCTGCTTCTGCTATCGACAAACCATAAAACAATTACTTATAGAGACTTTACCAAAATTGAACAATTAGATATAACAACAGCTTTTAATTCCACCTCTTCAACTTTCAACTCCTTCTCTTTTGAAGAACAAATTCAAATCTGGGAATCCACATTAAGAGACCTAGTTGACACTAAAGCTCCCTTAATATCTAAAACAATCTCAAGCCGCAAATCGTTAAATCCATGGTACACAGAAGAACTTACACTTCTAAAAAAACAGCAAAGATCACTAGAAAGAAAATGGAGAAATAACAAATCATTGATAAACTTACAACAATACAATGAACATGCAACTTTCTATAAACTAAAAATCAATCAAGCCAAAAACAAGTTTTATAACAAAAAAATTATAGAAGCAAAAAATCCAGCAGCTTTATATTCATTGGTAAAATCATTATCTCCTTTATTAAAAAAGAACACTACCCAAAAATGCATCCTTACAGCACAAGAAATTGCCGATTATTTTTCTACCAAACTTAATAAGGTTCGAGAGACTGTACAATCTAGTGTACTCAATCAACCTATAGACAATAACAATTCCTCTTTCATTCCATTATCTAAATGCTCTAAATTTAAAATTCCTACATTAAATGATATTGAACTCAGCATACGCAAAATTAATCTAAAGGGAACTCGTGACGAAATTATACCACCATTCTATCTTAAAAAATATTTTAATTGTTTAGGTCCCTTCATTCTCTCATTAATACAAAACAGCTTTCTCACTGCATCACTTCCTCAACCTTGGAAACAATCCATAATTACTCCTATTATAAAAGATCATAAAATTACGCCTGATGAAATTTCTAATTATCGACCTATAACAAATATCCCTTTCATGGCAAAACTTGCAGAGAGTCTTGTTTTTGAACAAATATCAGACTTTGTGGAATCCACTAATGTTCTCCATCCTTACCAAACCGGGTTCAGAAAATTTCATAACACTGAATACACCATGATAAGTTTAATTAACAATATTCATTATTTCCTTGAGCACCATAGATCCGTAGTTCTAATTTCTTTAGACCTAACCGCCGCATTTGATACCATTGATCACGACTTATTACTTAATCGACTAGAATCTATTGGAATCATAGATCAAGTTCTAGAATGGTTCACCTCCTTTTTGTCAAGTCGTTCTTCCTTTGTTAGATTTAACGATAGTACATCCAAGAGTTTCTAATTAGATTATGGTATCCCACAAGGCTCAATACTATCTCCTCTCCTTTTCAATATATTTCTTTCACCACTTCTAAACATAGCCCAATCTTTAGGTTTTACAGCTTTCGTCTATGCTGATGATATTCAGCTAATTCATCCATTGGATCCAGATAGCGATGATGATATCGCAGCCATTAACAATAAACTTGCAACAATAAAAAATTGGCTAAATACAAATAAACTATCATTAAATATTAATAAAACAAAATCGATGCTTTTTCCTTGGAAAAAAGATATAACATTAAGATCTCCAATCACTATCAATAATATTGATTTAGAACAGGTCACTTCTATAAAAATACTAGGCGTTTTGATAGATGATAAGCTCACATACCACGACTATATTAACAATATCGTTAAATCATGTTTTTATAAACTTCGATTGATTCGCTCTCTTGCAAAATTCTTACAACCAGAATCCATTAATATTCTCATTCATTCCCTAATAATGTCTAAAATAGATTACTGCAATTCCCTTCTTATAAACATAACACAAAAAGAAAAAAGAAGGCTGCAACTTATACAAAATACCGCTGTGAAGCTAATTTACAAAGCTAAAAAATATGATCATGTTACCCCACTGCTGATTAAATCCCATTGGCTTCTGATAAGCCATCGCATCACCTTTAAATTACTGCTTTTGGTGTTTAAAGCTTTAAACTTTAATGAACCCCAATTTATTAACAGATGGCTTATCCCTTATAGTATAACACGATCACTTCGTTCAACTTCATTTAATCTTCTTTCCGTGCCTTCAATTAAAATGATAGGAACTAGAAGACACGACATGTTCTCAGTTATGGCCCCACATTCATGGAATCTTTTACCACAATACATTAGAGAACTAAAAGATCTAACACAGTTTAAAAAAACGTTAAAAACCTTTCTTTTTAAAGATGCGTACGGATCTTAGGACACTAAAAAAATCGATTATTTTTTAACTGCAACCTGGATTTTTTTTTTTTTTTTTTTAAACAGCTATTATTACCCCCCTTCTTGTTCTTCCCTTTTATGTTTTTTCTTCTCTTTTATCAAAAATTGTAACTATTCCCCCTCTTAACCACACATGTCTTGTAAGTCTTACCCACAAAATTATTTTAAAGTTATGTCTACACTCAGTTTGTTAAGTTTGTTAAATTTTAACTAACAACAAATTTGTTTTTATGTCAACATTAACATTTTATTTGTTTAATTTTATTAATTTATGTTATTATTATTGTACATCGCCTAGTAATTTAAATAGGCGATTCATCAAGAATAAATAAACTTGAAACTTGAACTTGAACTTGAAAGTGGGGTGGGGGGGGGAGACACAGAAAGAAATACAGACAGACAAAGGGTGCCAGGGAGAGAGAGAGAAAAATTGCAGGAGGGAGAGAGACAGAAAGAAAGGAAGAAAGAGACAGGAACAGGGAGAGAGACATAAAGAAAGAAAGACAGACAGCCATATATTCTAGCACCCGTTAATGTAACGGGCTTAAACACTAGTCTAATAAATAAACTGAGTGCCCTCGGTATGGGCCCCAAAGTGACATACTGGGTGAAGAACTGTTTGAGTGGAAGGCGACAGAGTGGTCAATGGAGATCACTCTGAGGGAAAGGTTGTTACCAGAGGAGTGCCTCAAGGTTCAGCTCTTGGGCCTGTTCTTTTTAACATTTTTTGTTAGCAATATTGTTAAAGGGCTGCCAGGTAAAATTTGCCTCTTTGCGGATGATACAAAAATCTGCAATAGAGTAGACACTCCTGATGGTGTGAATAAAATGAGGACAAAACTAGTGAAGCCTGAGGAATGGTATGAAATTTGGAAGCTAAGATTTCATGCTAAGAAATACAAGGTTATGCATTTCGGCTGCAAAAACCCAAAGGAATGGTACAGGAATGGTGAAGAACTTTTGTGCATGAAAGAGGAGCAGGACTTGGGTGTGATAGTATGTGATGATCTTTAGGAGGCCAAACAGGATGAAAAGGCAACTGTGAAAGAAAGAGGGATGCTAGGGTACATAGGGAGAGGTTTAGCCAGTAGGAAAAAGAGGTATTGATGCCCCTGTATAAGACTACAGTGAGACCTCATTTAGAATTCTGGAGAACACACCTTCAAAACGATATAAACAGGATGGAGTCGGTCCAGAGGAAGGCTACTAAAATAGTCAGTGGTCTATGTCATAAGGCGTATGGGGACAGACTTTAAGATCTCAACATGTATGCTTTGGAGGAAAGGCAGGAGAGGGGAGATATGATAGAGGCGTTTAAATATCTACATGGCTCATGAGGCAAATCTCTTTCATTTGAAAGGAAGCTCTGGCATGAGAGAGCATAGGGTTAAGTTAAAAGGTAATAAGCTCAGGAGAAATACCTAAAACACCTAAAAACCTGGCTATTCTCAAAACTGTAACACTTCCCCCCTCTTAGGCCTCTCACCTTCCCCCTTTACACCTAACTCTTTAATCTCTCCACTGTAGTTCCTCTCTCATCTTTCTTCCTGTAAACCGTGACGAGCTCCGCATTCGTGGAGATGGTGCGGTATATAAACCCAAGGTTTAGTTTAGTTTAGTTTAGAAATCTAAGGAAATGCTTTTTTTACAGAAAGGGTGGTAGATATGTGGAATAATCTCCTGATAGAGATGGTGGAGACAAAGACTGTGTCTGGATTCAAGAAAGTGTGGGACAGGCACATGGGATCTCATAGTGCTGAATATGCCTAGTAACACTATAGAAATGATGATTAGTAGTAGGAGGAGTAGGGAGATGACGAAATAGTGGATTTCAATGGATGGGCAGACTGTATGGGGCAAATTCCGTAAGAAGCGGCCAAAAGTTAGGCGCGTTTCAAGCACAATTGGGCTCTGTTTAGTGAATCACACTGAACGGCGCCTATTTTGGAGGCGCCCAGTAAATAGGCGCCCATGCAAGCGCTTAAGCACGCTTAAGAGCAGTGATTCTGTAAGAAGGCGCCTGACACATAGCCATGCCCATGCCTAACATGCATAGCGCCTAATTTTTTGAAGGCCGCCTAAATTTTTAGAGGCGCCTTATTACAGAATTGTGCTTTTCTTGATAGGCGCCTATGTTTCAATTAGTGCTGAATAAAAAGCTTAATTGAGCTTGTTCAATTTAGAAAGGCACCTATCTAGTTGGGCACCTCCGAAATAGGTGCCTAACTTTAGGCGCTGGTTACAGAATTTGGGCCTCTGTGCCATTTGGCCTTTATCTGCCTCCATGTTTCTATTTATCAACAGTATGGGAGATCTTGAGTACTCGTCTATATTTAAATCAACTACCCCAAATAGAATCATAAATCAGAATAAATACATAGGTAGTGATATCACCTCTGGAATATTGTATACAATAAAGTATCCCATAAAAATCAATTTTAAGATCAAAATCCTTAATTTAACCAAAGCATCATTTATAAATTACCTTCTATTTATACGGTTTGTTTTGTTTCGTTTTGTTTCATTTACTAATCAAAAACAAATGTTTAAATAGCACCCCAAAGGGAAAGAAGCATCAGACTTCAGATTGAAAAGCAGTGGCGTACCTAGCATATGTGACACCCGGGGCCCATCATTTTTTGACCCCCCCTCCATCTGTATGAAAAACATGAATTTTAGTAACAAGCCACACGTCACACATGAGTACCTAGGAAAAGGCAGCATCTTATATACTGCAGTGAGCAGTACAACATCAATACACCCATTGTAAAACTAAACAAGCCAGACTAGTACAGATCAATCCTGCAGTCAATTCTAACAAAAAAACCCATGTCTTTCGAACACACAGAACACAGAAAACACCTTCGCCTAGTATGGAATATGTAATCACAAACTAATCCCTCCCTCTTTTACAAAACTGTAGTGTGGATTTTAGCCACAGTGGTAACAGCTCTGACGCTCATAGAATTCTGAGCATCAGAGCTGCTACCACCACGGCTGGTGTTAAAAAACGCTCCACAGATTTGTAAAAGGGGGGATAAAATAGAAATGCATAGATAAAGGTTAAATTGAACCAGTAAGAAGCTGGACTCTGCATACAGTGCACCACAGAAACAGTGACACATGTCTCCTAAAGCAATAAATAAATAGAAAATTTTTTTCTACCTTTATCTTCTGTGGTTTCTGCTTTCCTCATCTTCTTGTAACTTTCTTCCTTACATCCACTGTCCATTCCCCTATATGGCATCTTCTCTCCTTCTATGCCCCTTCCAGAAACTGTATGCCTCCCCCTTCCATCTCTCCTTTCACCCCCATTGGTCTGGCATCTCTCTCCTCTCCTTCCCTCTCTCACATCTCTCCTCTGCAATACCTTTCCCTTTTTTCCCCTCATTTTCCTTTTCAATTTATTTTCTGCATCTGTCTAGATTACGTTCTTACTACCCTCTCATCAATGTCCTTTTTTACTGTCTACCTAAACTTTCCACCTCTTTCCCTCACCCCTCCAGTGTTTCCCTAACTCAATCCTTTTCTCCCCATCATGTGCCCTCCTTTTATTTATCCCCTCCTTCCATCATGTACCCTCTTTCTCCAACCCTTCCATCTAGTACCTTCTCCTCTCTCTGTCCACTTCCATCCAGCGTCTTCCCCCCTCTTTCTCTCCTCCCAATTTCTTCCTGCATTTGCTCCCTTATCTCTCCCATCTGCACTTCCATCCAGCATAGGCTCCCCACTACCATCCAATGTCTGCCCTTTCTCTTGCCATCTGCCCCCTTTCTTTCCCTCCAATATCCTTCCCCATTATGTCTCTCCCCTTTCTCTGTACATCAATTCCATCAGCACCACCCTGCCCCCTTTCTTTCCCTCCACCACTCTTCCATTCCAGCAATCCTGATCCTTTCTCTCCCTTCATGCAGCAAGGTTCCATGATGACTGTAGCTGCTGGCTGCCAGTCCACCCCACTCCAATGTACTTGCTCTGGAGCGGACTCAGCAGCCGCATGCTAGAAGGTCCCGTGAAGACTTGTCTGCTGGCTCTGCTCCAGAAGAAGTAAGTTACATCAGAGGGGGTGGACCTGGCAGACGCAGGGAGTTGTGGCAAAGTCCTGCAATTACTGCATCTGCCGGGTCCACCCCCTCTGACGTAACTTACTTCTTCCGGAGCAGAGCCGGTAGACGAGTCATAGCGGGACCTTCCTGCACCTCAGCGCGGCTGCCGACTCTGCTGCAGAGAAAGTAAGTCAGAGGTAACGTGACCATTTATTTTTTTTCATCAAAAGGGGACATCTATTAATTGACTGTGTATCCTTTCTTTCATTTCTTTCTGCACTCAGGCCCAACAATTGTTCCTTTCTATTCCCTCCCTCCTTCCTTCCCATGTCCTTAGTGCCCCCAGTGCCCCCTTCCCGTGTCCTTAGTGCCCCCAATGCATCCTTCTTATATCCCCCCACTACCTTCCAGATTTTGTCCACCCCCAAATCCAGCCTGCCTGCCTGCCTACCTATCTCCCTCCCTCCCTGCCACGTTAAAGCCAGCCATCTTGCCTGCCTACATCCTTCCCTTCCTGCCGCGGAAAAAAAAGTGCCTCTCTCCTTCCTTTCTCCCGGTCTGCACCTGCAATCTTACCTCCCCGCTGCTGTTGCTAATCGCCAACAAGAAGTCTTCTTTCCGACGTCAATTCTGACATCGGAGAAGATGTTCCGGGCCAGCCAATCACTGCCTGGCTGGCCCGGAACGTCCTCTCCGACGTCAGAATTGACGTCGGAAAGAAGAATTCTTGTCGGCGATTAGCAGCAGCAGCAGCAGCAGCAGGGAGATAAGATTGCAGGCGCGGACTGGGGGAAAGGAAGGGCAGGAGGACCCAGACCTGGCCGGCTGTGCACCCTCCCCTTGGTACACCACTGCTGGAAAGGAATCATGGGGCCTCTTATGGCACATGCCATTTCAGCACCTACTTCATCGATCCTCATCTATTATAATCATTTGCTTCTTCCTGCTTTCCGTCTGCTGTAGTCCACCCGGGCGAAAACAGGAAGTTGCATCATTGGAGACAGACCACGGCAGATGGAAAGCAGGAAGGGGAGCCTATAGTGTTCCACTTCATCTCTGCAACCACTTTTTTGAAGAGGTACCACATCTGCTCTTTTCCAATCCCATGGATTTATTGAACACATCTTTAAGAGGACCTGCCAGAACCTCTTTGAGCTCCCTCAATATCCTGGGATGGATCCCACCTGAGCCTATGGCTCTGCCCATCTTCAGCTTTTCAAGTAGTTCATAAATGCTTTCTTCCATGAATGACATGGTATCCACTCCATTCTCATTTATAACTTTGCCAGCCAATAACAGTCCTCCAGATTTTTCTACCATGAATGCAAAACAGAAGTATATGAATGTCAACTGAGTCGAGCTCTATTTTTATGAAGATGACCTGGTCTACAAATTTAAGGTTTTATTCAGTTTAGTACATCCACTTTTTCTTCATTTCTTTCCTTATAGCAGTCCTCAGTCAGAATCTTTTAATCTCACAGTTCCATTTCCAGTCTTCCTCCTTTCTCCAATATACCTGAAAAAAGTCTTGTCTCTTCTTTTTACATTTCTAGCCATTTTTTCTTTTGCTTGCACTTTTGCCAATCACATTTCTCTTCACTTCTTTGAGTTTTATCCAGTATTCTTTTCTATATTCCTTTTATTGAGTTTGTTTGTATTTCTTGAATGCTGTCTCTTTTGCCTATATTTTTTCAGTCACCTGTTGTTAGAGAACCATATCGGTTTCCTTTTCCTCATGCTTTTCTTAACTTAATTTTCCTTACATAGAGTTCAGTTGCTAGACAGCATTCCAGAATATAAATAGAGGATCTCTAATTAGAAAACAAAAGATGTAAGTTAAAGAACTAAGGCTGGTATTGGACAGACCTGCACACTCTGTGTCCCATTTATGGTGATTTGGTGTAGGATAGGCTGGGGTGGGCATCAATGGGAACTCCACTAATATGGAAGATGAGGATGTTACTGGCCAGACTTTACGGTAGATATCCTGCAAACAACGGGATGGTTGGATAGGCAGATTGAGCTTGGACGGCAACTTCAGCATTTGGAACCTAGGACAATATCAGACTTTTCTTTGATATTTCTGGGCCTTAGACTATAGAGACAAGTTAATCTAATCATGTATTTTTTTTTTTTTTTTAAATGGGCATAACTTATGGGCAGACTGGATGGACCATTCAGGTCTTTATCTGCTGTCATGTACTATGTTACTAACCTTTGGCAAGTAAGAAGAAAGGCTTCATAAGAAAGAGAAGTTCAATATGTGACTCAAATCTTGGTGTCAACAAGAAGGATGGCATTTAAGCCAAAACACCAACTTCTTCCTGGTGTGCAGCCATTCTTGTAATATGAGCACTGATGTCGGCACAGTATAATTGGATCAAATGGGTCAATATTCAAAAACACTTATCCGTAGAGCAGCAGCCATTATATTGATAAGCACCCTATTCAGTGGCACTATCCAGATAGAGCTGAATATTCTAACAGACTACCTCAGCACTATTCGGATAGTACTGGGGTAGAATGTTGGTCATTCTGTCTAACTCTATGGAGAACAGAAGAACCCCTCACCTTGGGATACAAGCAGAAACAACAAGGAAAGACAAGGGGGATGTCTTTACAGCCAAAACAAGTCTTTATTAGAAACAGTAGGTCCCAACAAGAATCCCAGTTTTGGTGTATAGAAGACACCTTCTTCCGAGGACACTTTCACTTTGTCAAACAAACTTCCATGGGAATTCCTCCTTCCCCATTCTGGTTGCTATTCTCATATTCCATAGCCAATTCCCTATGAAAGGCTTCAACTGATGAGGACTGCACGGCACCCTCAGGAGCTTCAATCGTCTCCACATCTGTCTGCCCGGGAAGGACTTAGGAGAAGGCACCAGCCTTCTCGAGCAGATACATGTGGAGACAATTGAAGCTCCAGAAGGTGCTGTGCAGTCCTCACCAGGTGAAGCCTTTCATGGGGGATTGGCTATGGAATATGAGAATAGCAACTAGAATGGGGAAGGAGAAATTTCCATGGAAGTTTGTATGACAAAGTTTAAGTGTCCTCTGAAGAAGGCGTCTTCTATATGCCGAAACTGGGATCCATGTTGGGACCTACTGTTTTTAATAAAGACTTGTTTTGGTTGTAAAGACACCCCCCTTGTCTTTCCTTGTTGTTTCTAACTCTATGGAGAGTCAATGATATTCAGCCAATACTTGTAGAGCTACATGGAAAAATTCGGAGCAGCAAAATTGGAGAGAAGTGTAAAAATTAATGTAGGGAGGTGCCTAGGGTCTTCCAAGCTTCTTGAGGGAGAGTCCAAAGATTTACAAGGAAAACGAATGGGCTTCCTGCCCAAGAGTTCATGAAGAATTTTGGTCCTCTATCCCAGAGACCTAGGAGGGAAAGGTGAAGAAGGGAAAGGCCAAGAATTTGGGCCTGCTTCCCTAACTGATAAGAAAGAAGATAATTTTATATGCCAAAACCACAGCTGAATCCCAGGGACAGAGTGTGCCAGCAAGGAGTAAGACGAGGATCATAAGAGGGATCCTAAAGAAGAGAATGAGAGTGAATCTTCTGAAGTATGCTGCATCCCAGTATGTGGGGGAGGAGTGGAGCAAAGAAATAAGTGAAAGTCCATGTGGGTGACCTTGACAAATGGCTGCCACACGGAACTAAAACTGACGCTAACCCTTTTGTTTTTCTGGAACGGATTTCTAAGAGCATAAAGGCTGCGGACAAGGTTGAGGTCCATTTCACCCGCAACTCTGTCCAAATAGACACAAAGACAGTGCTATCCAGTTCCCCATCAATCCTTGAGAGCCTTGAGGCATTTAGTTTAACATTTCTATAGACTTTCTAAAAGCTAGTCTGCTTACTGACCAGAGAGGCAGTAAATTTGTATTTCTATCTCAAATAATAGAGCAACCCTTATCGCTGAATAAAATTTAAAACTGTCTCCCGATTGTGCAGTTTGTTTGAATGAAATCTATTATGTTTGTCTTACCGCACTGTAATCAGTGATATATAGCAGTAGGAATATTATGACTTTAGGGATTTAACACTCTGCATGCTAACTAGTGCCGCTGCAATGAAAACCATTTATCATTTCCGAAACCTTGAAGGTCTACACTATTAATGCGGCTATGCACTGCTTAATATGACAAGACCGGTGTTTTCATAGATTATTCATAGCACACCATCAATGGGAAAGGTCAGAGAGGACTGGATTCTGCATAACATAATCATATCTCTTAATTTCTAGCCACTCTTATTTCTACAAAAGAGGTGGGTTTTTTTTTTTGTTCTTTCCCCTCACTGCATTAAACATTAAAGCAAATTTTTTTGAGCAGTGATAGTACCCACATTTTGTGGGTTGTTTTTTTTCATGTAGATGGAAATATCTCTGGTAGGTTTGTTGCTCACTTGGCATTCATCTTTTGGAATCAGATCAGACTTTTTCAGCTGGATAGTTCTGTATTATTGGATAGACCTTGAAGGGAGAGGATGCTCTTTCAAGGCAGAAGAACAGAGCGCAATGCATCTGAAATAAAAAAAAAATCAAACTAATAATGCTTCCTTTTGTGTTAAAGCTTTGTAGCTCAAACCACAAGCGACATTTTTAGTTCAATTTAGTACTCTGCTGTATCCTGTAAGTAAACCAAACAGACAGAATGTTTGCAATGCATATTTTGCCATATTTAGTTAACGTAAATGCAGATTTGTTTCCTTTATATAGCTGCCTCGGTCTGTTTGTAAGGGCAAGTCTTGTCTCTTGGAGTTTTATCCTTTCTACGCACTATTTTAGGCTTTCACTTATCCCAGTCTTCCATAATAGTGCACTGCATTCAAAGTCCCTGGTTTTCTGCAATTCCATGGCTGCAAAATCTATGACTTTCCGTAGGACTCCTCATTCCTTGTAGCGTCACTGGGGGAGATTGGAGGGATTGTGTGTGTGTGTGTCATATCAGGTTTGTGAAGATTCTCTCTGTGGCCTGATTCAACTCCCTGGTCTCATCTTTCCTACTTTCTGAGCTGAAGATCGTGAGAGGAGGGGAGGAAGAAAGAGGGGCAACAGGATTAGTATGTCGAAGTAACATTTTCTTTTTCTGTCACTGGATTGACTGCTGCTTTGAACCATGCAACACACTACAATTGCATGTTTCTAGCAGTACGGTAGTTTGCTTAATGTCTGAGGGTAAGGTGGCTGGATGTGCCGCTGCAGCTCTCTTCCTCCCGTGACTGAAAGTTTCCCTCCCATTAAACTCACAAAAGCACATACTGAAATATGCAGGCACAAAGGCAAGGCTGAAAAATGACTCCCCCCCCACTTTTTACAAAACTGTAGTACGGGGAGCTAATTATGATTATACAAAATGAAATCTGCATTATTTAATATGCAAAACAGTTATAGTTGATATACCGCTATGCCTACATGGATTAAGGCGGTTTACACTAAAATATATTAAAATAGTTCATTAGAAAAGGACTCCAAAATTTACTAAGCTGTGCTAGCAGTTTTAGTGCGTGCTACAATGCCGCATGCACTAGACGCTAACACCTCCATTGAGCAGGTGTTAGTTTTTCCGCATAGCGCGGGGGTTAGCACTTGCTAAAAACACTACCACAGTTTAGTAAAAGGAGCCCTTAAAGTATTAGCACTGAGGGGATGGTCTATTTTAAGGATTTTAAGTGATGTATAAAGTGTAAAATGTATCTTTTTTCTTGTATTCACTTAATGAAAGTATTAAAAATGAATAAAGATTAAAAAAAAAAAAAAAAAAAAAAAAGAAAAGAACTCCAAAATACAAGAAAGGATAGACATAGGGCTCCTTTTACTAAGCTGTGCTAGCGCTTTTAGCACGCGCTACATTGCCGCACGTGCTAGATGCTAACGCCACCATTGAGCTGGCGTTAGTTCTAGCCGCCTAGCGCGGGGTTAGCACACACTAATATTCTGGTGCGCTGAAAACGCTACCGCAGCTTAGTCAAAGGAGCCTTTAGTTTATTCAACCAGCGCTCAAAACATGTTTATCTTCAGGCAGACCTAACAAACTTTTCACTCCCCCTGCCTCAGAACCAAAGGCCATTTGAAAGAAATATGTTTTTGTCAAAACCTTGAAGTTTTAAAAACTCATTTCTGTACAAATGAGTTTAGGTAAGGCATTTCAGAGAATAGGGGCAATCCATGCAAAAGCTATTGTTTGTATGGATTCCCATCTGATGCCAGCAACGGATGGCATGCACATTCTATGATCATAGAAACATAGAAACATAGAAGATGATGGCAGATAAGGGCCATAGCCCATCAGGTCTGCCCACTCTACTGACCCATCCCCCAAGTCTACTATCCTAGGGATCCCACTCCTGGTGACAGGTTCCCTTGGCTTAACCCTCTAAGGGATCCCACATGGGCATCCCATTTGCTCTTAAATTCTTGCACGCTGTTTGCCTCGATCACCTGCACCGGGAGTTCGTTCCAAGGATCAACCACTCTCTCGGTGAAGAAATATTTCCTGGTGTTGCCATGAAATTTCCCGCCCCTGAGTTTGAGCGGATGCCCTCTTGTGGCTGAGGGTCTTCTTCCATCTCGATACGGCCGGTAATATACTTAAACGTCTCGATCATGTCTCCTCTCTCCCTACGTTCCTCGAGTGAGTACAGCCGCAAATTTTTCAGCCTTTCCTCATACGTTAGATCCTTGAGCCCCGAGACCATCCTGGTGGCCATCCGTTGCACTGACTCTACTCTCAGCACATCTTTTCGGTAGTGTGGCCTCCAGAATTGCACACAGTATTCCAAATGAGGCCTCACCAAGGTTCTGTATAATGGCATTATGACTTCAGGCTTCCGACTGACGAAACTCCTGTGGATGCAACCTAACAACTGTCTTGCCTTAGATGAAGCCTTCTCCACATAATCAGCAGTTTTCATGTCTGCGCTGATGATCACTCCCAAGTCTCGTTCTGTTGAAGTTCTAGCTAAGGTCTCACCATTCAAGATCTTGTAAGGGTCGCATGCTCTGATGCTCAAAAGCTTTCCTTGCTGGTAAGACTTGTTAAACCAGTCTTACTCGGTATGTCAAATCAGCTTCTGATGCTCAAAAGGGTTCTTGGGGGCTTCTATTGCTCCTCAGTAGCAGCCATTGAGAACCCTATGCAAATGCATTGCAAGTAGGATTACCAAACATCTGGATTTACCTGGACATGTCCTTCTTTTAGAGGACATGTCCGACTGGTTCTTTAGAACCTGGCACTTTATCCAGGTTTTGAAAAATTTCTACCTCAGGACCATGTCGGGAGGGCATCTGCGCATGCACAGATGCAATGTGGTAATGTCATATGCAGGCGCAGATGCTCTCCTGACCCAGCTCTGAGCATGATAACAGGTTGAGGGGGCGGGGCTGGGGGCGAGGCTGGGGCAGAATGGGATGTGACTTGGACAGAACAGAGCAGGGCTGGGTGGAAATGGGTGGCTATGGGTGCAGATTTTACAATAGTAAAATCTGGTAACCCTAATTACTAGGAACTCATTAGTATTTAAATGAGCTCTCCTTGTGATGCACAAAAAGGAAAAATGCCTATTACGGCTTTGGTCATCAAAATTCAGAGGACAGCACACTCAGGGCTCTTTTACTAAAGGGTGTTAAGCCCTTAGGGGCCTTTTCACTAAGCTGAGTTAGGCACTAACGCAGTAAAAAATAGACCACCATGGGACGTTGCTACAGCACCACGCATGTGTTAAAAAATATTTCTTATTTTTTTGAGGGGCATATCAGAGGTAGAGATTAGACATATTTGTGCTAACCAGTTCATGCATCTACATCCCTATGCATTAACTGGTTAGAGCATAGATATTGCAGGAGCCCTTACCATCTATACAATAGGAGGCGTTACGTGCTCCTGCAGTAATTTTTGAAAATGGCTTCCCTGCAATGGCAACATTAGCCCATGGCCATTATTTAAAAACAAAACAAAACAAAAAAGAAAATTGGAGTTTTTACAGTGGTGGTAAAAATGTCCTTAATGCTCAGGAAAACCCAGGTAAGAGCACAATAATAATGGCCCCCTCAGCCTGTTCTCGTTGGTTGGGAGGGCATCCACACATGTATGGATGCCCCCTCCCGACATGATCTGAAAAGCTGTCTGGATGCCTTCACATGTTCTCTAAAATCCGGACATCTGGTAACCATAGTATGGTGAGGGGTGGAGAATAGGCATGGTTGACTTAGACATTCTAAGAGTTTAAGCAAGTAAATCCTGGCCTCATGTACCAACACCTACCTCTAAGATGCCTAGTGATGCCAAGTTGCCACTAGGCAGGATTCTATGAGTGGCGCCTAGTGACTGATTCACAAATGTGCCAAGTGGCTCCTACAATGTAGGCTCTTTTAGGCACCCTTTATGGCAGTGTCTCGCAAACTTTTTTTGAGACGGGGCACACTACACCTAGTGTCCTTTGCTCGAGACACCCTGAAGTGCGATGACGATGTCAATGCATGCACAAATATGGGCTTTGCGCCAAGAGAAGGCGATAGTGCATGCGCAAATGAGCCTTGCGCCGAGAGAAGGACCTGTGCTGGAGAGAAGGGCTGGCAGAGAGAAGAGATGTTGGGAGATTGCTTACAGGACAGCACCTTTCCTCTTCCCCAGTGTACCGCGGTACACCTGAAATATCAGGAGGCACACAGTTTGCGATATACTGCTTTATAGAATCAGGCCCTTAATGCTGCTGGATATTACCACAGATCGCTAAACTCAAAGCTGGATATTTTGTGGGAAGTCTGGGGGGAGGGCGGATTGATCATTTATGCAGTTATGTGTCGATATTTAGTACTTAACTTTCTAAGTTTAGTGGTGAAATCAGATCTCATAAAACTCAGTTCTGTCTTTGTGTGGTATTGCTTATGTGCTGAATATCATTCTGAACCGCATAAGAGATAACCAGCAGCATAAACCTGGATATTCAATGCCAGTGCCTGGTCATGGCCTAACATTGAATAACCAAGAATAATGCTGATGGTAGCTAAAAGAATGTTCACTACTGCTGGTTGAATATCAAGGCCCTTCATTTTTTTGTCTGAAGGGGAATGGCATGGACAGAGACTGGGCGTGGAAGCACTAGCCAGGTAGTCGCTATACTTACTCTGTGAGGTAGTATGGGAGCACTTAGGGCCTGATTCTATAAATGGTGCCTAACTTCTAGGTACCGTTGAGCGCAAGTGTCAATCATCCGCTAGGCGCTGTTTATAGAATCATGGCTAAGAGACTAGGGGACACTAGGGGACACCTGATGAAGTTACAGGGAAATACTTTTAAAACCAATAGGAGGAATTTTTTTTTCACTCAGAGAATAGTTAAGCTCTGGAACTCATTGCCAGAGGTTCTGGTAAGAGCGGATAGCATAGCTGGTTTTAAGAAAGGTTTGGACAAGTTCCTAGAGGAAAACTCCATAGTCTGTTATTGAGAAAGACATGGGGGAAGCCACTGCTTGCCTGGATCGGTAGCATGGAATGTTGCTACTCCTTGGGTTTTGGCCAGGTACTAGGGATCTGAATTGGCCACCAAGAGAACAGGCTACTGGGCTTGATGGACCATTGGTCTGACCCAGGAAGGCTATTCTTATGTTCACACTCGAGAATGATACGGGGACACGGGATCTATCTCAATTCCAGTCCCCATGAGTTCTATCCCTGCCCCATTCCTGAAAACTCTGTCCTCATCTGCACAAGCCATGCACACTTTAAAATAATTTGTTTGAGGCTTGTGTAGATGAGGACAGAGCTTGCAGGGATGGGGCAAGGACAGGGACAGAATTCATGGGGATGGGAACGGGATGAAGATAGATTCCACGAGAATGGGGACAAATTTGTCCCCGTGTCATTCTCTAAGTTGGCATCTACCAGTGTCTAAGTCAAACCACGCTGAAAATCTACCCAGCCTTTGCCCCTAATCCATCCCCCTAACCACACCTTCTTGCTGGTAGGCACCTCGGAGTAGATGCTTACGTCAAAGTGGTAGACACCTACCAACTTAGCTACCTATCAGCCAATTAATTTTTTTTATTTGTTTGTTTTTAACTTGTGCTTTTAATCATTGGTACCAATTAAGCCAATTAAGAAAATTAAATTATGCACTTAGGGCTAAATTCACTAAGCAAACCGATCGTGTACCGATCGGTTTGCGAGCCCTTTATCACCAGATTTCCCTCCTGCGCTATTCACTAACGTCTATAGTGATCCGATCCCAATTGTCCCATGCAAATTAGTAAAACCCCATGCAAAATAGCTAAGCAATTGATTCACTAACAATTGCTCGGCTATTTTGACTCGGGTTTTACTATTGGCAAACCCGACTGCTGCAGACCTGTCAGTAACTTAGTTACCGTCAGGTCTGCAGATATTTTGACAGGCCTGCCTGTCTTTTTTATTCATTTTTTTCCATGGCACAGATATTTTGCGTGTGTTACACATGCAAAATATCTACCCCTTAAAAAAATGAAAAGACAGGCAGACCTGTCAAAAGAAATGACTGAGAGTTACCCCCCCCGACAAACGCGAGGGTTCCCCAGCGACCCACATATAGCAGGAGGGACTGAGCCCTGACAGCAGTGACAGGAGCGTGGATCGCTCTGGCCGTGAGTAGGGGGTCATGCTAACGATCGTCCCCATTTGCATGCAGGCCTTTACTGAATCAGTCGCCCGGCATGCAAACGGAAACGGATTGTGCACGGTTTGGAGGTTTAGTGAATTCTGGCCTTAGATCAGCTAGGTGCTTAACTTCAGGTGGTAATTTTAGAAACTGGGCCTTAGTGCCTTCTACATAGGAGGCAATTAGTTCTCATTGCAGTTATCATTTGTTAACAGTCATATTAGCACATAATCTGCAAAAACACAACCAAACCAAAACAAGCAAACAACCTGGGAAAGCCCTCAAAAAAGCACCCACATAAAATTTGCAGTTATTGTTCGATAAATTCTGTGTTAAGGCACGTTAAATGCAAATTTTAGCTAACTTCAGTAAAAGGGTCCCTCAATACATTTAACATAGATCAAACACACTTTTAGGGTGTATAGCATACAATAGAGGAAACCCCCCCTCCCATTACATATCAAGTCACACCAAGCCATGTAGATCCCTTATTTTATTGGTTTCCCTGGATACCTAGAACGCCTTTGAGAAGCTTCTGTGAACATGTTTCTTTTATACTGTAGAAAACATGACTTTAAAAGCTGTTTTAATAAGCTGGGCCAAAACCTGACTCTAGTTGAAACAAAGCACCAAGAGAGTTCTGTTCCATTTCAATCCCTACTACCTCTTCTGCTTTCTTTGAAGACATCTATTAGTACTGAAAAACCTCTGAGCTGCTTGACTAAGAATCAGGTCATCCAAACACTACTCCTCACGGTCACTTTGAAGATGCTCTTTTGTTCTGCATATAAACAGCACTGGAGCAAGTCTAGACCAGAGGATTAGAATGAAGAGCCAAATTCAGATACAAAACAGCAAGGTGGAGAAACTGAGTCTGTGCATGAAATGCCTCTTGATTTCAACTGACCTGCGTTTAAAACAGGGTAAACAGCCCACAAAACAGCCGCCTCTTGAAATACACGAAACAAAATCCGCATTTCAAGTGGCATCTAACATGGACATAAAAATATGAAACAAGCAGGAAAGTCTTTAGCCTGGGAAGCAGACAAAGTAGGTCAGAGCTTTCTCTCCTGTAGAAGCACATTCAGCAGGGAAGGTCAGCATCTGATAAGGACCTCCAGCTGCCTCTGCAAAAGGCTTTTCCCTGCCTGACCTCAAATCAGAACCCATTTAAAGCTGTTTAGGCCAAAATGTATAAAACACATTCTCCAACCAGCTCTTTTTCTCTCTCTGTTTATACAGATATAAGTATAGAGGGCTTAATAATAACCTGTCACACTTAGTGGAAGATTCTCCAAACTCACCAGTAAAATCCAGCGAATCGAAGTAATGCCTGTAGTGACTTTTATTCTACGGGCAATTCTCAGAATAATAGCATGCAAATTATATGCACGTTATTTGTGTGGAGAATCGCTGCTAAAGAATGGGAGAAACTATGCCTACCAATTGCTCAGAAGAGCAATTGCTAAGCACAGCTCCTTCTTCCTGTGAAAACTAATCTCTCAGCCTCAATCAACTGAGCCGCAGATCTCCTCCAAGTTCTGCCTGCCAGTTGATTAAATGGCAGGGAGAGCAGCAGAAAAAAAGAGTCCTCTCTCCTGCCTAAACCCTGCCTTGCCTGCCCGGACCATCCCCCCCAACACTCTGATCAATATTAGCAGGAGGGATGTCCACTCCCTCCTGCTGCCAGTGATTCACTCTCCTGATACCCCTGGCAGGAGAGATTCCCACTCCTTCCCACCACCGGGGTCCCCTGCCCCAACACTCCCTGACACCTCCATACCTGTCTGACGCAGGCCTGCTTATTCAAAATGATGGGCTTTCCCCTTTTGATGAGGTGGTCCTGCCAGCTGGAGGGAGTAGGCATTCTTCTGACTGGCCACTATTGGAAAGATACTGAGGTGTTGTGTGTCGGGGGGGCCCTGACAGTGGGAAGGAATGAGCATCTCTCCTGCTGGGGGTATATGGGGAGGTGGGAATCACCAGCGGCGGGAGGGAATGGGTACCTTCCTGCCAGGGGAGTTGCTGGGGGTGGAAATAACCGGCAGTACTAGTCCCACAAATCCAATATAATTAAATCATTTAACTGTCTAAGTAAGTGTCCATCAATTTATATATGATAAAAATTCCCTTTCATCTAATATAAATTTAAAAAGCTTAAAAGGCAATAAAAATTTCATTATTATATGTTGGTACAATTAACATGAAAAAATGTTATATTATAATTCCATATTTCTCTAAACACACAAATCAAAACCAAACCCTTTAGAATAACCCATACTATCAGTTCATCCATTCAACTCTTTGTGCTGCGGTTGGGGGGGTATGGGGGTGCAACCCTTCACATTATAGAGAAAACTTAACTTTTCCCTAAAAAATCAGGAAAAAGTTAAGTTTACTCTTTAATGGAGGGTTCCAATCCCCCCAACTCCCCCATCGGCAGCGCAAAGAGTATGAAGTAAACTGGGGGGTTCTCCCCCCACACCCTGCGTCGGAGCTCTTTAAAAGTAACTTTTTAGGTGGCATGCTTGGGTCTTGCGCTGAATTGTCTGTGCTGCAATGTCAGCGCGCCGAAGTCCCGCACGCGAATGACTATGAACCTAAAATTCTTTGGGACCGATAATCCAATTTTTCCCGGAACAAAGTACTTTCAAGATAATTTATTTGTGAGTGTAGTCCAAAAGTCTTAAAATGACAACACAAGGCCGTTGGTTAACATCCCACCGTGCTCCCAACATCTCCACTCTCAGAGGGCCGGCATCAAGGGGTAAATCCAATTGGGTATTCAGCCAGGATTCAAGAAAAAACCATAGATACTTGTCCAGAATAGACTCCAGCAAGCCTATCAGTCTTAAATTCTTTTCCTACTACAGTTCTCCAAATCATCCACCTTTTCTTCCAGCTTCTGACAAATTTTACTTAACTGCTGATTTTCCAATTTAAGCTGTGTCACATCAGACTCTAATGAATCAATACGCTGTCCAGTCACCACCACATCTTGATTTAAATCTGCCATACAATCTCCCACTTCCATTAGTTTTTCCAAAATTGGTTTTAATTTTCGATTTAAAGAGGCTTCCACAGTTGCTGCAATTTCTGCCATAATTTCCGCTGCCGTCCATGCGACTCCAGTCTGTGAAGAAGCAGACGTTGAACATTCCGCCATCTTACTTTCGCCTGCCCGTAGCTTGTCTTTTTCTTTTCTTAAAGATTTAGCCACCATAGGATCTTCTTAACCTCCCAGTTCTCACTGGTAGTTGTTTCTGTAATGACTCACTGAAACGGAAGTCAATCTGTTGAATTTTAAATGAATTAGAGGTCGGGCCTGGGCAGGCAGAGGAGGAGCCGAACAGTTCAGCTACCGTTCAGCACCATAGCCTCACATGCCAGAAGGATTTTTAAAAAGCTAAGATTTATCTTGATAAAACAGGTCATTGAATACCAACCCCAAGTTTTTAATGTTCTTGGTGCATTTATATTTTTCAGAATTTCCCACTTGGAGGTTGTGAAGCTTACATTGTCAATCCCCTGTTCATAATATGTAGTCTGACAACACAGTGAACAGGTACAAGAGCATCTGAGCTAAAATCCATATTCATTAAACAGTAATTGAGAGGTTATAAACCTATTTTCAGTAGAAAGCCAAGTTGATAATGACTGGAAATTGAGAGCAGACATGAACTAGGAAGATAGAACTGTCATTTTTTACAGATTGCGGATACCACTGAATCTTCAAAATAATTTTAATTTACACGTTCCATGCGCATGCATTCAAACTGAACTACTGTTAAAATAACACTTATTTATTCTGCGACTTCATCATAGTCAATATGTTAGAGCTCTAAAATGCCTATTGTTATGAATCACCTTCATGTAAAATACTAGATTCCACTATGGGAAAGCCTTGAAGACTAATAGATGCGTTGACCATGGAAAGCACAAGAGGCCATGGTAGGTTATTAAAGCTTCATAGCACATATTCAAGAGGTCTTTTATGAAGTGCCAGTCAAGCTATTTCACCAATGCATGGCAGAAGACAGGAAAGAGCAGTCATGCCCTAAGGCATGAAAGGTCCAAGGCTATGCCTAAAGCAAGGTCTTTATATCAAGAGAATAACAGCAGACAGGAAATTTCAGATTTTCTTTCAATCGGAAAATGCAGGTTCATAGCACTGAGGAGTTAAATGCTAAAAACGACTTACTGCTGCTCCTACAAGCATATAAAGAAAAGAGATAAAAGAACAGAATCAACTGGAATAAAATACTGCCTCAAAAAGCAAACATGTTTATCAAGAGGAGAAAAAAACAGAGGGAAAAAACATTTCAAACAAGGAGATGAATCAGAGCTTATTTGCAAAGACAGCTTGCACCTGAACTTCATTTATTATATACATTTTTAGCAAGAAAATTGTCCAACTGCAAATGCAAGGGAAACAGGTTTCCGATACATCTGCTTTATATTATTTATTCAGTAATATATTTATAATATAGATTCAGAGTTTATAAAAAAAAAAATCATACCCCCTCCCAATAACAATAGACATATGATATTTTACTTTCCGTTCCCTCTGTATTATTTTATTTTTGAGGAGGAATCTAGACTTTCAGATTTCCTCAGCTGCACATATCTTCTGTTTGTATGAAACAATGTAACATGGCTCATAGACACCCTCAAGGGCTTATGCAACTATACGAGAGGGGCCGCTGAAATGTTCTCAGCCCAACCAGGAAGGGAATGATGTGGAACCAGTGGCGTACCTAGGGGGGGGCGGGGGGGGGGCGGGCCGCCCCGGGTACCAGCCCTAAGGGGGTGTTCCCGGCCTTGCCGTTCAGTCCCCCGCCACCCCCGAAGGACCGCTCGCCCCCCTGGCCTCCCCGCACCACCTATGAACAGCCGCAGCAGGATCGCGAAGTCAGCGTCAGCATCCCTGCGCTGCTTCCTACGACGCGATCCCGCCCCTCCTCTGACGTCAGAGGAGGGGCGGGACCGTGGCGCAGGAAGCAGCAGGGATCGCTGACGCTGACTTCGCGTTCCTGCTGCGGCTGTTCATAGGTGGTGCGGGGAGGCCAGGGGGGCGAGCGGTCCTTCGGGGGTGGCGGGGGACTGAACGGCAAGGCCGGGAACACCCCCTTAGGGCTGGTACCCGACGCTGACTTCGCGATCCTGCTGCGGCTGTTCATAGGTGGTGCGGGGAGGCCAGGGGGGCGAGCGGTCCTTCGGGGTGGGTCGGGGCATCAGGCCTTCAGGGTGGGGCGGGCGGGCAGGCAAGCAGGCTTTCAAGGGGGAGGGGGTGACAGGCAGGCAGGCAGGCCTTCAAGGGGGGACAGGCCTTCGGGGGGGGGGGTGCAGACATTCAAGGGGTGCAGGCCTTCAAGGGGGGCAGGCAGGCCTTCAGGGGGGTGCAGACCTTCGGGGGGGGGTGTAGGCCTTTGGGGGGGTGCAGACCTTCAAGGGGGTGCAGGCCTTCAAGGGGGGAAAGGCAGGCAGGCCTTCAAGGGGGGGACAGGCCTACACGGGGGGGGGACAGGCCTACAAGGGGGGGGACAGGCCTACAAGGGGGGGGACAGGCCTTCAAGGGGGGTGCAGGCCTTCAAGGGGGAGACAGGCCTTCAAGGGGGAGACAGGCCTTCAAGGGGGGGAAAGGCAGGCAGGCAGGCCTTAAAGGGGGGACAGGCCTACAAGGGGGTGGGACAGGCCTTCAAGGGGGGGACAGGCCTTCGGGGGGGTGCAGACCTTCAAGGGAGTGCAGGCCTTCGGGGGGGGGGGTGCAGTCCTTCAGGGGTGGGGTTTAGGCCTTCAGAGGGGGACAGACCTTCGGGTGGGAGGTAAAGTCCTTCAGGGGGTGCAGGTCTTCAGGGGTGGGGTGTAGCCCTTCGGAGGGGGGACAGACCTTCGGGGGAGGGGGGTCCTGGTGTAAAAGTACACAGAGGGAGAGAGGGAAGGGGGGGTTCAAAGATACATGCATATGCCAGACTTTGGGGGTTAGAAATAATGGGTCTAAAAACAGAGGAGTGGGAGAGAGATGGTGCATAATGGGATTTAGGGAGGGAAGGAACAGAAAGGGAGAGAACTTGGAAACAGGGGATGGTGTGGAGGGGGGATAGAGATACTGGATAGGAGGATAGTTGGGAACAGAAAGGGAGAGATGGTGGATCCTGGGGTGGTGGGGAGTTGAGAAAAGGTGAATCTGTGGATGGAGACAAAAAAAAGGAAAGATGCCAGATCTCCGGGAGAGGGAAGGGAAACGGAAGGGGAGAACAGAGATGGCAGACGGATGGTTAGCACGGAGAAAGGAGACCCTGGCAAGCAAGACAACAAGAGCCTGGGACCAACAAGATTTGAATATTGATCAGAGAACAAAAGGTAGAAAAAATAATTTTATTTTCTGTTTTGTGATTACAATATGTTAGATTTGAAAAGTGTACATGAGACAGCTTGAAATGGGAACTTTTCTATTTTTGTGAATGGCAAGGCTGAGTTCAGTTAAAATATATGCTTTATAAGAAAATATAATAATGTGTTTTATAAAGTTTATAAGCATTACTGGCATACTCGGTGAGGTGTTCCTAGTGTTGGTGGTGGTGGTAGCATGTCAGTGTGTTGAGAGGAAGAGGTAGTCTGGGAAATTCTGCTGAGCAAACTCTGGGCCCATTTCCACCCCCAGTTAGTCCACTCCACTCAACTGGTTCACACACTGAGTGGGTCTTTGGGTGTTATTTCTGGGTAGTTGTTTTAGAATCTCTTCCAGTGGTTTGTCAGTATCTCCTTCTGGTCCAAGGAAGGAAACTTTGTCAACCTTAGCATTGACCTTCAGAATATGTTTGTAACAGCGCTGCTTGTGTGGCATTAGGCTATGTAGTGATCGAAAGAAAAAAACAGACCTTTGCACATTTTTGCACTATATGGTGGGTGTATGAGGAGATTCATTTCCTGCACAGTTAAGTCCATTTTTTCTACTGAATAATAGTATAGGTACAATGAAAGTAAATAGCAAAAATGTTTGAGTAGATAATTAAGGAAATCTTTTTCATATTGCTTGCTTATGGACTGGGAAAAAAGACTGTTCAAGCAAATGTCTCCAGAACTGCTTTAATGGAAAAATGTGATTTTTTTTTTTTTAAGTACTTTGTGAAATTTATTGTTGTTGTGAAATTTATTGTTATACTTTGTTTAAACTTAAAAAGCGGTGTCATTAACAGTGAATCTAATCGAAAAATCGATTCAACAGGGTGAATCGGATCGAATGAAATATTTTTCTCTGAATCGGGCAGCACTATTGGCTACCATGAGAATGGGCTACTGGGCATGATGGACCATTGGTGTGACCCAGTTAGGCTATTCTTATGTTATGTTCTCATCTGTAGGGGCCTTTGTTTTCACTTCTTATTTTAATGTATTTTTTTCCTGGGAACTTATCAGTGTTTTTTTATAATGGGAACAAAAATGGAAGAGAATTAATGTGTGTGGAATGGGGGGGGGTAACTAATTTCTTCAGCTAAATAATTCAATCCACTTCAAACAGACATAGGAGAACTCACGCACCATTCACACACCCTCCAACCAAAAACGTCAAAAGAAAAAAAACTGTTCGACAACCTCCTAGCCATTCGAGCTGCAACACTTGACCCCCAACTCTACAACCTATTGACCTCGACCACAAACTACAAAACCTTAAAAAAAAGAAATAAAAACCCTTCTATTAAAAAAACACATAAAACCAAACTAACATAATCAGAACTGTCCCAAGCATCACCTGCAACTACTCCATATGTACTTCTGATGTCATGACAATTCAGACATAATTTATGTTATGTTATGTTTGGAATAATGGTTACATAAATGAGGTTCAATAAAAGAAAATTTTCTGTGGGAGCATTTGTTGGAACTTCTGTTATCCTGATTTCTTCTATCTGTGGGCTTTCTTTAGCTAACCTACTTATCTGGGGCTTTCCACTTCTGCAGCTGCCCTTTTCACGGTCCACTTTGCGCTTGCACTCTCTGGGGAGGGGGGGTTGGGTCTGGGCTTGGTGGGGTAGGTGTGTCTGGTAGTTTTGTCTGGGTGGTGGCTGGGTGTTTCTTGGGTGCTTGTTGTGCGGATTGGTGTGTCTGGTGAGCGGTCTGGGTGTTGTTGCTTGTGGGGGTTT
The DNA here is from genome assembly GCF_902459505.1 of Geotrypetes seraphini. Classification (NCBI taxonomy): domain Eukaryota; kingdom Metazoa; phylum Chordata; class Amphibia; order Gymnophiona; family Dermophiidae; genus Geotrypetes; species Geotrypetes seraphini. The sequence goes on along the minus strand of NC_047084.1, from coordinate 236,045,911 downwards.
TTTTCATTATAAAATATGGCTGAGGGTCTAGTCCGGCTTATTATTCTTGTGGGTTCTGGGGTGGGATTTGTTTGCTTGCCCCAAGTTTTGGCCTTTTGTTGTGTATTGCTATGCCTCTCATTGGCAATTTTCTCTTGGGAGAGGCTTGTTCATGCTTGTTGTTGCTGTTACTCTCATTCTGTGTTCTTTTTGATAATGTATAAGTTTCTGTACAGACCATGGTTGCTTGTCTGGACCTTTTGCCATTCTCAATAAAAATACTTTGGAAAAAAAAAAAAAAAAAAAAAAGAAAATTTTCACTGCCTGTTTCTATTCTGACCATTTATTCCATTTCATGGTTATTGCAAAAAAAAAAAAAAAAAAAAAAATTTTACATGAGGGGGGGGGGGGGGGGGGGGGGTGTCAAAAAATGATGGGCCCCGGGTGCCACATACCCTAGGTACGCCACTGTGTGGAACCATGAAACTTACAAGTTATTCCACACTTTTGTTTGACACTTCATTTCAGTGATATGAAATGAAACAAAAAGTGTCAAGAAAAGTGTGTAAGTTGTAAGTTTCATGGCTCCACATTATTCTCTTCTTGGTTGGGCTGAGAACTTTTCATTGGCCCCTTGCACTGCCAATGTCTTTTTTTTCAGCTACCGATTCATGGAGAGAAAGAAGAAGGGTGTTCAGGTTAGTCCCTAAGTTTTAATAGCTCCATGAGCACATTCCAGGGTATACCTATAACTTGTTTAAATTATAATAAAATTCAGTTGGAACGTGTTAAGATATCCAATCTATCAAGGGGACAATGACATGGGCTGGTGGTGCTCAATTTAAAAGCCTAGCTTGTGAGCCCACCAGGACAGATAGGGAAAACGCTTGAGTACCTGATTGTAAAAACCGCTTAGATAATCTTGATAGGCGGTATATAAAACACCTAATAAAACTTGAAAACTTGAAAAAACTTGAATTGGATCCAATTGGCTGCCAACTGCGTAACATCTACCGGTAAATGTATAGCTATCAGGGTTTTTTTTGAGGGGGTACTTGGAGGTACTGAATACCGACACCTTTTCCATTCCTCAATTACAATGACCCATTGTCCCCAAGTATTAATAAGAGCTCAGATTCTGCTCAATCAGTCCCAGATTCTATAAACAGTGCCTGAAGTTAGACACCTAGATCGGCGTACCTAGCCTATCTAAGCGCCTTCCCTAATTTTTTTTTTAATTAGGGAAAGGGATTGGGACTTGTATACTGCCAAAGGAAGCTCAACACTGTTAACAATAATTAATAAAAAAAAAATATATATACCAAAATTGCAAGAGAATTAATTTTTAAAATATTTTGCAAATAGGAAAGTTTTTTTTGGTGGGTTTTGCTGTTTTGTAATTTGACTGACTGTACTGTTCTTGTATTGTACTGCTGTGGTGGTCTGAGGTTTTATTTTGTTATAAATAAACAATAACAAAAAAAAAAAAAAAGGAAAGTTTTAAAAGATTTGTAGAAGACTTGGAAAGGACTAGGACATCGCAAGGTTAAAGAAAATTTAAAAACCAAAGAAAGACTAAAATACATGATTCCTTTGATTCCTTTCCTAGAAGTGAGGGAAAGCTTAAATTTTGGGGTACCTCTCACAAAGGAAAATCTGTAAACATTCCATGATAGATGAACAAAAGGAGCAAAAATACCATATCAAATCTTAATATATAGTCTGTTATTGAGAAAGACATGGGGAAAGCCACTGCTTGCCCTGGATCGGTAGCATGGAATATTGCTACTCCTTGGGTTTTGCCAGTTACTAGGGACCTGGATTGGCCACCCTGAAGAAGGGCTACTGGGCTAGATGGACCACTGATCTGGTCCAGTAAGGCTCTTCTTATGTTTTTATATCAAAAATCATTTCTGCATGATGAATTAATAAAATGGCAAAACTGTTTTTGTTGTACAATAATGCTGTTCGCTTCAGTAATATTAGCAAAGAACTCTGTAATCTTAGAGTCACACCAGGAATACAACAGATAATTCATCTTATCTGAAAGCTTTGATGACTTTGCCAACATGTAAATAAACACAGCTGTTTTGTATTAAGCTGTAAACTAGATTTCTTCATCCTGCTGCAATTTATAAAATGTTGGGATATTAGGCATATATTGTCATTTCAGATGATGAAGGAAATCTCAAAGACATGTCCTGAGTCATTTGATAAATGTTTCCAAAACAGAACAATAGAAAAAAAAAATCCCACTTTTTAGTTTTTTCGTTGTGCATTAAGTAGAATAATGTATGTATAAACAGTGTGTGCTATTAACGAATACAGTAAATCCCCATGAATTTGCGTTTCGCAATTTGCGGACTCAGTAATTCACGGTATTTTCCGACCGTCACTTTCTTGTACTAAAGTCATGGTTACACTAATCAGGAGCTGCTTTGATATGCTATCTGGCGTGTCAAAGCAGCTTCTGATTGGTGTAGCCCAGTGGTCTCAAACTCACACCCTTTGCAGGGCCACATTTTGGATTTGTAGGTACCTGGAGGGCCTCAAAAAAAAATAGTTAATGTCTTATTAAAGAAATTACAATTTTGCATGAGGTAAAACTCTTTATAGTTTATACATCTTTCCTTTTGGCCAAGCTAAATATATGATCAAGAAACTATTTTATTTTATAATAATAATTTATTTTCTTGTATACCGCCCTACCAGCAGTTCTAGGCGGTTCACAACAGAGAGAAAAAAACATTTCAATTAAAAAATACAATCTCATATACATTACATCTAATGAACAGATTAATACAACATAGTTAAAATGCAGTTTCAAACATGCTGCTGTAATACCTCAATTAAATTTTACTTTTGTGATTATGATAAACATACCGAGGGCCGAGTTTGAGACCACTGGTGCAGCCTGACTTTAGTACCAGGAAGAGGAGGAAGGAAAATATTGCAAATGATTTTCAGCACCTGCCGGCGCTCCAGCTGCCCTCTCCTGCCTCTTCTGCCTTCAATCGGCCCCTTAAACTGCATTTGAGGTTTTGTGAAATTCGCAGGTGTTCCTGGAACGGAACCTCTGCAAATTTTGGGGGAGTACTGTACAGTATACCCAAAATAGAACATTTCTTAGAACAAAACTAAGAACCGCTAATAAACATTAGCCAATGGCCATTATCATATGCTAAGCTTTAGTAAAAGGATCCCTAAATAAATAAATGCAAGGAACAATAAAATAAAATGTTTTCTAATGCACATTCCTATGGAATATATGACACTTGAAAACACTTTCAGGACAATTTTTCAGTAGTGACAATGAACCATGGCACTGAAAAAAAAAAATCTATTATTTATTCAGTGCTGCTGCATGGTGGTACTGAATATATGTATAAGGCAATCACTGTTGTCAACTATACATATTATGGCAATATTCAGCTGAAATACAGATCATATATCTAAATAATGTACCTCCCCTTTTACAAACCCATAGCACAATTTTTAGCACCGATCTTGATAGTAACAGCGCTGACGCTCATAGGAATTCTATGAGTGTCAGAGTTGTTACTGCTGCGGCCAGTGCTAAAAACCACGCTATGGTTTTGTAAAACGGGGAATAATTTAGAAATGCTTTTAATTTTTTAATCATTATTGATTTTTAATCTAAAACAGTGTCATACAAATGAACAAACAGTAGGTATTACATACATTACACTAATATCTGTATAGGCAATATATATATCATTCAAGATTTTCAATTATCCTACATATAATAATAACATAATATAACATAATATATAGTATAAATAAAGAATAAAGTTACCCAAATGTCCCCATCAGTATTTATTCCTCTCCCTCCAACCCCCCACCCCCCATGGATGTGTAAAGATAAATGAACAAAAGGAAAGATAAGATAAATATACATTATTATAATTTTACAAATTTAGTCAATGGGCTCCAAACTTTATTAAATACACCACTAACTCCCCTATACTTTGCATTAATTCTTTCATATCTGTATGTGGTGCACACGTTCACCCACTAAAAAGTATAACTTATTCTGCCATGGTTCTTCCAGTTACGTGTTATCAATTGAATGGCTATACTTGTCATGATCATAAATAGATGACTCATATTTATCTAGAGTGGGTTTCACATGTAATATAATTCCACAAATTATAGCCTCATATGATAGTGGAACGTTGGAATCCAAAACTAAATTTATTTGTCCCCAAATTTACTTCCAAAATATAAAATTTACTGAATATCACCTGCTACCTGTAGAGTTGGTTGATGTGATTTTGCTCTAATTTAGATCCATCCCAGTCCTTTATAGTACCTTGGTGGTTGAACGGATTTTCCTGCACCTAGGAAGTGACGTCAGAGGAAGAGCCGACATTGGTGCGAGCAGCAGTTTGGGATTGCTGCTTGTGCCGTGAACATTAAAGAGGAATGGGAAAGGAGCCATAAGTAACATGTTTTCTCCCATGCATTTAAAAACTAATTTCTTACTTAGCTTTTGAAAAGCTGCCTATAAGTATACCGTTTGATGTACTATATCTAGATTTCCAGAAAGCTTTTGATATACCCCCTCTTTTACTAAGGTGTGCTAACCGATTATTATTATTAATAATAATAATAATAATAATAATAATAATAGTAATAAACTTTATTTTTGTATACCACAATACCACAAGCAGTTCAGCGCGCACTAATCAAATTAGCGTGCACTAAATGCTAACGCGTCCATAGACTAACATAGCGCGCACTAATTGGTTAGCGTACCGTAGTAAAAGAGGGCCAAAGTTCCTCATGAGAGGCTCCTGAGAAAATTAAAGAGTCATGGGATAGGAGGAATTGGTTATCGGACAGAAAACAAAAGGTAAAGTTAAATGGCCATATTTCTCAATGGAGGAGGGTAAATAGTGGTGTACTGCAGGGATTTATACTGGGACCAGTGCTATTTAACTTATTTATAAATGATCTGGAAATTGGAACTATTAAATTTGCAGATGACACTAAACTATTCAAAGTTGTTAAAATGCATGCAGATTGTGAAAAACTGTTAGGAAATTGGAAGACTGGATGTCCAAATGGCAGATGAATTTTATTTTTTAAATTCTTGATTGATTTTTAATCATAAACAGTGTCATATAAATAAAAGAACATACATTACACTAGTCCATGTTCAGGTAACATTAAATATCATTCATTAATTTCAGATTATTGCATCTAATATCAGAATATTATCTAATATATAATACAAAAGAAGAATAAAGTTACCCAAATAACGCTATTAATATTTACTCCCATCCCTTCAACCCCCCACCCTCCCTAGATGTGTAAAGATAAATAAACCAAAAGAAAGATATGATGATGAAAATACATTATTATGTTTTTACAAATTTAGTCAACGGGCTCCAAATTTTATTGAATACCTCACTAAGTCTCCTACACTCTGCATTAATTCGTTCATATCTATATGAAGTGCACACATTCCACCCACTGGATGAATTTAAAAAAAAATGTCTTTATTGAAGTTTCAAAACCATACAAGGAACAAGAGCAATTCAGGAAGGAATAAATACAATGGAGCATGGCAGATGAAATTTAATGTGGACAAATGCAAAGTGATGCACATTGGGAAGAATAATCCAAATCATAGTTACTGGATGCTAGGGTCCACCTTGGGGGTCAGTGCTCAAGAAAAAGATCTGAGTGTGTAAATTTAGGCATGGGATCTAAGAAAATACCATGTGGCCAGTAAGTCCTCAACGTCACCCATTTAGTAGATGTTAAGGGTTCCCATGCTAATCCTGTGCTAATCAGTTAGCAATCACCAAGGCCCACACGGGTGCACCTATGCTCCACCCCCAAACACAATCCCTATGTTAACATATAAAATGCATTTTCTAGTACATGGAAAGTGCATGCCAAGCCCACAGCGTATGGCTCCTGAGTGCATGCCACTAATACCATTTTTAGGTGTCGATAAACATGCATTTATGCTTACCACCGCTTAGTAAGAGAGTTCCTGTTTCTTGTTCAACTCAACCACAATCTTGAGGTAGAAAATCTAATTTTTAAAATTTGCATTTATTTTGCGGTGTCCCATTTTGAGCATCACTGATTTTTCTGCTTTTGTTGTTTACTGAAATCTATCTCTTCATGAAAGTTGGCGAGAGATGAGTCTTTGCCACCTTATAGCTACTGATACCTCATTTTACAGCTTAGAAGAATGATGGCAGATAAAGGCCAAATGGCCCATCTAATCTGCCCACCTGCAGAAACCATTATCTCTTTCTCGATCCGAGAGATCCCACGTGCCTATCCCAGGCCCTCTTGAATTCAGACATAGTCTCTATCTCCACCACCTCTTCCGGGAGACTGTTCCATGCATCTACCACCCATTCTGTTACTCTGGAGCCTATCACCTCTTAACTTCATCCTATGCCCTCTCATTCCAGAGTGTCCTTTCAAATGAAAGAGACTCGACTCATGTGCATTTAAATTATGTAGGTATTTAAACGTCTCTATCATATCTCCCCTCTCTCGCCTTTCCTCCAAAGTATACAGCTTCTTTTATAGGCAGGTGTCATATATTTACCATGTAGTCAGCATACACAAACCCTGATGCACCTTAGCAAATTATAGCTGATTTTTGACAGATATGATAGGCTTGCCTCCATCATTTACAGCAGTTCAGATGCTGACTAATTAACTTAATGCTCATCACCTTAATTATCTCAGCATTTCTGTATCAGTTCCTGAATTTTTTTTTTATTCATGTAAATTACAACATTACTTTTCTAGTTTCTACCAGGTTGTGCTTTGCGTTTCTTGATTTTTTTTTCAAAGTATGAAATAATTTGGTAAAATGATACTGCATTGCGCCTGTCATTTCTTTCTCTATAATATCACCACAATCTGACCTTTCCTTTCCGAGCCTACTACCAAAATCCCTTATCCTCACTCCTATCACCTCTCATCTAGATTACTGCAACTTGCTTCTCACAGGTCTTCCACTAAATCACCTCTCTCCCCTTCCATCTGTTCAAAATTTTGCTGCATGACTTATATTCCGCCAGTGTCGCTATGCTCACATCACCGCTCTGCTACATTCACATCATTGGCTCCCTATCCATTTCTGCATGCAGTTCAAACTCCTTTTATTGACTTTCAAATGCATCCATTCTGTAGCTCCTCAGTATCTCTCCTTATACTTCTCCCCGGGAACTCTGTTCATCGAGTAAGTCCCTCTTATCTGTACCCTTCTCCTCTACTGCCAACTCCAGACTCCGTACCTTCTATCCTGCTGCACCGTATGCCTGGTACAGACTGCCTGAGTCAGTACATCAAGCAACGTCTCTGGCAGTATTCAAATCAGGCTAAAAGCCCACTTTTTTGAGACTGCTCTTAACTCCTAATTCCCATTAACTTGTACCCATTTCTGTTTTATAATGCCCTCTGTGAGAAATTCCCAAATCTCTATGCGTCTTGTTTGTCTGTTTTAATTAGATTGTAAGCCCTATTCAGCAGGGATTGTCTCTTACTTGTTTAATGTACAGCGCTGCATATGTCTAGCAGCGCTTCAGAAATGATACACTGTGTAAATTATGCAGATATTGCAGATAGTGCTTGGTCTCCATACTAGCATTTATGTGCCTAAGTACTAACATGTGTGCATAAATGCTAGTACAGTCAAACTTCGGTTTACGAGTGCACCGGTTTGCGAGTGTTTTGCAAGACGAGCAAAACATTCACAAAATCGGCGTCTCGGAAACCGAGTTTGACTTGGTTTACGAGCGCCGCCACCCCACGATCTGGCATCCCCCCCCCGCTTGCATCGTCCCCTCCCCCGCGATCCTACATCCCTCCCCGAGCACCGCAACGACATCGCTTACCCCAATTGGGCACCGGCACCAGCACCAATGCACAGGAGGTGTCGGTGCCCGAAGATCCTCCCTCTTCTGGCTTGGGCTGGGCTGAGCAGTGTGACGAAGATCCTCCCTCTTCCCTGTGCTGGGCTGGACTGGGCTTTGAGCATTTGCGAATGCTCAAAGCCTTTTGGTCTCGCACTCTCCGAGATTTTGATTCTGAGAATTGGGGTAAGCGATGTCTTTGCGGTGCTCGGGGGGGGGGGATTTAGGATCGCGGGGGGGGGGGAGACACGAGTGGGGGGAGGGTGTCGGATCATGGGGGGTAGGTATGGAGCAGTGTTGGTGGCCTCAAGGGGGAGGGGATGGAGCAGCGCCTCAAGGGGGGGGGAGGAGGAGGTGGAACAAATCAAAGCGAGTTTCCCTTACTTCCTATGGGGAAACTCGCTTTGATATATGAGCAATTTGGTTTACGAGCATACTTCTGGAACGAATTATGCTCGTGAACCAAGGTTCCACTGTAATCTATACAATTGCATGTGCAAGTTTTTTTTTTCTGTTTTAACTGTTTATTAGTTTTACAACGTCATACAGAAAATGCATAAAATGTAATACAATAAAATCCATAAAAGCATTTCAATTCTACATATGAAACAATAAGTCCCTTTCCTCCCACCTACCCTCCCTCCCAACTCCAACCTCTCATTTTAACTTTGGATGCGCTTTCGGAATTTGAAAGTTGACAGTATCATATAAACCTTATTTAAAGATCTTTTATGTAAAGTTCCAATGGTCCCCAAATCTCCTTAAATTTCCTGGAGTCACCTAGTTCCTCTGCTAATATTTTCTCATATTGATAGTACAACCAAAGAATCTCCCACCAAAAAGGTAAATTTAATCGATCCCATTGTTTCCAATTCCTCATAATTCTTTGTAAATCAACTCCAGTCATAATAAGGAGTAGATGATCCTTATGTTTTTTTAAGTGGACTCTTATTCATGAGTGAGGTTCTAAACAGTATACTGTATTTTTATAAGATAACGAAATGGGCACCTCAAGAATAGAAATTATCTTACTCCATATTGACTTCCAGAAAGTTAGTATTAAGGGACATTGAAATAGAAGGTGATCTAAGGTACCCACCTCCAAATGACAATGCCAGCACTGGTTAGACTGTGTTTTATCAATTTTTTTGCAGTTTCACTGGGGTCCAGGGGATTCTGTATAATAAAAAATACAGATTGTCTCAGGGAAGCTGAGGCTGTGCACTGTACTCTGCGCTTCCAAAGTTGAGGCCATTGAGCTGCTGAGATATTATATTTTATCTCTAAACTCCAAATGTCATGTACAATTCTATGCGGATTACAACTTATTCAGGCACTCAAGCATTTTTCCCTAACTGTCCCGGCGGGCTCACACTCTGTCTAACGTACCTAGGGCAATGGGGATTAAGTGACCTGCCCAGGGTCACAAGGAGCAGTGCGGGATTTGAATCCACAACCACAGGATGCCAAGTTTGAGCACCTAAATTCGAGAATTGTACTTTATGTGCATACATTTCATATTTTAAAAAGTGTGTTTACAGGAGGCATGTTGCTGATGCACATACTGTATCCATCGTTTAAGTGTGAGCACATACACTTTCATCCTTATAGCATACAGGTTTGATACTTGTGTTTGAAAATTAGCTAGGTTTGTGTGGGTGGCAATATAATGAGGTAAAGTACCAATTGAAAATGTACCCTATTCTGCTTTTCCCCCCCCCCCATTTTTCACTGGTTACACCTTCTTCTACAGTGACTTTTTGTTTCCCAAGTTTTAGTTTAATGAGCTCGCAGTAATCAAGAGAAGACTAAAGCAAATCTGAACTGACCAGTTTGGAACTGATGCAGTCCTGAATCTAAGTATCTCGTTTCTGGAATGCTTCCTGATTACTCACTACTGTGCTGTAGAAACCCGAGACCGTGCTCTGCTCTAAGCTTTCAGATGGTAACAGGATGAACTGCTGATGTAGCATCACACAAGCTGGAAATTAAAGATTAAAAGCTGAAGGGGACATATTTTTCTATGCTACAATCACAGGATGTATATTACAGATGCTGATGGAAGGTCAACCAGCAAAGAGCAGTGAGGGACTCAAGCCCCCTTTTTCATAGCAGTGGCATTCATGCTGGATTTAGAATGATCAGTACAGGTGCAATGTTATGTAGAAGAGGAAGAAAATTAAAAAAGAAAGGACACGGGTTTACTCAAACAGCTTGTTTGGTAGTATTGGGAAATGTATTCTAGTGATCCTATGGAATACACTATCTGCCTTGACTTGATAAACAAAGGAAGGCTTCCGGTGGTCCAGTGTCTCGCAAACTTTTTCACCACAGCACACTAAACTCGAGGCCACGTCTAGAGGGCCTCTGAGCATGCGTGGACATCGACTGATGTTGTCACATGCATGTGCATGATGTCACCTTGTCGATGTTCACATATGCTCAGAGTCCCTTCAGAAGCAGTCCTGAGCTAGGGGGCCTTCCAAAACCCAGACAAACTGTCAGGTTTTGGAAATCCATCCACTGCTGGGGGGGAGGGCAGAAAGGAGGAGAGGCGCAGGCTCCTGTGCTGGCAGTGATAGGTTCATATCTTGCTGCGGCACACCCGGAATCTCACCGCGGCACACTGTTGTGCCATGGCACGAAGTTTGTGATTCACTGTTTTAATCCATTACATAATTAATAGTCCAAGAGAAATGCGTATGACATTTATAGGTAGAAAAAGGTTTACCGTCTCATTGTCCCCCCCCTTTTACTAAATCGTAGTAGAGGTTTCTACCGCAGTCTGGAGCGCTAAATGCTCTAACGCTGCTCCAATGCTTATAGAATTCCTGAGTATCAGAGCATTTAGCTCTCTGGGCCGCAGTAGAAACCTCTACCATGACTTAGTAAAAGTGTGTGTGTATGTGTGTGTGTGGAGGGGGGGGGAGGGATGGAGGTGTATGAGTTGGCGCCTAAAGTTAGGTCTGATTGTATGTGTAAATTGCAGAATACTAGCCCTTATTCGTGTACAATACACAATTAACACACATAAAGCGCTATTCTATAAGTTACACACACAAGTTGCTTAGTACGGAAGCAAGATGGTGGCGTACATGTGGGTGGTGCATGTAAATTACTGGAAGCTATACGCGCTAAAATGCTGCACATAGGACCAACAGTTACACCTGCCATAGACATGATCCTCCAAATTCTATATATGGTGCTCAAAATTGTGCCATTTATAGAATAACGCTTAGTGCTAATTTTTTACGACGCCTAAATTTGGGCATGATTTACAGAATGTTTATTAGTACTTATAGACCGCACTTCCCTTTAACATCAGCGCGGTTTACAAAATTATTCAAAAGGAAAGGAACGTCATGCTAAAAGCAAGACAGAGAATTAGGGGAGAAATAGTGTGCTGATTATTTTTAAAGCACTGGGGTAGGAAGCATGGTCTTTCATTTTGAAATGCATTGAGCCCACCCCAGTCCTTTAAAAGAGAGCAGGTCTAACTTGTAGCTTTGCTTTCTCAGCATTGCTGCAGCCAAGAACACAGGATTTTCCTGGCTATAGCAGTCCAAAAATAAATTAAGAGAATTCACTGGAGGGAAAGAGTGTTACCTCTGGAGATGAAGAGCTGCATTATTCCCAGGAACCCAAGTCATAGATGATCTGTGGCAATAAATGGGGTTCAGGGACCAGGGAGTTGGGGGGAGAAAAGGGGGAGGAATCAGAAAGAGAGAGTGAAAGCAGGAGTGGTAGCTGCAGTTCAGTTCAAAGTTCAGTTCAGTTCAGTTCAAAGTCACTTTGTAGCCATGAGTGGGCAGGGACCCACCAACTTTGGGCTCATGCCCACCTAACAGTGGTACATCTCCAACTCAAAATATAAATAGCTGGCTAGGATCCCCCAAGTCCTACCACTAAAGTCTTCCTCCTCTGGCTGCCAGAACTCCTATCAAGCTTGGTAGTCAGCGGCAATGTCCTTAGGCCGTCATTCTTGCTGACATATTGCACATGCTCAGTTTTCATGTAAGTGTGAAAACAAAACATGTATAGAGTGCCAGCAGTGGCTCAGTGATATTGCTTTAAACTGCTGAGCTTGGTTGAAGTTCCATCCACCAGAAGAAGAGGTCTATGGCTGGAAGGACTTGGGGATTCCTGCCAGCTAAGGAGGTATTTATATTTTGAGTTGGAGGAGGGCACAAGAAGAACAGAGAGGGGGCAGAGTCTGGGGAAGGGTGGAAGTAGAGATAAAACTTTAAACCCACCCACTTTGGTCTCAAGCTCACCCAGAACTGGCAATCTGACTATGCTATTGGAATGTAGTTATAAGAGATAGAGAAAAGTAGAAAGAATGAGTGTGATTTGGGGGTGAGGGTGGGGAAGGGAGATAGAGAATGCTTTAGGAAGGGATGGAAGAGAAAGAGAGAGTATTTCTTGGAAGGGAGGAAAGGAAGAGAGATTGGGTTGGGGGAGGAAAAAGAGAAGAAAGGGGCAGAGAAAAAAGCGAGAACGAGAGTGTCGAGAAAGAAAGAGAAATTAGAAGACCTGGGTCAAGTTGAGTTCAGCTGGAAAGGAGTGGTGAATGCTGAGGCCACTGCAAACATTTTGCATGTCTTTGCTACTAATCACTAATCCTTCCAGGAAAAAATGTATATTCAGATTTGGAATGAAAAGTGAAGGGCTATATTTCCTTTCCTTATGAAATATTGAAATTTAACAGTAAATGATACTTTAAAAAAATTTTTGTATTGGTATTTTGCAATAACCTCCCTCCCATTGAGAACTGGAGCTCAGTATTTGTCACATGCTTGCTCTTGACACTCAAGTCATAATGCCGCTGTACAGATCCATGGCGAGACCTCACCTGGAATATTTCTAAACAATTCTGGAGGCCACATTACCAAAAAGATGTGCTGAGAGCTGAATCGGTTCAGCGAATGGCTACCAGGATGTTCTCAGGACTCAAGGATCTCCCGTATGAGGAACGGCTGAGTAAATTACAGCTATACTCACTCGAGGAACGCAGAGAGAGGGGAGACATGATTTAGACGTTCAAATATATCACGGGCCGTATCGAGGTGGAAGCTGATATCTTTTTTCTTAAAGGACCCACGGACACAAGAGGGCATCCGCTGAAAATCAGGGGCGGGAAATTTCATGGCGACACCAGGAAGTATTTCTTCACCGAAAGGGTGGTTGATCATTGGAATGATCTTCCACTGCAGGTAATAGACGCCAGTAGCATGCCAGATTTTAAGAAAAAATGGGATAGGCATGTAGGATCTCTTAGTGGAAGAAGTTAGGAGGGTGGGTCATTAGAGTGGGCAGACTTGATGGGCCGAGGCCCTTTTCTGCCGTCATTTTCTATGTTTCTATGTTTCAAAGAGTATAAATTGTTATTAATTTTATTGTTATATACTGTACATGGAGTGGCATAATAAATCCCCCCGTCTAAGTCTGTTTTTGGGCCTAGGATGCTAGTCACCCAAAGTCGGCAGCATCCAAAATCTATTCTTGAAAAATACTTCCAAAATATTTATTTTTTGAGAATCGTCTGCTTATATGCCCAGCAGTTTTCCACCAGTCATCTATCTTTATACCACATTCTCAACCAAAAATTCATCCAAGTCTCAAACGCCCAGAACAAGACTTTTTGGACGTGGGAGGACCAGCAAAGTGATTGACTGGACACCCAGACTCCCTTACCACCACTCCCTTGCAGGTCATGATGAGCCCCCCCAAATCACCCCCAAAACCCACTATACTCACCTGTCTACAATCTAGGGCTTCAGGTGGCACCTATATGGCAGTACAGGCTTTTATTGGTGGGCTCATATTTTCCACCATGAATGCAGTAGTTAGAGTGACTTATGGGCCTAGGTCCTCCACTCTATGGTTCACTAGTCTACCCTCGGACTGCTTAAGCCACCTTTGTGCAGCTCTACTAGGATTTCCTATGCCAGGTGCTGATGCTCCGGAGGCAGGTATGTATGTTTTTATTCCGATTTTTATGGCGGTGTGAGGGGGTCAGTGATCAATGGGGGAATGTGTGGGGATCTGTACTTTGTCCTTGCAGTGGTTATCTGGTTTCAAGTTTCAAGTTTAATCACATTTGATGAATCGCTTATTACAATATCTAAGCGATGTACAATTTAAAAACCATCAGAAGTTGGTATTACATAAAATATAAATAAGTCAGACATTAGACAGACGATTTTTAGACAGACATGAATGAGTAGAGAGAAAGGGGAAAGTTACAATTTTGTTGTTTGTTAGAAATTACATAAAAGGGAAAAAACAATAGGAATTAAAGGGGTAAGGTAAAATTTTTTTTAAAAAATTATTATAAATTGTAAGAATTTTGAGTATATCGTGTCGTGTATCAGATTTAAGTATATCGTATCATGTATCAAATGCGTCTTGAAATAGATATGTTTTTAAAATTTTCTTAAAAGAGACTAGATCTTTTTCGCTTTTAATAAAATTAGGAAGGGAGTTCCACAATGTAGGGGCCATAACGGAGAAAATATCATTCCGTCTGGTACCGATAATTTTCAGTGAGGGGATTGAAAGTAAGTTCGATGAGGATGATCTTAGAGTACGTGCAGAATTATAAGGAATAATCATTTTTGATATAAATGAAGGTTCATTGGTAATTAGTGTTTTGAAAACCAGAAATAAAATTTTGAAAGTGATTTGGTGAGTAATGGGAAGCCAATGAGATTTGATAAATAATGGGGTCACGTGATCATATTTTTTTGCTTTGTAAATTAATTTAATTGCTGTGTTTTGGATCATTTGAAGCCGTCTTTTTTCTTTCTGGGTTATGTTAATTAAGAGGGAATTACAATAGTCTAATTTTGAGATGATTAAAGAGTGAACCAAAATGTTGATTGATTTAGGGTCTAGAAAGGTAGAAATTGAACGAAGAAGCCGAAGTCTATAGAAACATGATTTAACTATTTGGCTAATATGGCTGTGGAATGATAGATCTACATCTATAATTACCCCAAGAATTTTCAGTTGAAATACAGATTCTAGAGGAGTGTTATTCAGTAAGAATGGTATTTTTGAAGTTATGTTTCCTTTCCAAGTAAATAGCATAGTTTTTGATTTTTGAGTATTCAGTGCTAGTTTATTATTGTTTAGCCAGTTTTTTATTACTTCTAATTTATCATTGATGCTTTTTATTTCTTCCTCTTTTTCTGGATTGAGGGGGTGAATGAGCTGGATGTCGTTTGCGTAAGAGAAGGCTGTAAAGCCTAGTGATTGTGAAATAGTAATGAGAGGTGATAGAAATATATTAAATAAAAGAGGCGATAGTATTGATCCTTGAGGTACCCCACAAGTAGAGGAAAAATTTGCAGAATAAATGTCATTAAATTTAACTCGAGATGTACGGTTTGATAAAAAAGAAGTTAACCAATTAAGGATTTGGCCTACTATGCCTAGTGAATGCATTCGATTTAGTAGAAGTTCGTGGTCAATTGTATCGAATGCTGCAGTTAAGTCTAATGAGATGAGAGCTACAGATTTGTGCTGGTCAAGATAATAGTGGATATTTGTTACGAGACCGATCATTGAGTATTCCGTACTGTGATGTTTTCGGAAGCCAGTTTGGTTGGGATGTAATGCGTTCGAAGATTCTATGAATTCTGAAAGTTGTTCAAAGACTAGTTTTTTCGGAAAGTTTCATTAAGAAAGGTAAGTTAGAAATGGGGCGGTAGTTAGCTATGTCGTCTTGGCTGGTTTTGGAATTTTTTATTATTGGTGTGATGATAGAGGTTTTCCAAGAGGTAGGTACGGTTGCAGAAACGAAGCTGGTTTGGATAAGGGAAAGAATAAAAGGGCCAAAGCTATGAAAAAATTTCTTCAGGTAAAATGGTGGAAGAAGTTCCAGTGATGAGCCTTTTAAGTTGATTGATTTGAGATGTCCTTCAATTTTTTTTAGGGATGGTGTCCTGAGGTTTGAACATTTGGCAGTAGGAATGAGGTTATTTGAGTTTGTGTTTTCCAATGCGGATGAAGTTATTGTATTTTTTGTAAAGTTTTGTCTAATCATGGCGATTTTTTGGCAGAAATAGTCTGCTAGTTCTTGTGCTGTTAGGGTTGATTTTGGATTAGATGTTTTCATTTTTTTTTCTGGATTAATAGATTTTAAAATGTTAAATAGTACCGAAGTGTTTTTAGCTTTTTGAATTTTGTTGTTGTAATAAGATTTTTTTGCCTGGGTAAGTTTGCTTTTATAATAAGAAGCGTTATCTTTGAACTTTTGGAGATTAATAAGAGTTTTGGAAGAACGCCACTTCCTTTCTGAAGCACGAAGTTGTGTTTTTAGTTGAGATAATTCTTTGGAATACCAGGGGTTTTTAAATTTTCGAATGGATACTGTTTTAGTGATTAGTGGTAATTTAGAATTTACAATAGATTCTAGAGATGAATTCCAGTGTTGAAGTTATTCTTCAATAGTTGTGAATTTTGGAATGGTTATGGAAGGGCTGAAGTATGGTGAAATATCTGAAGTCTCCAATTTGGAAAAGTCTCTATATGAGAATGTTTTAATTTCCGAGAAATGAATTGGGATAAAAGATTCTGTAAGATAAAGGTTTAAAGAGATTAGATTATGATCTGACCATGGAACTGACAGAATGTTTGGAACTGAGTGAGAGATTGCTTGGGAAGTGGGTATCAAAATCATATCAAGTATATGCTGAGCTTGATGAGTGGGTTCATGAATCAATGTTTTCAGTTTTAAGTCATTAAAAAGCTTTATAGTATCTGAGGTGTATGGATTATTAAAGTTATCGAAATGAATATTGAAGTCTCCCATAATGATTGGGTGGTTAGCAGTTGAACAAAAGTCGAAAAGCAGATTATGAAATAATGTTAGTTTTGAGTGGTCTATTGGAGGGGGAATGTATAATAGGAGAAGATCTATTTTTTGTTTAAGATTAATTTTAATGTGAAGATATTCGATTATGGAGTTATTAATAGATTGATCTTGAGGTCTAATTAAATTTTTGAGAAAAATTATGGCTAATCCTCCGCCTTTGCGGTTATGGCGATGATTCCATATAAAATCATAATTGGGGGGACAGCAAAATGAAAGATATGCTTCCTCGCCATCAGCGAGCCAGGTTTCAGTGATACAAAGGATATGTAAGTTTTGTTGGAGAATAGCATCTTTTAACAGGTGATATTTGTTTTTGAGGGATCTTGAGTTGATTAGGCCCAATTTTAAATTGGGCCTAATCTGGTCACTTTGGATACCTTCTGGGCACTTATACCTGTTTTTAGATCGCCTAAGTCACAACGTATAAGTTCTGTGTAGGCAGCCTCATCAAATTTTCGATTATCACTGCAGGACGACTAAGTTTGGTCAGCCCACATCCTGCCCACCTCCCGCCCTAACCACTCCTCGAAAAACGTCCCTTTTGCTCTGGACACACAGTGGCACTCAAGAGGCCTAAGATGCCTCTAGAAATGTCTAAAACCTGTTTCAATTATTGACACTTTGACGACCTATCTTTTAGGTTGTCCAAGTACCAATTTAGGTGGGTTTTTAGATGTATTTTCATTTCAATTATGTACTATGGGGTTCTCAGCATTTACCTAGTTTGCTATGTATTAATCCAGCCCTCTACTCATCCAGTATCTGCTCTTATATCCCTTAGCCAGGAGGATCCCAGACCCATTTGCAGCAACAAATTAAAAGGCAACTGAGTCTATGAACGCAGGCATGTACTCAAAGCTATGTTGTATCCTACCTTCTCATTCAGCATATAGGCTTCCTGTTACTAACAGAAAGCCTGTGCCAAAATGGAGGCAGGACCCAAGAGCACCTTTAGCAGGCTCAGACCCTCTAGTTTTTTATTTGTGCTTCTATGGTCAAAGTGCATGGGAGCTTTTAAGAAACATATCTGCCACATTCATTGACTCTCGCTTCCTGTGGTCTGTTTCCGATTCCTACCTGCGGCCGCTTGATCAGTCCTAGTGGCTCACTTGGGCATGCATATATTCTTGATGGGGCAATCTGCCCTACTACACATAGTTAATGAAATTGTGTCTTATTTATGTAATAAACTCCTAGTGATGACACTCATTTTTGAATATTTATAAGATGGTTTCCCCTGTTGTATGTACGATCACGTATAACACTTTGATTTCACTATATGTATTTTTTTTTAAAGACAGAATTTGCTAATCCTTTGATAAAATACTAGTGTAGTTCTATCGCAGGGACCTAAACATCCATTTCCCAGTTACGATTGATGACCTAAACAAAGTTATCCCTCCTGTGGTTTTATAGCATCCTTTTAAACTAATATTTTTGCAGTTTGCATGTGAACTGGTGCACAACTAAGTTAACCATTACCATGCCGGCATGACAGCAAGAGCTAATTCACACGCTAAATGCATTTTCTGTTATGGGATGAGAAACAGGCAGATGGTCGTGGTCTATGAATTGCTTTAGCACATGCTAAGTAGAACCGTACTTCAATTCATTTACCCCCTCCCCTTTTACAAAACCGCAAAAGTGGTTTTTAGCGCCGGCTGGCACGCTGAATGTTCTGCGCTGCTCCCGACTCTCATAGAGCGTTGGGAGCAGTACAGAACATTCAGTGCACCGGCCTGCGTTAAACAACGCTTTTGTGGTTTTGTAAAGGGGTGGGGGGTTAGTGCTCTGTAAACATATTCTTTCTGTGTGGTTATTTATGGGAAGATGCTGGGAATGCTCCCGCACCCCCCAAGTTTCTATAAGGCTTTGTACTTACCATGCAGTAATTTTGGTACTTACTGCATGGTAAAAGTGTCCCTATGTTTCTCAAAGCATTGTAACAATGATGCTGAATTTACAGGCAATGTTTTTTTGCTGTGGCTAGACTAATACAGTATTACTCATGCCCTGTGCTCATGGCACTCTGTTGCTATTGAGGAAATGGCATTCTAATTTATCCTTCCTCCTGTCCTGTAGTCCATTAAATTCCTTGCTTGTGATGTTGATTCTGACTGGCACCTGTTCGGTTCCATTTCATATTCTTACACCACTTGAGTTCTGTGACTTTTCCAGTAACTGAACTAAATGAAGCCAATCACCTAAGTAAAGAGTTAGGCAGTGAATCATCAGCCCTCGCCGGTACCTCGCTGTGTGTCAGGTTTCTATTAAGTGTTCCTAGTGTGGTGGTGAAAATGCTGTCTGATTCAGATCGCATTTACTGAGGTGAAAAGTGGCACAGCGATGCACACATAACAAGCACCATCCTGAAATGGGACCCTGTGGAGTCCATTGGCTTCAACGCAGGATAGGCTATCACACAGGCTTTTAGTACTGTGATTACTCTAAGAGAAGACCAATTTTTTTTCCTCCAGATTTTTACAGTTGTTGTGTTTTGGAGGTCATGTATTTGTCAGCAGAATATACAGCATGCTGTTAAGAATAAAAACATAAGTGTTCTACTCATGGGTGTGTGTGTATGTGTATGTGGGGGTAATTCTTTGAGAAATCACCTAGTGTTTGGTAGCAGAGAGGTGTATAAATGATGGTATTCTAGTCATTTATGCACATAAATGGCTTTTTATTGAATACCAACTAGGAGAAAAGTATGAGCCATTATTTGAAGGCATGTTTTCTATTGCTGGGTGTGGTGACCTGGGCAGAGTTTGGGCAGTATGCGAAGGTTCACACAGAATTGATTAAATATTATGACTTACAAACATGTTAACATAAGAATGTAAGAACATAAGGAACTGGGTCAGACCAATGGTCCATCTAGCCCAGGATCCTGTTCCAACAGTGACCAATCCAAGTCACAAGTACCTGACAGAAACCCAAATAGTCGCCATGCTACTGATCCCAAGGCAAGCAGTGGCTTCCCCCATGTCTGTCTCAATAGCAGACTATGGACTTTTCCTCCTGGAATTTGACCAAACCTTTTTTTAACTTAGACATACTAACCAATGTTACCACAGGTTCAGAAAGCTTCTCTAGGTGATGTGTGAGGGGCCGCAGAAAAGTTCTCAGCAGTTGGGGCAGTCTCTATTAAGGGCTATACACTTAGTCCAACAATTTTCCACTTTCTTCATTCTGTATTTTTCTGATGGAATGGTAAAAGTGGAAAATCACGGGACAAAGTGTATAGCCCTTGATAGAGACTGCCCCAACTTTGTTGGTTGGGCTGAGAACTTTTCTGCGGCCCCTAGTATGGCTATGAAAGAACAAGAACTAGTGGACCTATAGTTTACCTTTAGTTTAGTCACCCATTTATTTATCCCAGTTGATTTCATAGTGCCTGTCTCATCCCCCCTCATATATCTACACTTGGGGGTCCTTTTATTAAGGTACGCTAACTGATTTAGCGCGCACTAAAGATTAGCGTGTGCTAAATGCTAAGGCATCCATTATATTCTATGGGTGCCTTACCATTTAGCGCGCGCTAAATCGGTTAGCGCACCTTAAGAAAAGGACCTCTTGATTTCTTGTCTACATAGAAAAATGTTTCATTGTATTGTAGGAACAACTTTAGCATCATATCTTTTGTTTGAATGCTCTAATGCATGCTTGTTAGGTGTTTCATTGGTATTATGCTGACATAATATTATATTTATTTAAATGTTCTTCCATGCTCATATCATTTGTATAGTTTTGTTTATCATGTTTCTGTTATGATTGATCTACAGTGCTGTTAAATGTTTATATTTCTAACTAGTGTTTAAGCCCGTTACATTAGCGGGTGCTAAAATAGATATGTAAACTTTTAGCACAATGGGGCGCTGAGACAATTCTTTCTTTGCTTCCTGCTCTTCCCTGTCCAGCAGTACCCATTCCCTGCTCCTCCCTGTCCAGCAGCACCCCTTCCCTGCTCCCTGTCCAGCAGTAGCCCGCCTCCCTTCCATTTACCTCTCCCCTGTCCAGCAGCACCCCTTCCCTGCTCCCCCTGTCCAGCAGTAGCCCTTCTCCCTTCCTTTTACCTACCCCCTGTCCAGCAGCACCCCTTCCCTGTTCTCCCTGTCCAGCAGTAGCCCTTCTCCCTTCCTTTTACCTCCCCCCTGTGCAACAGCAGCATTTGTCTTCCCCCCTCCCCTTTCCCTGGTTTTCCTTCTCACTCTTTCACTCTGTCTCTCCAAAAGGGTACTGCAGCAGAATTATCTCCGCGGTTTTACACAGCCTTCGGCAGCATTTCCCCCCCTCCCCTCTGCGGTCTCACACAGCCGTCAGAATTGCAGCATTCATAACTCGCTGCTCCTGCTTGCTTCAGACCTTTGTCATTGCTGGGTCCCACCTATTTTCTGTTTCTGCGAAAGCAGGACCTGGCAGCAAGGAAGGCCCAAAGCAAACAAGAGCAGTTAGTTGAAGCCTCCCTCCCTGCCCTATCTTCCACCAATGCCGCCTTAGGCAGGAAGCGCCATTGCCCATGCTCCGGGGGGGCTCTAACACTGTGCTTGCCAGCTTCGCTTCTCCTCCCTCCCCCCTCTCCGGTTTCAGAGGAACAGGGCTGGGAAGCCAGCAAGCACAGCGTAGTCAGAAGTCACCTGGCGTCGGAGATCAGGAAATCAGCTGAGGCAGCTAAAGCGGGCATGGCGCCACGGATCACGGACCCACCAAGTTTGAAGTGTGCATGCGTGTTAAGGGTTTTATTATTATTGATATTACCTCATGTCAGTCCTATTACTAGGTTTCAATTTGCCATTTCCAAGATAACCTCATTGCTTGTATTTATGCTTATATTTGGTCATTTTACTCTTATGTTAAAATTGTAAATTTTATGTTAAAATGTTTCTGCTGTACACCACTTTGGTTGACTCTCTTCATAAAACCCCTCCTTTACACAGTTCCGCGTGGTCGGAAGGGCAGGCAGGCAGCGGCGGGGCTTGGAAGGAGCAGGCAAGCAGCAGCTGAGAGGCGATTCAGGAGAGCAGAGGGAGGAAGGGGCAGAGGAGAGCTAGCGGCGGCGGCGAGAGTAAGCTCCGCCCACCCGCACGCATCAGCAGAGGCGTCATCACCCGATCTCTCCCCCTTAATAGGAGCAGAGCCAGCGCGAAGACCACTGCGATCCGCGTGGTCGGAAGGGCAGGCAGGCAGCGGCGGGGCTTGGAAGGAGCAGGCAAGCAGCAGCTGAGAGGCGATTCAGGAGAGCAGAGGGAGGAAGGGGCAGAGGAGAGCTAGCGGCGGCGGCGAGAGTAAGCTCCGCCCACCCGCACGCATCAGCAGAGGCGTCATCACCCGATCTCTCCCCCTTAATAGGAGCAGAGCCAGCGCGAAGACCACTGCGATCCGCGTGGTCGGAAGGGCAGGCAGGCAGCGGCGGGGCTTGGAAGGAGCAGGCAAGCAGCAGCTGAGAGGCGATTCAGGAGAGCAGAGGGAGGAAGGGGCAGAGGAGAGCTAGCGGCGGCGGCGAGAGTAAGCTCCGCCCACCCACACGCATCAGCAGAGGCGTCATCACCCGATCTCTCCCCCTTAATAGGAGCAGAGCCAGCGCGAAGACCACTGCGATCCGCGTGGTCGGAAGGGCAGGCAGGCAGCGGCGGGGCTTGGAAGGAGCAGGCAAGCAGCAGCTGAGAGGCGATTCAGGAGAGCAGAGGGAGGAAGGGGCAGAGGAGAGCTAGCGGCGGCGGCGAGAGTAAGCTCCGCCCACCCGCACGCATCAGCAGAGGCGTCATTACCCCCGGTCTCCCCCTTTAATAGGAGGGGAGTTAACGGCGCGCAGCCGTTCGGCGCGCGGCAAAGGCGCTCGCCTTAGTGAGAGCGCCTTTGCGAAGAGCCTTAAAGAAGAGCCTAGCTGCAGAAAGCAGGACACCTCTCTAACCCAAAAACAGGCCAACACTCTACTTACACCCTTTTCCTTAAACACTTGCACTACCTCTCACAGGGCCAGATCTAAAACTCTTGAGGCTACTCCTCTTACACTCAAACAGGCACACTCTTCATACACTTCTTGCGCACTCAAGCAGACGACTTTTCTTACACTCCTCATACACCCTTCTTGCACACTCTCAGTCAGGACAATCCTCATACACCCTTCTTGCACACTCAGTCAGGACAATCTTCTCTTGTATCTCTCAAACTTTTTGTCCTTCTCAACACTAATCTCTCAAACTTTCCCCCTCAAATAAACAGGTCTTAACAGCAACTTGGATATGGCAGGGAGGACACGGAGCACCAAGACTACTATCAAGTTCGACACTCCAGTCACCGGAGGGACCCAGGGGATGGCCAAGGACTGTGTACAGAAGGAGGAGGGTGACACTAGAAGGAGGGCAGAAGTCTCTGTGCAGACCGAGGCCACCCCCCCACGGTACACTACAGCCTCTACCCAGACTGAGGAGGTAGGACAGTTAGACGAGGACACCTTACAGGAACTGTGGAGCCTCAGGGAGGAGGTGAAGCGCTTGAGGAGCATCAGGGAAGACGAGGCCTTCATCGATGGTGTCATCCAGGAGCTGTCCCATATCACAGACCAGACCCATGACAAGTCCATCCCCGTGACACCCAAACCTCCAGCTTTAGATTCAACAATTGGGGTACAGGAAATGATTGGAGATGCTGGATCCTGGCAGCTGGTAACATCTTCCTCTTCTTTCTTTTCTCACAAACAGGGTAGTTCTACATCAACCCCACAACTCACCCTAAGAAACAGATTCCAGATCTTACAAGATGGAACCGCTGAGGAGGTACCAGAAGAGGCTCGAGAAGATACCCAGCACATAAATTCAGTTCAGGAGCTCACGGTTCAGCCCCCGCGGAAGAAGCGCAGAGTGGTGGTCATTGGGGACTCCATGCTGAGGGGCACTGAGGGACCAATCTGCAGACCGGATATGCATTCCAGAGAGGTCTGCTGTCTCCCTGGAGCCAAGATCAAAGATGTCACCACCTGTCTGGATAAACTTCTAAAACCTCATGATCATTTCCCTATGCTTCTCATCCATGTAGGTACGAACGACACTGCCAGGAGCACCTCGGAGAACATACCCGAAGACTTCGGAGCCCTGGGTAAGAGGTTAAAGCAGATAGGAGCACAGGTGGTCTTCTCATCGATCCTCCAAGTGAGAGATAGAGGCAAAGCAAGAGAAGAGCGTATCAAATGGACTAATGAGTGGCTTCGCAGATGGTGCATAGAGATGAACTTTGGATTCCTAGACCACGGAGAGGCGCTACAGGGACTGCAGGGACCAGACGGACTCCACCTGACCAGGAGAGGTAAAAACGTATTTGGACATCGACTAGCCCGCCTACTTCATAAGGCTTTAAACTAGGTAAGTTGGGGGAGGGTATCCACTCACATTCCAGAGCAGTAAGAAACTATCCTGAGGTGGCGAGCCACAACCACACTTCTGAGTCCAAGGTAAGTACCCATACTATACAAGATAAAATGGGAGTCACACTAGATCAGAAGGGAATCTCTTCACAGGTACTTAACAACAATAAGGTATGGAGGGCAATGTATGTTAATGCACACAGTTTGGGCAACAAAATTCTGGAATTGGAGACTGAAATAATGAACGCAGACCTGGATGTGGTGGCAATATCTGAGACTTGGTTCACGGACTCGCACGGGTGGGATATGGTTATACCGGGCTACAACTTGCTTCGTCGAGACAGAGAGGGAAAGTTAGGAGGAGGGGTAGCACTATACATTAAAGAAAACATCAAGACTACCAGAATCACAGATGTTAGATACTCCGGGGAATCCCTCTGGGTGAACCTGGCCAGAGGGAACGAAAAATGCTTATACCTTGGTGTGGTATATAGACCTCCTAGACAACAGGAAGACAAGGACATAGAACTGATCGAGGATATAGAGAATATCACTTTGCGCGGGGACACAGTTCTGCTAGGAGACTTCAACATGCCCGATGCAGATTGGAACACACTCTCTGCGACTACCTCTGGCAGCAGAAGAATATTAACCTCCATAAAGGCAGCACGACTCAAACAAATGGTACTGGAGCCCAATAGAAACCAGGCGATACTAGACCTGGTACTCACCAACGGAGACAGCGTCACAGAAGTATTGGTAGGAGATACGCTAGCCTCCAGCGACCATAACATGGTATGGCTTAACCTCAGATGGGGTTTCTCTAGATCAAATACAGTGACGAGAGTCCTCAACTTTAAAGGCACAGACTTCGAACACATGGGAGATTTTGTCCACCGGGAGCTGCAAAACCAAGCACAAACCGACAACGTGGAGAATATGTGGTCGACTCTGAAATCCACCTTGCATGAAGCAATAAATCGCTATGTAAAAAAGGTCAGCAAAAGTCGGAGAAACAAGAGACCCCAGTGGTTCAGTACTGAAATTTCGGACCTCGTTAAGGAGAAGAAAAAAGCATTTATCGCCTACAAACATTTAGGAAAGCAGGAGGCAAAAGAAGACTATCAGGACAGGACTAAAGCTGTCAAGAAGGCAGTCAGAGAGGCCAAGCTCCGAATAGAGGAGAATCTAGCGCGGAACATTAAGAAAGGGGATAAATCCTTCTTTAGGTATATTAGTGACAGGAAAAGAAACAAAGATGGGATAGAACGACTCAGGAAATCGGACGGGAATTATGCAGAATCGGATTCCACTAAGGCCGAGCTACTAAATGAATACTTCTGCTCGGTTTTCACCTGTGAGGCACTGGGATCCGGTCCACTTTTACAGACAAGGGAAAGCCAGAAAGACCCGTTTCAAGACTTCAAGTTTACGCCCAGTAGCGTCTACTGCGAACTTTCAAGACTCAAAGTGAACAAAGCCATGGGACCAGACAACCTACACCCCAGGGTGCTCAGAGAGTTGAGTGAAGTCCTGGCGGAACCATTGTCTGTACTCTTCAATCTCTCCCTAAGCACGGGAAGAGTCCCCTTGGACTGGAAAACAGCTAACGTTATTCCACTCCACAAAAAGGGCTGCAGGACAGAGACGGCAAATTACAGACCGGTGAGTCTCACATCCATAGTATGCAAGCTTATGGAAACACTGATCAAACAGAAACTTGATACAATACTGGATGAAGAAAATCTACATGATCCCCATCAGCATGGATTTACCAAGGGCAGGTCCTGCCAATCAAATCTGATTAGCTTCTTCGACTGGGTAACAAGACAACTGGATGCCGGGGAGTCCCTGGACGTAGTGTATTTGGACTTCAGCAAAGCTTTTGATAGCGTCCCACACCGCAGGTTATTGAACAAGTTGAAATCGCTGGGATTAGGAGAAACACTAGCTGCATGGGTTAAAGATTGGCTGAGCGGTAGAATTCAGAGGGTGATGGTAAATGGTACCCCATCCAGAACATCGGATGTGACCAGTGGAGTGCCACAAGGCTCGGTCTTAGGTCCAATCCTATTCAACATATTCATAAGTGATATGACCCAAGGGCTCAGAGGAAAAATATCATTGTTCGCCGATGACGCCAAACTGTGCAACATAGTAGGTAAAAGCACTATGCCTGACAGTATGACGCAGGACCTACTACTATTAGAACAATGGTCATCGACTTGGCAGCTCAACTTCAATGCTAAAAAATGCAAAGTGATGCACCTGGGTAAAAGAAATCTGTGCAGGACTTACACGTTAAATGGTGAGACCTTAGTTAGGACCACGGAAGAACGGGATTTAGGAGTAATCATTAGTGATGACATGAAAGCTGCCAATCAAGTGGAAAAGGCTTCCTCCAAGGCAAGGCAAATGATGGGTTGTATCCGTAGAGGTTTTATCAGCAGGATGCCAGAGGTCATAATGCCACTGTACAGGTCCATGGTGAGACCTCATTTGGAATATTGTGTTCAATTCTGGAGACCACATTACCAGAAAGATGTGCTGAGAGTTGAGTCAGTTCAGCGGATGGCCACCAGGATGGTCTCGGGGCTCAAGGATCTTCCGTATGAAGTAAGGCTGAATAAATTGCAGCTGTACTCACTTGAAGAACGAAGAGAGAGAGGAGACATGATTGAGACATTTAAATATATCACGGGTCGTATCGAGGTGGAAGAGGATATCTTTCGTCTTATGGGACCTTCGTCCACCAGAGGGCATCCGCTGAAAATCAGGGGAGGGAAATTTCATGGGGACTCCAGAAAGTATTTCTTCACTGAGAGGGTGGTCGATCATTGGAATGAACTCCCACGGCAGGTGATTGAGGCCAACAGCGTGGCAGATTTCAAAAATAAATGGGATATTCATGTGGGATCTCTAATGAGGTAAGGGCAGGAGGTTGGGGGAAGGGTCACTGGAGTGGGCAGACTTGATGGGCTTTGGCCCTTTTCTGCCGTCATTTTTCTATGTTTCTATGTTTCTATGTTTAGTGTTTATAGTGCTGGCCACCGTGATAACAGCTCCGATGCTCATAGAATTCTGTGGCCGGTGCTAAAAACGCTAATGCGGTTTTGTAAAGGAGGGGGAAAGGCAGTTAATAAATGCCAATAAATAAATAAATAAAAATAAACACTCTCTGGCAATAGTTAATCTCTATTCTCTGAGTGAAAAAATATTTCCTCCTATTTGTCTTAAAGGTATTTCCATGTGACTTCATTTGAGTGTACCCTAGTCTTTGTAAATTTTGAAATGTTTAGGCATAGATATTTACATCAGGGCTGGTATAAATGTACACACATTAATGGCCATTCGCAGTTGTATAGTATAAGAGAAAAGTACCAGTAGATGCCTATTTTTCTGTATAGGCTAGGCTTAAAATAGGCACCTTGCTTTCATACAGAATTACCCTAATTATGCTTCTGTGCTGTGATTTTCAAGCTTTCCAAAGGACCTTGGCATTAGTGCACTGCTAGTAGTTGAATTAGAGATGGTTAACATCCTACTGATATGGTATGAGATGCTCACCTCTAGTGTGACCAACAGTGCAACTGAAGATCATACTGTACAGTATATCCTAGTTGTCATTACCAAGTTTCCAAGTTTATTATTTGAGAGGGTCCAGAGAAGAGCGACTAAAATGGTTAAGGGACTGGAGGAGTTGCTGTACAGTGAGAGATTAGAGAAACTGGGCCTCTTCTCCCTTGGAAAGAGGAGACTGAGAGGGGACATGATCGAAACATTCAAGATAATGAAGGGAATAGACTTAGTAGATAAAGACAGGTTGTTCATCCTCTCCATGGTAGAGAGAATGAGAGCGCACTCTCTAAAGTTAAAAGGGGATAGATTCCATACAAATGTAAAGAAGTTCTTCTTCACCCAGAGAGTGGTGAAAAACTGGAACGCTTTTCCGGAGGTTGTTATAGGGGAAAATACTCTCCAGGGATTCAAGACAAAGTTGGACAAGTTCCTGCTGAACCAGAACGTACGCAGGTAAGGCTAGACTCAGTTAGTGCACTGGTCTTTAACCTAAGGGCCTCCATGTGAGCGGACTGCTGGGCACGATGGACCACTGATATGACCCAGCAGTGGCAATTCTTAAGTTCTTATCTTATATTTCAAGGTGGCTGTACAATAAAAATTAGGGTAATACATATAATACATCATAAAATCCCATTAACATAAATGGACAAAAAAACAAGACACATGACTGGACAAACAGGTACAAATGGAAAAGAGGGGAGAACTACTTATTTTACATATTCAAAGCACAGACTCTTTGCATCTTTCTGGCTTTGTGAGGATTCCAGCAAAAATATATATTTACTCGTAGTGTCTATTATGTATTTCATTTTAGCAAATTTCAGGCAGTTCTCTAAGATCCAGTGGCATAGTAAGGGGGAGTGCGAGGGGGGTGGTCCGCCCTAGGCATGGTCTTCCTCGGGGCACCAGCACCCCTCCTCCTCTCCACCCCTTCCAACTCCTCCCTCTGCTGCATGTGTGGCCATGCCCCTTTCTCGTACCTTTTTAACTTTGGTGCGAGCAGTGACAAACTTGCTGCCCGCATCAGCTTCGGCGCTTTTTCTGACGTCACATATTTTCTGAACATCTCTCGTGGTGAATCCATCACTTGTTTAGGAAAGTTCAAAAACCTTAAATTTGTAGCTCTGGAAATACATATTCTTCAAATTTTCCACCTTAGCTCTAAGGTTCAAGACTAATTAGTGATATCTTTCTTATTCAGATTCTCCACTCTAGGAGACAAAAGTGAAATGTCTGTTACAGAATTTTCAACTTTTCCTTCCAAGACATGAACTTTCAAATTAAGAGCATTCATTTTTGCAATTAATACTTTTGCTATCTCTGATAAAGCTTCCCACATTACATCTAAGGTTATTACAGAAGGGTGATTGACCAAAAGGAAGGAATTGGTAGTTACTATTGAAGAGGGAATTCTACCAGTGTGTTGATGAGCTTCAGAAATCTAGGCTCCAAATGCACCCCTCATAGCCTCTGGTGTCAAAGATATCTGACTTTCCAGCACAGCTTCAGTTCCTGACCCTTGTAGAGAGCTCTCAGCTACTCCTGCTCTGTTGTGTCACCTACCCCCAGCAAATTTAACACGTCTTCTGGAGAAGAAATACTGGGTGGGGCAGAAAACTGCTGGTTGTTGAAGGCTGCACAGGAGGGTTTCTGAGATCTGGGCTTAATGAGGTAATAATAATAATAACAGTTTATATACCGCAGTACCGTGAAGTTCTATGCAGTTTACAAAAGATTAAAAGACGTTACAAATTGAATGAACTTAAGAGGTGAAGGAAAGTGGTTAATAGGTCAGGAGAACTGTATTGAGGAGAAAAAGATGAGGTGTCAGGCCAAGGAGAAAACCCAGTAGCTCCTGCTTCCTGTTGTCTCTCAAGCAGGCTTTCAGCATCAGATACCAAAGAATCTGCTGCTCGTTGAACAAAAGGATCTATCAGAGCCATCACAAGAATGCTCATGGTCTTGGAGGGATAGACATGGAGCTTCCCCTTTGGTTTCACCATTGTGGCAAATAAGGAAAATACTCAGAGATCAAATACTAGACCTCCGTCATCTTGACTCCACCTGTTCTTATGTGGGTTGGAGTTTAGAATTGAAAGCAGCTTCAAAGAAGAGGACTTGGAATCTGGATTTGAAAACTGCCATAGACAGAGCTTGACATATCGAGTGAGGCAGTATGTGCCAGGCATACAGTGCAGTAAAATAGAAGGGACAGAGCCTGGAGTTAGCCACAGAGGAGAAGGGTACAGATAAGAGACATTTATCGGGATGAGCAGAGTATGGGGAGGGGGGAGGAGATATAGGGAGAGAGAAGAGATATTGAGGAGCTGCGGAGTGAATATACTTGTAGGTCAGTAAGAGGAGTTTGAACAGTATGTGGAAATGGATAGGGAGCAAATGAATTTTCCTGTCCAGTTGCGTGATCTGGGCTCTCTTCAATTATTCCGAAAACATTTGAAAACTTGGCTTTTTGCAGAATTGTAAACATTACTTCCCTTTATATTATCCCTATTCCTATTGTATTTATTCTTTTTAATTTTTGTAAACTGTACAGAGCTCTGTTTTTATAGAGAAGATGCGATATATAAACCTAAGGTTTAGTTTAGTTTAGAAATGCCTTGAGGAAAGGGGTAGTGTGGGCATAGCAAAATTGGTAGAATATAAAGTGTGCAGAAGAGTTCTGAACAAACTGAAGGGAAGAGAGATGGTTTAGCTAGAAGACTAGTGAAAAGCAGGTTGCAGTAGTCTTAAGCGAGAGATGATGAGGGTATAGATGAGGGTCTTAGCAGTATGCTCATAAAGGAAGAGTCAGATTTTAGCAGTGCTGTAGAGAAAGAAATAACAGGTTTTGATGGTTTGTTGGATTTCTGAAGAGGAATGAATCGATTACCCCAAGGTTGTGAGTTGACGAGACAGGGAGCTGTCATAGATCCTGGTACCCACTATTACTTTCAGTTTTTAGAGGGGAAGGAGAAGGTCAGTAACCAATGAAAGTTAAGGGGGGGGGGGTTAAGGAGGGGTCATGCTTTCATCTCTTTGTGCAAATCATTTGCATATAAACTTGGTAGCGCATCGATTGCTGGTCCACAATCGGTCAGAGAGTTGGCCAACAGCGATCCAGTCGGTATTACCGACTGACTTTAGTGCATCTAGCCTAATGTCTGCATCAAGGATCAGCTACAGAGCAAAATGCAATTAACTCAGGAATCAGAATCATTTCTTAAGCTAGAACACAGAAAGCAGTCTCAACATCCTGTTCTTGCAGTATCTCCAAAACCTCTCTTTCATTGCTGGAGAAATTCCCAACATCTGCCATTCAGACTACACAGAGAAAAGTTCTTTCCCCTCATTAACTAGATGGAAGGTAATGTAATGCAGTTAGCTGTACTTATTCAGTCAGTATGAACTGTGCCTTGTTGTTCTGTATAGATTGCCTAAAGTTAGGCTCCAAGCTAATGCACGCTAAGAGTGAATTCTATAACAGCAGTTGTGCATGCAACTGCCCTTATAGAATACTAGTATATGCTTGCATTTACACACCTAACATTAGGCATGAGCACCTATGCTAGCTCAATGGCTGACAAAAATATTCATACCCAAGGACTGCAGAATACTTTATGTTTGGGGGGAGCCCAAAAGCTCCACCCTAGACCTCTCTCTCCGGTTCTTGCCTCCCCCACACACCTCTTTCCCAGCTGCTTTCATTTTAAATCTTCAGGCCGCAGCAATGAGTGAGCCTGCTGCCGTCGGCCTGCCCCCAGAAGGCTTCATTTTTCAGCAACTGGATGCTGCAGAATGAAGACTTCAGGAGCACGCTGACAGAGCAGGCTCACATGCTGCCATTGCCCGAAGATTTAAAAATGAGAGTGGCCAGAGGAAGTGGGTAGGGGAGATGGGAGAGCCATCTCCTCTGACCACCAATTTTTTTGGGGGGGCCATGACCCCTGTGGCGAGCCCTGTTCCGACGCCCATGCTCGTACCTAACTGTAGGCAGATAAGCATGTAAATACTATTATTTAATAACTGCGCACCTAAATGCTTGTCACTCTTGCAATCCAAAGGACCTCAGTGAACAAGGACTTGTCTTTATTGACCCAACACGAGCCATGTTTCGGCATACAATGCCTGCATCAGGGTTCAGCCACAGAGCAAAACGCAATTAACTCAGAAATCAGAATCATTTCTTAAGCCAGAACACAGAAAGCAGTCTCAACATCCTGTTCTATCTTCAACTGGAAAGTGAAATTTATTTGCAGATTCTGCATATTAATTTTGGCTGTAAACCTGAGGTAACTGTAAAATCTTACTGCACTATATAAATGGGCATCAAAATGGAGAGGTTGTGCCTTATACTGTGCAAATAATTGCTATCTGGCCTTTCATATAGTCATGAAAGCATCATTCAGAGGCAGAAGGTGCCAATGTTAACTGAATACGAGTGTATTATCCAATCCAGCAAATGGTCTAGTTATTCCTTGTTCCTAGGGTCTTAGTTTTCCTTGTAATGCTCTCTTATTCACTTCTCCCTTTGTGTTTTTAGTGTTTATCAGTTAAAGATTTTTCTAAAAGACCCCCTCCTCCCCAAAAAAAACCTTTTATCCTTATTTTTAAAAATAAAAGACATAATAAACCTCAGGATATATGACTGATAGAGAATATAGAAATATTCATTGTTCAGAGAATAGTTTACAGAGGGAGCAAAACATTGCATAAAAGAAATGAACCATAGTTTGCAGCCAGGCTGAAAGAAAAGTGATGAGACTGATTACTGAAATGCAACCATAATTAATTCAGTTTTAATTAATGCAAATAATCCTAATGGAGACCTCTGAAGGGCTAATGTATTTTCTGTGCTGTGGTTTTCCACTAATATCACAAACTGGTAAAGGAAACTTTTTATAATATTAATAATGGGATTACAGAATCAGGCCACTGAAAGGAGCTGACTCAGCGATAACAACCCTCAGCATCTGCGAGACTGGACTGGATGGGAAGATTAGCAGAAAATGAAGCACAGATCTGCTGCTAAAAAAATAAAAAAAAGCACCCACAGCTGTCACCTGTCATGAAGAATATTGTAAAGGATGCTGTACTTTTTTCAGACAGGATTTCTTATAATGTGAACTTTTCTGTACATCAGAGAGAGAGAGAGAGATAATGAACGGGTTTATGTCAGGTTCTTTGGTATAACTGTGAAAAAATGGTACTGTATTTGATAGATCATTACAGGTTGGATTATTTTTTTAAGAATCTTATTCTAAACTTTTCAGATTTCTTCCCAGTCACTAAGAACTGGATACCATTTCTCTTGTAGTCAACAGCTGATGGGGGTTATCAATACAGGTGTCTGAAGTCTTACTTCTTGGGTTCTTTTGATAGAGGAAGGCAATGCTTCAAAGTCCACGAACATTATACCGCCTTTTTTTTTTCAGTAACCACTCCAATTTCACTAATGGTGTCCCAATACAACACTAACGTTACTGGAAAATATATTTTATTAATATAACTTGACATCTGCATTCTGCTTCCTATTTCTTTCGTCCTATTCTCTGTTACTGTTTTAGCTAAACAAGTAGTTCCTTTAGTCCTTTCTTCTATTCTCCCTATTTCTCACAACATTTTATAATTAATGACCTTTAGCTGTTTTTATGGAATGTAAACCACCCTGAATAATATTTTCTCTAAGGCAGTGTATCAAGTTTCTAATAAACCTGAAATCTAAATTCTGTTCATTTTTGGGGTGTAGCATCCCTATTGTACATTTAATTAGAAAAATTGTACCTCTTTTAACTCCACTTTTATAAAACCGTAGTGCATTTTATAGCACCGGCTGCAGTGGTAACATCTCTGACGCTCATAGAATTTCTCATAGCGGCCGACGCTAAAAACCATGCTACAGTTTTGTATAACGGGGGTAAGGAAGGTACAAGTTTTTTGATTAAATGTACAACAGGTCCTTACATTCTGTTTTATGAAGTAGGAATGGTCTCTTAAATATGTACGAGGGTTCTTCAAAAAGTTTCCGCACTTTCATAATTTCATGGGAAATGGCTGGGGTGAGAGGTAAGAGGGTAAGAGGGCGTGCAGCCAGCTCATCTTATGGAAATGTGATGCAATTTGCTTTTGAGATATTTAATAGTGTTTAAAAAAATAAAAGTGCGGAAACGTTTTGAAGATCCCTTGTATATGCAAAAATTATTTAATAAGATAATCAGAACTCCCCCCCCATTTGATCCAGCCTAATAGAGATGCACACAGGTGTCTTAAATAGCCGTGGGGGGAAGGGGGGCTAGTGAACCATAGAGAGAAGGACCCAGGCCCATAAGCCATGCTGACTACTACAGTTTTTCTAGTTTCCCTACCTACATTACTCTAGCTTAGGATATTTCCCAGCTGTCAGCTACCGGTATAAAGGTTTAGTTATC
Organism: Geotrypetes seraphini; assembly: GCF_902459505.1. Classification (NCBI taxonomy): domain Eukaryota; kingdom Metazoa; phylum Chordata; class Amphibia; order Gymnophiona; family Dermophiidae; genus Geotrypetes; species Geotrypetes seraphini. The sequence continues at coordinate 236,011,768 of NC_047084.1, read as the reverse complement.
TTCATTCTTCTAGCTATGGCCATCACGGCAGCAAATGCCTGCTGCCATCGCATATGCTGGGACTCCTGCCTTTGCGTATCTGCCGGAAGGCAGGAGTCCTGGCATACGATGAGGATGCAAGAAGTTGCAAGTCAGCTGACACCGACGCCGGAGCTTCTTTTCCTGCCCAGTGTTCGAGATCGCGCCGGTGTCAGCTGATTTGCAATCGCCTGCTGCCGTCGCGTATGCCAGGACTCCTGCCTTCGCGTATCTGGCAGATACGCGAAGGCAGGAGTCCCGGCATACGCGATGGCAGCAGGCAGTTTCAAGTTCGGGTACTAGACTGCGGGCCGCAAAATAGCAGCTGGGGGGCCGCAAGTTTGAGACCGCTGATATAAACTATGTTAAGGGCCTTCTTAAATCTAAGCAAACCACATCTAACACTCTCTTTCAATTCAACTTTCTAGTCACCTAGTCAAAGAATTTAATCTGATTTTTTCTGACAAAACCTGCCACACTGACTATTCTCTGTTTTAGAAGTGCTTTCCATTAATTCACTTTCCACAGAAGTAAGATTAATTGGCATGCAGTTCCCAACTTCCTTCTTACTAATGATTTTTCAAAGAGGACCCACATTCACCCTTCTCCAGGCTTCCAAGAGTGACCACTCTCCTCCCAATTTTATCTAAGAATATATCAAAGCATTGCTGTCATTTCAGGTTTGTTGACTTTGTCTCTTATCACTTGATATAGCCATGCACCTTTGTCTTCTCCATTTTCCGATTCTCTACTGTTCTAGGTAGGGGGATTGAACATATGATTTTCTACTATTAATGCAAAATCCAGCCCCCAAACATGCTTTGCCTGCTCTACCCCACTTACTCTTACCATTGTCTTTAAGCATCTGTTCCAACCATGCTTAAAGTCTTAGTTTTGGCTACTTCTACTGTACCTTTGATTATGGACAACCTACATAGATTAAGAAGGAAAAGGGGGATATGACAGGAATACTAAACTATTTAGCAAGCCATCAATAAAGCAAAATGCAGCATGCTTTTAAAAAATAAATTCAAGGACAAGAAATAATGGATATAGTAGAATTAGAAAAGGTACAGAGAAGGGTGATGGAAATGATAAAAGGGATGGGATGACTTCCCTATGAGGAAAGGCTAAAGTGGCTAGGTCTCTTCAGCTTGGAGAAGAGATGGTTCAGGGAGGATATGATAATAGGTGGAGTGGAAAGAGTAGAGATGTGAATCATTTGTTCACGTTTTCCAAAAATACTAGAACTAGGGGGGATGCAATGAAGCTACTAAGTAGAAGATTTAAATAAAACCAGAGAAAATATTTCTTCACACAACTAGAAAAAAAACTCTGGAATTTGCTGCTGGAGAATGTGGTAAAATCAATTAGCTTAGTGGGGTTTAAAAAGGTTTAGATAATGTCCTAAAAGAGAAATCCATAGGCCATTATTGAGATCAGTGGCGTACCTAGCATATGTGAACCAACACTTTCAATTGTCGACTGCTGTGTTGTTAGGACATTAAAAGATAACGTTTTGCTGAAACACAGTGAAGCAGGTGTCACCTCGCTATTCAATCACAAAGAAGGAAAAAGCCTCAGAAAAGGCCCTCCCACCACCACAAAACGTGGAATTCAAGGTGGTTAGACGGTAATCTCACAGGCAAAACCTTCAAAAATGAATAGTGCGAGCAAAGAACTTGTGCTTCACTTGTGTAATAATAAAGATAGAGGAATAAAGCCACTTATCTTAAACTGATCGGCACACCGACGGAGGCCAGCGTTTCACCGACTAGCTGCATCAGGGTGTGACCCGACCGATCAGTCTGCAAAACAAAAGAAAAAACAAAAGGAACTTAAACAGTTTCTCATTATGTTTTAACTTCTTAGTATTTAAAAACTACCTTGTACCTTAGAAGAGCGGAAACAACCGCTTCTGTTGAGTCCAAAGGAGATGGCTTACATGGGGCGGCTCTGAACTTTTGAAATTTAAATACCTCCGGTAGAAACGTCACTACCGGAAGTACATCAGAGAAAGAGTTGACAGCTGAGAGTTGATGACAACTCGCCAGCAAAAACCCAAAAACCAGTGATGAAATGAGATAAAATAAAAATGAAATAAAAACTAAATGAAAATGTAAACAACCAAGCTTTCTTTATGACTGCATTTAATCGTTATTCATGTTTTGTTTCATTTTATCATTTCGTATGTTTAAAGATTTTTTGATTTTTTGATTTTTTTAAATTTTTTTGATTTTTTTGAGTTTTTAGAGATTTTTTTATATAAATTTTTGTGATTTTTTTGAATTATCTAGTTTTTTAACTGGTTGAGTGGGAACAATGTGCCCAAACGGCACAGTGTGACTGGGCCCAAAAAAAAGGGGGGTCAAGTGAAAGAAAGTCTAGTAGAAGGCATTCCATTCCAGTCTCTGGTTCAATCCTACAGGTTCTTCGCTATTTAACAGGTGGATCCAAAATTGTTCAGCACGTAACAATTTAGTTGCTCGATTTGGAGTGTCTTCCTTGACATGATTAATTGCAAAGCAACGTAAATCCTCAAAAATATGGTCATTTTCAAGACAATGTACAACGAGGGGAGCTTGCAGCTTGTTATTGTGAAGACAACTCTTGTGTTCAGTGATACGTCTCCTCAAAGTCCGCGTGGTCTGCCCCACATACACTTTAAAACATGGGCAATAGATGACATATACCACGAACATAGAGGAACAAGTGGTTAAATGTTTAAGTTTATACAGTTTCTTTGTGCCTGGATGTGTAAAGCTGTCATTGAACTCCATAGTGATGGTACAAGTCAGACATTTACCACATTTAAAGTGTCCAGTCGACTTGTTCATGGGCGAGCTGCCATCTTGAAGAGAAGTTGTAGTTATGTCTGCAGGACTCAAAAGTTCTTTCAAATTCTTTTGTCTGGTGAATGCAATCCTGAGATGAGTCTCTGTGTGTGTCGGGTGTGCTGTCATAAGTTCCCAGTGCTTTCTCAGGATCCTGGTGACTACATTCATCTTGGGAGAATATTGTAAGATGCAAGTTGCTATGTCAGTGTCCGATGTTTTGTCTTTCGGAAGAAACAACAAATCCCTGTTCAGATATTTAGCTCTTCTGTATGCTTTTTTAAGGACCTGGCTCGGATATCCTCTACTCTTTAGCTTCTTATATAAATGTTTGCTTTGCAGTTTAAAGTCTGGCGCCTCTGAACATAAACGGCGGTATCTAAAAAACTGGGATGTAGGTAAACTCCTTTTGAGTGGCAGAGGGTGGTTACTCGAGAAATCTAGGAAGGTGTTCCTATCAGTGGCTTTTCTAAATATTGTGGTGTGAATGATGTCATTATCAATTTTAACTAGAACATCTAAAAAAGAAATTTCATTCGTATGATTCGTCATACTGAATTCTATCTTATGGTGTCTAGAATTAAGCCAGAGATGGAATGTGTCGAGCTCTTCCTTGGTTCCTGTCCAAATGACGAAAATATCGTCAATAAATCGTGACCACATTATGATCTTGTCAGAGAAAGGGTTTTGTGCTATCCACAGGTTTTCAAAATTCTGCATGAATAAGTTGGCTATGGAAGGGGCCATGGTCGCTCCCATGGCTACCCCTGAGACTTGTTGAAAAAACTTTTCCTGGAATTTAAAATAATTCTTTTCCATAGCTATAGACATCAGTTTAATAACAAACTCCGTGGGTATCCGAGAGAGAGGAATATTGGTCAAAAAATCTTTAATGATGTCAACAGCTTCAGTTTGAGGAATAACTGTATACAGGGACTTGACATCTAGCGTTACCAGATAAGTGATGTTCTGTATATTTTCTACTTCAGACAACTTCTTCAAAAAATGAGAAGAATCTCGTGTATAAGAAAATCCTTGTGGTACAAGAGGACGCAAAAAGACATCAACAAAGGTGGAGAGTGGTTCCAATAGAGAACCACGACTGGACACGATCGGGCGTCCAGGAGGGTTCTTAAGATCTTTGTGTATCTTAGGCAGGACATAAAAAACTGGAACTCTGGGCTCAGGAGTGTTCAAATAGTCATACTCTTTCTTGTTCAGAATACCCTTATCAAAAGCTGCCATAGTTAAATCCCTTATTTCAGCTGCCAATTGAGGGGTAGGATCAGCTTGTAATTCTAGGTAGTCTGTTGGTACTAGTAAAAGACTCGCTGCCTATGTGACACCCAGGGCCCATCCTTTTTTTGCACCCCCGCCCCCCGTCTATACGAAAAACATGATTTTTAGTAACAAGCCACATGTCACACATGAGTACCTAGGAAAAGGCAGCATCTTACATACTGCAGTGAGCAGTACAACATCAATACACCCATTGTAAAACTAAACAAGCCAGACTAGTACAGATCAAGCCTACACCGTCAATCTTAACAGAAAACCATGTCTTTCGAACACACAGAACACAGAAAACACCTTCGCCTAGTATATGTCATCACAAACTAACCCCTCCCCCTTTTACAAAACTGTAGTGTGGATTTTAGCCACGGTGGTAACAGCTCTGATGCTCATAGAATTCTGAGCATCAGAGCTGATACCCACCATGGCTGGCGCTAAAAAATGCTCCACAGTTTTGTAAAAGGGGGGATAAAATAGAAATACATAGACAAAGGTTAAATTGAACCAGCAAGAAGCTGGACTCTGCATACAATGCAACACCACAGAAACAGTGACACATGTCTCCTAAAGTAATAAATAAATAGAAAATTTTTGTTCTACCTTTATCTTCTCTGGTTTCTGCTTTCCTCATCTTCTTGTTACTCTCTTCCTTCCATCCACTGACTTTCTTCATCTTCCATTTGCTCTGTTACTGTGCCTCTCCCTTTCTCCCTCCTTCCAAATTGGTCTGGCACCCATCTTCTTCCCTCCGCTACTCCCATAGTCTGGCATCTCTGCCTTCTTCCCTGCCAGCGTCTTCTCCCAACTCTCTCTTCCCCATTTCCCTTCAGCGTCTTCTCCCCACTCTCTGTTCCTCATTTCCCTTCAGCATCTTCTCCCCACTCTCTGTTTCCCATTTCCATTCAGCATCTTCTTCCCACTCTGTCTTCCCCATGTGCTTTCAGCATCCTTCTCCCCCCTCTGTCTTCCCCATGTGCTTTCAGCGTCCTTCTTCCCCCTCTGTTTTACCCTGTTTTCCTTTCCACCCCACCTTTTCTCCCTTTCTCCCTCCCTGCCCCTTACCTTCATGGTGCTTTCTTCCCCCCCCCGGCCCAGACAACAGGTCCGGTCCGACAAACCTCCCTGCCCTGTGGCCGGCGATGTCTAAACTGCCTTCTTACAGTAGCCGGAGCGTTGTAGTTGCATATGGCTGCCGTAAAGGTCGTCTCTGATGCAACTTCTGGTTGCGTCAGAGATGACCTTTATGGCAGAAACATGCAGCTTCAACGCTCTAGCTCAGGGGTGCCCACACTTTTTGGGCTTGCGAGCTACTTTTAAAATGACCAAGTCAAAATGATCTATCAACAATAAAATTTTAAAAAAAGCACAAAGCACACTGTATGTTGAGAAAATGTTAATTATCATTCCTATTCTGGGGGTTTTCAAAGAGGTCAAGGCAGATGGCTCTATGCACTGTCACCTCAGTAACAACCATAGAAAAATAGACAAATAGCCCCCCTCCCTTTTTACTAAAGCACAATAGCAGTTTTTAGCACAGGGAGCTGCGCTGAATGCCCAGGGCTGCTCTCGACGCTCATAGACTCCCTGTGCTAAAAACCGCTATTGTAGTTTAGTAAAAGGGGGGGGGGGGCAAAGTGCAAAATATAGACAGCAGATATAAATTTAGACACATTTTGATCACTAAATTTAAAATAAAATCATTTTTTCTACCTTATTGTCTGGTGATTTCATGAGTCTCTGGTTGCACTTTCTTCTTCTGACTGTGCATCAAATCTTTCTTCCCTTCTTTCAGCCTGTATGCTTCCTCTCCTCCAGACCTCATTTCCTCCCCCAACTTTTTCTTCCTCTCTCCCTGCCCTTTCTTTCTCCCTACCTCCTTTTCTTTTTTTCTCTCTTCATGCCCCCTTTCTTTTTCTGTTTCCCTTCTTTCCTTCTGTCTCCCTGCCAGCCCCCAAGCCATTGCCGCCGCCATCGGGGAACAGCCCCCCAAGTCACTGCCATCGGGTAACATGCCCCAAAGCCACTGCCACCCCAAGCTCTCCTTCCCTGCATCGGGCCGACCAGCATTCCTTCACCCGACGTCAATTCTGCCCTCGGAGAGGAAGTTCCGCCCAGCTAGGCAGCAATTGGCTGGCCCGAACTTCCTCTCCGATGGCAGAATTGACGTCGTGGAGAGGCAGGCTGATTGGCCTGGTAGAATTTTCCGGACCTGGCTGGCTGTGCACCCCCCCCCTAAGGCTGCACCCAGGGCGGACTGCCCCCCCCCTTGGTACGCCACTGATTGAGATGGCTTGGGGGAAATCCACTGCTTATTCCTAGGATAAGCAGCATAAAATCTGTTTTACTACTTGGGATCTAGCTAGGTACCTGGGACCTGGGTTGGCCACTGTTGGAAATAGGAAACTGGGTTTAATGGACCTTCGGTCTGTGCAAGTATGGCAATTCTAATGGTTTGATGGAGAAAGGCTGAGAGGAAACATGAAGAAACACCTCCAGTGGTAAAGCTAGAACTGAATGGGCCCTGGGCAGAAAAATTAAGATTAGGCCTCTAAAATACCACCTCTCCAAAGGTAGTGGGGATGCATTGGGGGTAGTAGGGGGAGGCAGGAAGGAAGAGGGGGAAACCCCTTCAGAGCTCCAGTAAAAACCCTTGAAAGCAAACACATTCTAGACCTCAGGTGTCAAACTCAAGACTTGTGGGGCAAATCCGGCCCGACTGGTCATTTTATGTGGCCCGCGGTCCGATGCCCCCAGTGTTACCTTGTGGCTGGCTCCTTCCATCTCAAAACTGTAGTGTGTACGGAGCTCGTGCAGCGGCTCCTTGTGCGTCCCACACATCACCCAGAAGCATTCCCTCTGATGTTGCGATGTCAGAGAGAAGGCTTCTGGTCCAGGTGCAGGACGCACGAGGAGCCGGTGTATGTGGCTCCATGCACACTACGGCTGTGAGGAGGGAGCCGGCCACAAGGTAACACTGGGGATATCGGACTGCGGGCTGCATAAAACGGCCAGGTTGGAGCCGGCCAGAAGGTTAGATACCCACCGGAGGGAGGCACAGAATGGAGGGAGGGAGACAAAGGTAGGGGGAATGATTTTATTTTCAAGTTAGTGTTTGAATTGTGTCAATTCTGAGCATTTTAATCTGCTATCTTTTGCACTGCTCAGGAAGAAATAAATTTGTTTCTTTTTCTCTGGGGGTTGTACTGCATGCAGAATCTTGAATCTTAGGGTGTTTTTTTTAAACATATTAGTACTTTTAGTTTTTGGTCCTGTATTTGCATAGGGGTTATCTGTGTTCTGGTAGGAATTGAATGTTGAGACGCATACAATGTGTTTTGTGTAGTTTAATTTTGTAGTTAAGCATTACCATTATGTGTTAATAAGATTCATATATACACACCCAATCTCCACTCCAGATCCCACCCCATAATACTAATTATAACACCATTTTTTTCCATTCATTTTTCATATATACACAGGGCAGGATTAATTCGTCGAGGGCCCCTAGGCACACAAGTACACTGGGCTCCCTGCCCCACCCCACTCCATCATGTGCCCAGGTGGAAACAGGAAGCTGTATCAGAGGGAAGCTTTGGGCAAGCAGCACCGCTTGCACAATTACAGTTCCTGTTGCCTTTCTTACCCATGTTGCTTGCTTGTCTTACTTTCTGTCGATTGGGGGGGGGGGAGGTACATTGCCGATTGGGGGGGTGGCCCATGTTGCCGATCGATGCTGGAGGGGTCCATCGCTGTTTGGAAAAAAAAAATGTTGATGCCCTCCTTCATCGGGCCCCCCTGACCATTTCGGGCCCTAGGCATGTGCCTACTTGGCCTATTGGTTAATCCTGCCCTGTATATACACACACAATATAAACATGAATGGAAAAAAATGGTGTTATAATTAGTATTATTATGGGGGTGGGATCTGGGTTAGAAATTGGGTGGGGTCTGGCTTGCGACTTATCTTGTGTTTTGGATTTCAGCCCCTTAATGTGATTGAGTTTGACACCCCTGTTCTAGACCTATACAGTATAGAAAACCTGTTATAGGAATTGAAATAGAAACTGAAATACAAGATATCACAGATGCAGACTTCCTAAAGCCGACATATTAAAATTAATAAATTTATTTTAAAAAACATTTGTCTGCCTTTGTTGTCTGAGTATTGCTCTGGTTCCAGTGTCTCTTTTCTGTTTTTTTCTTAAATATCTTTCCAGGGTCTTCTGTCCTTTTTAACATTCCATCTCTCTCTATGTCAACTATCCATTTCATCTTTGTATCACTTGTCCTTTCCAGCATATCCCCTCTATGTTCCTGTTCTTATTCTCCTCCTGTGTCCAGCAATGCTTCTCTGTATGCCTGTCCCTATGTTTGCTCTATGCCCAACTTCTCTTCTCTGTGTTCCTGTCCCTCCCATGTCCATCTTCCCTCTTTTTTCCTTCCCACCCCCCCCCACCCCATTCCTGTCCACTAACCCAGGGGCAGCATCTCTCACTCTCACACTCTGAATCTCCATTCCCCCAGTCTGGCATCTTTTTTTCCCTCTCTCCATTGATTCAATCTCTTTCCCTCCTTTTAGGTCTGATTGGTCAGTCTCTTTCTCTCTTCCCTCAGCTCCTCCCACTACCTCCTAGGTCCAGCATCTCTCTTCATCCCCTTTTTGGTCTGAGACTGAGTCTCTCTCTCTCTCTCTCTCTTCCCTCCACTTCCCTGCAGGTCCACTATCTCTTCTTTCTCCTTTTCCACTCACTGTCAATTGGGTCTCTTCTGCTCCCCCCCTGCAGATCTGGCATCTGTGCTCCCCATCCCCCACCAGTTCAAAGGTCCTCCATCTCACTCTCACTCCCTCTCAGCAGATCGGCATCTCTCTACTGCTCCTCCTGCCCTCAGGTCCACATCACCTCTGTAGCCCCTTCCTCCTTTGGTAGTCCTCCAGAATTTAGGTGGGTGACTGGTGGCAGTGGCAGCAGCGGCAGTGGCAGTGGCAGTGGCAGCGGCAGCGGCAGCGGCAGCAGCAGCAGCAGCAGCAATGTAAGCTGGTTGCCTGGAGCTAGGCCTGTCAGGAATTTACATCACACAAGGTCTGCTGCAGCAGAGGAAAAGCCCTGATGAGCTGTCTGCAGGCAGTCTGCTTAAATCACTGTCACTGAGGACTACCAGGTGTGTTACATGGTGAAGTAGATGATAGGAAGGGAGAATGTGACGGACCCCAGGTGGGAGGAGGGATCAGAGACAGAGAGATGTCAGAGCAAGCTGGAGAGCAGAAGGCAGGAGGTGGTTTGGGGCATTTTGCCAGGATTTGCTCAATGGTAGCTGCACTCCTGAACATCTCGCTTCCTTTTGCTGTTAGTATGCTATCTTTAGCAAACTTTTTTTTTGCTTTTGAATACGTAACTAACTTGAATGAATATTCATGCCTGAGAAACTCCCTAACCCCCTATTTGTCCTGTTTGATTAGATTGTAAACTCTACAGAGCAGGGACTGTCTCTTAAATGTTTTAATGTACAGTGCTGTGTACATCTAGCAGCGCTATAGAAATGATAAGTAGTAGTAGTAAGAAAGTGATAGAATGACAGAATGAAAGAAAAGAAGCCTAAAACAGACAGTAATAACCCAGTGTGCAACATCTGATCACTTGCATTTAGATTTATTGCCTCTCTTTTAAGCAAACAAATAAAATGCAGCAAACTTACTAGGCTTGGTACACACTATAAGTATTTAATTTTCATGACACTTACGCACCATAGAAAGACTAAAAGCAATAATCTATGACAAAGCTACCGTTTGCAAGCATATAGTGTACTATCCTTTTACGTTATGCTCTTGTTCTGGGATCATGCAAGCATTTTCTTGGCGAGTTGAGAATTCAGCAATAAATAATTATTTGTCGACAGATGGCGCCCCATCAGCTCTGCATAACTCACATTACTGCAGTCTTTAATAAATCCCGTCTATGTGCCACAGGGATGTGTAATAAAGCTTTAGCTCAATCTCTTTTCCTGTGGCAGATGAGGGTTTTTTAGCACAGTACAGAAGCCCTGTAAGAATCAACCCAATCTGTAACGCCAGTGACGTCTCTGTTGTTTACAGACTATCCAGGACAATTAACATGAAGGCACACAAATTGCTACATAAAGCTGCAATTATTAATTACAGAAATCAAAGCACCCTACCAATTTCGGTATCTGGACTAGATTACACAGAGCACAGAAGGGGAGCTCATTGCTGACATTTCTGTAGTGCAGAATGACGCAGTACCTGAGCAAAACTGATGGTGTGGCTCACTGGTAGAGTTGCTGCCTCTGTACGCAGATGTTGTGAGATCAAATCCCGGTGCTGCTCCTGATGACCCTGGACAAGTCACTTAATCCTACAGTGCCCACCACTTTGACTGTCAGCTTTGAAATCCCAAAGCCACAAGAAGGTAGGGTTCAAGTCCCTATTCCCTTCACCTTTTACAAGTGTCTGTTGAGTACATAGTAAAGGGAGACACATACAGTGACAAAGGTGGAGATGATTGGGTCCAATTTCCACTACAGCTCCTTGCGACTCTGGGCAAGTCACTTTAAAATTCTGCTGCCCCTGGTACAAAAAATAAGTACCTGTATGTACAAGGGGTTGCTGAAAAGTTCTCAGCCCAACTAACCAATTTCCTAAATTCTGAGCATTATTTTGCCACCGTAGCTGAAAAGAGTGTTATCATTATATAATTAAGTGCCAATCTGCAGAAATGAAATTCTCTGTTTTTAACATTGTTTCAGATCATTGATTGAACCATATCCACGGAATTCTCTTCTTGGCTGGGCTGAGAACTTTTTAGGCACCCCCTTGTAAACTGCTTTGATTGTAACCAAAAAGGTACTGTATATCAGATGTCATCCCTGATCCCATTTATAAGGTGAATATCATCTCTAACGTTTTTCCGTTTTTTCACAGACAACTCGATGTCTTCCTCACCTTCTGTATTCTGTAAATCGCTGACTTTCCAGCCGTTTCGATGTAACTTGTTAAGATTATTTCTGTAACCATTTGTACCCTGTAATCACTGACTGATCAGTGACTTCTTACCTAATTTTCACCCTGTAATTCGCTGATTGTACAGCCCTTTTCACTGTGAACCGCCTAGAAGTTGCAAGATTATGGCGGTATAGAAAAAAAATAAAGTTATTAGATAAAGTTAGTTATTGAGTACACATTTTTGAAAACCCAGTTCAAATTGAATAACTCACAGGTTATTTCAGTGGTTCAAGATTAAACTGTAATGACTGAGTTGGTCTTTTAAAGGTCTTTGCAGAATCTCTGTTCAGTCTATCCCCCAGAAATACAATCTGAAACTTTGGGCTAGATTCACTAAGCAAATCAATCGTGTACTAATCGGTTAGTGACCCCTTTGTGACCCGATTTCCCTCCGACCTAGACGTAGTCATCCTTTAAAAAAAAAATATTTTAGACTTAGAAATCCTACAGGGATAATCTAATATTTTACTAGATATCATGGATGTAACTTATATGTTGTGAGCTAGATGATGTAAAAACAGGTATAAGTGCCAAAAAGGTATCCAGTGACCAGATAACCACTGTAGAGACAAAGTAAAGACTCCCACACACTCATCCAGTGTTCACTGACCCTCTCACACCCCCACAAAGATCAGAATAGAAAAGTATATACCTTTCTCTAGAAAATCAGCACCTGATATAGGGTAGCCTAGTAGAGCTGCACACAGGTGTCTAAATATCTTAAGGCAGATAGTTGTGAAAAAAAAGTCAATTATACCTCGGATGTCCAACCACTGATTGTCTACATGTGATTGTCCATTACCGAGTCATATCATGACCTTTGCAGAAGTAATTTCTCCAAATAATTTGTTTCTCTTATATAAAATGATATTGTCTAGTACAATCTCTTTTTTTATTTTTTCTCTGAACTTGCCCCTCCCCTTTTACTAAATGCAATAGCGGTTTTTAGCGCAGGGCGCCATGCTGAATGCTCCGTGCTGCTCCTGACGCTCATAGAGTTCCTATGAGCGTCGGGAGCAGCATGGAGCATTCAGCGTGGCTCTCTGCCCTAATATCTGCTATCGCGGTTTAGTAAAAGGAGCGGAGGGGGTAGTGTTGTCCAAAAACAGTCAAAGGAAAACATTTTAGCCTGAGAAGCCCTTCCCTGTAAGCTGTATCAAATCTGGAATTTTTTGAACTTGGGAATCTTGGTTCACTGATGAGCAAAGGGTCATCTACTACATGGAAAAACTTATTATCCTCCCCACGTTCTCCTATGATTTCCTAATTTTTCAGATCTTTCCTTTCCTGCACTGCTACCAGCCAGTTTGCTCTGTCTTCCTGCCTCTCTCGGTTTCGCACAAATACGCCAAGCCCAAGGAAATGGCCGCTTTCACAGCCAGAGCTTTTGCTCCAGGCTCAATCTGAAATAGCATGCAGACATGCTTCTTCTCATTCAGAGACTGATTCTTTACTTTCCTGGCAAGCATATTGTTCCATACTGAAGCTCACACTGTACCGTACAGTCTGGTGCTCATTAGAACATCCCTGAGGCCTTTTTTTAATGAATCATCCATCCCACTTAAGCTGCAGAGTTTGCTTAGGTGAAAGACTTCATCTTATTTATTTATTTTTGTTATGACCTCTTTGTTACATTCATTTGTGTGTTTATCTTAATAGAAAAAGATATGGAACATACTGTATATATATATATATATATTTTTTTTTTTTCTCTCATAATCAGACTCCATGCATTACACATGCTGGCAATAACAAGTAGTACACAATTGGTCATGTTAGAAGGCATCTGTTCTCCCACACAGCATTTCTGCATCAGTTGGTTTGAGTGGCACAATACTGTAGTTGGAAGCAAAATTACAATTCTAGGGCTTAGTTTTCCTTTGTTCATTTGCATATATCTCGAGAGGGTCTATTCAGAAAATTTTACGGTGTCCAGTCAAAAGTGCGCGAGACAATCGCATGCGGACAAACCCATCCAGACAATCACGCGCAGGATGTCACCGCGCTGGAGTTCATCACTATTTTAAAGCACTCCGAATATGTGTGTGTGGGGGAACCCTCCACTTTACTAAGAAATGTTGGCACTCCCATTGGGGGTGTGTGTGGGGGAACCCCCCATTACAGAGGAAACAGTAATATTTTCCTAAAAACAGGGAAAAAGGCTGTTTCCTCTGTAATGGAGGGGTTCCCCCCTACACTCCCCAACGGGAGCGTCAACATTTCTAACTAAAGTGAGGGGGTTCACCCCCCAACACACCCTCACAGTGCTTTAAAATACTATTGAAATCCAGCATGCTGACGTCCTGCGCGCGATTATCTGGGCAGGTTTGTCTGCGCGCGATTGTCTTGCGCGGTTTCGTCTATGAGCCAATTTTACAGGTACCTCAATAGCTACATTAAAGTTATGTATACATGACCTAGTCAGATACAGGCTTTTCATCAAAAGTTTTGGTTTTGGTTTTATTTTATTTATTTATATCCCGTTCTTACCCAGAGCAGGTTACAAACTCACATACAAAATACAGAAATATATACAAAAATACATACCAGATCGACAAAAGAGAGCAAAAATTCAATAAATAAAATATATAGGTGACCAGCACCTTACTGTCATCATCTCTGCCTCATAAACCACACAATCTCATGATCTGTATTTCATCTGGCAAAAAAGATGCCGTTTAAGCAATGTTTTAAAATTCTGTATATTCTATTGCCAACGAATGTACTCAGGAAGGCTATTCCATTCCCTAGGCCCTATACAGTACAGTGGAATATACTATCCCTAGATAATGTTTTATGCTTATATTAAATAAAATTATATCCTGAGATAATTTATTTATACATTTTTACTTTAAAAACTTCCTAATTTTTATAATAAGTTATTTATTTGTGACTTTAACCCAAATTACTAAAGGTTCCATTTTACTAAAGCATGGAGGGGCATAATCGAAAGGGACGTCTAAGTCCGTTTATGTCCATCTCGCAAGTCGTCCAAGGTAAAAAACTGCTTAAAACACATTTTTGGAAGATATGTCCAATTTTTTTTTCATTTCGAAAATCAAATTATACGTCCTGCCGATCTGATCGTCCAAGCCACTAAATCGTCCATATTTATACCACATTTTCGTCCAACTTTCTGTCCAAGTCCAAAACGCCTAGAACAAGCCCTGTTGGACGTGGGAGGGGTCTGCAAAGTGATGGACTGCACACCCAGACATGCCACCTAAATAGTGGGGTACCTTACAGGGCACCGCTGTGAACTTCACAAAAAGGCTGCCATGTCTTTTTCCTCCCTCCTTATAGGTTACGGTGAGCCCCCAAACCACCTCCAGAATCCCCTAGACCCATTTATCTACCACCCCAATAGCCCTTATGGCTGCAGGAGCCACTGATATGCTAGTACAAAAGGGTTTTGGGGGTGTATAGGGGAGTGCACATGTTTAAGTATCAATGCAGTGATTACAGGGGCTTATGGGCATTGGGCCTCCTCTCCATGAGTCCCTAACTCACCCCCAAGACGACTTAAACTGCCTCTGGACTGGACGACTAGGCTTTCCTATGCCAGGCGGCCAGGTGATGATGGTCTGAAGGCTGAATTTTAAAGTTATGATTAAAATTTTTATGGGGGTGGGGGGGGGTTGGTGATCACTGGGGTAGTGTGTGGGGATCTGTTTTATGTGTTTGCAGTGCTTATCTGGTGACTTTAGGTGGTTTTTTTTGTGACTTAGACCATGTTTTACATGGTCTAAGTTACAACATCCAAGTTCTGTTTAGGCTCTGTTGTAAAACTTTCGGTTATACATGCTGTACGACTAGGTCTAAGCCGGCCCATGTCCCGCCCAACTTCCACCCTTGACCCGCCTCCTGAAATGCCCCATTTAGCTTTGTTCGTTTAGCAGCACTATGAAGGTCTAGGCCGTTTAGAAATACGTCCAAAACCCGTTTTTATTATCGACACTTGGACGTTTTTGAGAAATGTTCGTCCAAGTGCCGACTTAGGCTGGTTTTTTGACATTTTTCTATTTTGATTATGAGCCCCTTAGCATGTGCTAATGGATATTAGAATGCGCTAAGTGCTGCATGGCTCATAGCAATACAACAGAGCACACAACATTTAGGGCCAGCTTTTGTAATGGGCGCTTAAAGTTAGGTTCCTATTCAATGTCAATCACACTTAGGCGCCCATTACAGAATCGCACTTAGTGGCACCTAACTTAAAACCTAGGCACCTGTAATGTAGGCCAGGGTTTTAAAGGCCTGTATTAAAGATGTTTAAATCCTTTACAGAATCACGTCTAATGGTGTCTAAGTTTCCACTAGACACCATGAGATAGGCACCTACCTTTTGTAGAATTGCACCTAACAAGATAGGTGCCTATTTATTTAGGTGTCTCTTAGTGCACACTAATGTTTGTTACAGGCGATAAGCTTCAGTAAAAGGGCTCCTAAAGTAATTAAATATGTATATACAGTGTATGTATCTTTATATATTAACTAGTCTTTAAGCCCGTTACATTAACGGATGCTAGAATAGATGTGTGTCTGTTTTTCTTTCTTTCTCTTTCTCCCCTTGGCCGCTATCTGTCTGTCTATTTTTGTTTCTCTCTCCTTGGATGCTGTCTGTTTTTCCGTGGCCCCGTTATGTTTCCCTGACTGTTTTTCCGTGGCCCCCTTCTGCCTTCCCCCCCGAGCAAAGCTGTCTGCCCCCAGCACACACCTTCCTCCAAAGCAATCCTCTTTCCCTCTCCCTGACTGTTTTTCCGTGGCCCCCTTCTGGCTTCCGCCTGAGCAAAGCTGTCTGCCCCCAGCACACCCCTCCCTCCAAAGCAACCCTCTTTCCCTCTCCCTGACTGTTTTTCCGTGGCCCCCTTCTGTCTTCCCCACCGAGCAAAGTGTCTGCCCCCAGCACACCCCTCCCTCCAAAGCAACCCTCTTTCCCACTCCTGGACTGTTTTTCCATTGCCCCCTTCGGTCTTCTCCCCGAGCAAAGCTGTCTGCCCCCAGCACATCCCTCCCTCCAAAGCAACCCTTTTTCCCTCTCCCTGACTGTTTTTCTGTGGCCCCCTTCTGTCTTCCCCCCCGAGCAAAGCTGTCTGCCCCCCAGCACACCCCTCCCTCCAAAGCAACCCTCTTTCCCTCTCACTGACTGTTTTTCCGTGGCCCCCTTCTGTCTTCCCCCCTGAGCAAAGCTGTCTGCCCCCCAGCACACCCCTTCCTCCAAAGCAACCCTCTTTCCCTCTCCCTGACTGTTTTTCCATGGCCCCCTTCTGTCTTCCCCCCTGAGCAAAGCTGTCTGCCCCCAGCACACCCCTCCCTCTGAAGCAACCCTCTTTCCCTCTCCCTGACTGTTTTTCCGTGGCCACCTTCTGTCTTCCCCCCTGAACAAAGCTGTCTGCCCCCAGCACACCCCTCCCTACAAAGCAACCCTCTTTCCCTCTCCCTGACTTTTATTCCGTGGCCCACTTCTGTCTTCCCCCCGAGCAAAGCTGTCTGCCCCCCAGCAAACCCCTCCCTCCAAAGCAACCCTCTTTCCCTCTCCTTGATTGTTTTTCCATTGCCCCCTTCTGTCTTCCCCCCCGAGCAAAGCTGTCTGCCCCCAGCACATCCCTTCCTCCAAAGCAACCCTCTTTCCATCTCCCTGACTGTTTTTATATGGCCACCTTCTGTCTTTCCCCCCCCGAGCAAAGCTGTCTGTCCCCCAGCACACCCCTCCCTCCAAAGCAACCCTCTTTCCCTCTCCCTGACTGTTTTTCCGTGGCTCCCTTCTGTCTTCCCCCCTGAGCAAAGCTGTCTGCCCCCCAGCATACCCCTCCCTCCAAAGCAACCCTCTTTCCCTCTCCTTGATTGTTTTTCCATTGCCCCCTTCTGTCTTCCCCCCCGAGCAAAGCTGTCTGCCCCCAGGACATCCCTCCCTCCAAAGCAACCCTCTTTCCCTCTCCCTGACTGTTTTTATGTGGCCCCCTTCTGTCTTTCCCCCCCGAGCAAAGCTGTCTGCCCCCCAGCACACCCCTCCCTCCAAAGCAACCGTCTTTCCCTCTCCCTGACTGTTTTTCCGTGGCTCCCTTCTGTCTTCCCCCCCTGAGCAAAGCTGTCTGCCCCCCAGCATAACCCTCCCTCCAAAGCAACCCTCTTTCCCTCTCCTTGATTGTTTTTCCATTGCCCCCTTCTGTCTTCCCCCCCGAGCAAAGCTGTCTGCCCCCAGGACATCCCTCCCTCCAAAGCAACCCTCTTTCCCTCTCCCTGACTGTTTTTATGTGGCCCCCTTCTGTCTTTCCCCCCCGAGCAAAGCTGTCTGCCCCCCAGCACACCCCTCCCTCCAAAGCAACCGTCTTTCCCTCTCCCTGACTGTTTTTCCGTGGCTCCCTTCTGTCTTCCCCCCCTGAGCAAAGCTGTCTGCCCCCCAGCATAACCCTCCCTCCAAAGCAACCCTCTTTCCCTCTCCTTGATTGTTTTTCCATTGCCCCCTTCTGTCTTCCCCCCCGAGCAAAGCTGTCTGCCCCCAGGACATCCCTCCCTCCAAAGCAACCCTCTTTCCCTCTCCCTGACTGTTTTTCCTTGGCCACCTTCTGTCTTTCCTCCCATCGAGCAAAGCTGTCTGCCCTCCAGCACACCCCTCCCTCCAAAGCAACCCTGTTTCCCTCTCCCTGACTGTTTTTCAGTGTCCCCCTTCTGTCTTTCCCCCCCCGAGCAAAGCTGTCTGCTCCCCAGGACACCTCTCCAACAAAAGCAGCCCCCTTTCACCTTCAGCACCGGCACGACACCCTCCAGCCATTCCTCTCAGCTACCTGGAGTGAGTGCTTGGAGCGCGAGAGGGAGCGGGGCCTTGGCGTGTTGGGTGCGGCGGGAGAGGCCCCGACTACCCCAACTGCAGCTTCTTCGGCTTCGGTGAAGGTTACAGCCTCCGCCCGGAACATGTTCAGGTAGCCAGCCTTGTGCGGGTGCAGCGCCCGACTCTCCGCCGGTGTTTTGGGGACAGTCTTCAGTGGCTCGGAGCCCTCCTCCCGGCAGCCGCCGCCAGCGCCGCGAGAGGGAGCGGGGCCTGGGCGGGTTGGGCGTGGTGGGGGAGGCCCCGACTGCCCCAGCTGTAGCTTCTTCTGCGTCGGTGAGGAAGGAGAGGTTGGAGAGGGATTGGACTGGTGAGTAGCTTCGGGGGCTGCTGCTGTTCTTCCACCGTGTCGGGCCCTTCGCTTTTCCTGAGTGAGACATTCAATCGCTCGTAAACGACGAGTTGCCATGTGTGACGTAGGTAATAAGCGCGCATGCGCACTCTTACCGGCACAGCGCGACAGAACAGGGATCAGGGAAGTACGTGGTGAGAGTGTGCATGTGCATTTAGCGTTTTATTATTATAGATTCAGAGAATGCAAATGCCAATAACGACACAATCTAGAGAAAATGGTGACTATCAAGAGCAGATACCTACATTTTTTTTAATGAATGCCATACCCCCCCTTTTTACAAAAGCGTAGCGTGGTTTTAAGAGCCAGCAGCAGCGGTAACAGCTCTGATACTCACAGAATACCTATGAGCGAAGGAGCTGTTACCGCCACGGCTGTCGTTAAAAAATGCGCTACACTTTTGTAAAAAAATAAAGGAGGGGGGATAGTGTACTAAACTTTGCAGTAGCTTCAGATTCAAATGCATTATCAACATTAAAATGTGTCTTGTTATAGCTTTGTGTCATGGTTTTTATGTTATAACATTTTATTGAAGGAAACAAGTAAATATACAATAATATAATACAATACAAAGAGATATTCATTACATATAATTTCACAACTCTGATACTTCCATACATATAATCTATCATTCCTCCAAAAAGTTTTTATATGACCTACTCTATCCCACCCTTTCCCCCCATTCCCTTCCCCCCTTCCCTTTCTCCCCCTCCCCCCCAGGATGGAAGGTGACATAGATTGCCAGGTCTTGGGATACAATGAAGGTTTCAAAAGCTTCAATGTAATTCATTATGAATCAAACTTCGTGCTCTAGGTGAAAGTTTTTGAATATAGGAGTCCCAAATTTGCATAAAGAGACAAGTTTGTCTATGAAATCGTCAAACCTCCCAAACCTGAAATAAAAGTAATCGATGTAGTTGGTTCCTCCAATGTCCAAAACTATGTTTTGTTATAAAGCCTGAGTTAAAAAGCAATTCTCTGGTCTGATTCACTAAACTTCATTTTGTCTTCCACTGACCCAGAATGGGAGAAAAGTTATTAGTGAATCTGGCCCATAGTAAGAGATATTTTTATGGCCTATCTATAGGGATTAAGGTGGTAATTTAAATATGTGAAATTTCATATTAAATTCTTTATCACATTAAATTGGAAAATGAATGAAGCTGGGGGGAGGAGGAAGTTGTTTAGACAAACAGGCTGGTACACTGAAGTTTGCTCAAAATATTTACTGAAGTGTGTGTGTGTGTGTGTATGTGTGTGTGAGTACCGTATTTTCACTCATATACCGCGCACCCGTGTAAAACGCGCACACAGGTATAGCGTGCGGGAAACTGTAATTTATGTAAAGAAAGTTTTATATACCGCGCACACCCGTATACCGCGCATGCCGCCCCGACTCTCCCGTCGCCGCCCGACTCCTTTCGCCCGCCCCGACTCTCCTCTGGCCGCCCCGACTCTCCTCTGGCCCACCCCGACTCTCCTCTCCCCCTTGAAGTCCTGTCCCCACCCTGAAAGCCTGATGCCCCCCCCCGACATCCGAATCACCCCGCAGGACCGCTCGCACCCCCCCGACATCCGATTCACCCCCCCGCAGGACCGCTCGCACCTCCACCCCGAAGGACCGCTCGCACCCCCACAGCCTCCCCCCCCATCATGGAGAAGCTCCTATTGTTCTCCTGCTGCTTCCTCTGCCGGCGGTCCCGGGCCTTCTGTGAGCCCTGCTCTGAAATGCTTCCTCTTCCGGCGGTCCCGGCCCTTCTGTGAGCCCTGCATCTACGCTGCTTCCTCTTCCGGCGGTCCCGCCCTTTCTCTGATGGGAGGCTGTGGGGGGTGCGAGCGGTCCTTCGGGATGGGGGTGCAAGCGGTCCTGCGGAGGGGTGAATCGGACGTCGGGGGGGAACTATGTAAAAAAACAATTGTAAAACACGCTCACGCGTATAACGCGCAAGGTTATGCACGGTTTGTAAAAATCGTGTATAACGCGCGCGTTATATGCGTGAAAATACGGTAGTTATTTTCTTTAGCTGTTCATTTTCAACTAATACAAATGAAATTGGATATCCTCTGCAAACAACTTTCCAGGGGTCACTGGACTGCTGTCTCTGTGAGAATGGTATTGGAATCTGATGGTGGGGTTTGTGTACCAGAATGTATCTGCAAGGTTTGTCAAAACTGTCATCTTTTCCCATCAATTGACTGCTTGAGCACGGGCATTGAAAACTTCCTCTGAAAGAATATCAGCTTGGAATTTTGCACCACGAGCTCCCAGAGCGCTTACATGAAATGTTCACAAAGGCACTTATGTATTTATTTTTTTAACATTTATTCTGCATTCAAAATGTCACTTGGCATGCTATAGTATGTGCCAGCATAACCATTTTTTAATTCTCTCTCACTTTTTTCTTTTTTAAATATAACTTTTTATGGTTATTTATAGCTTTTAAAAAAAAAAGTCCCGTTACAGCATGTTCAAAGGGCTAATTAGGCTCATTAGTTTTGCTCTTGTTTAACATCTAGGGCTGATAATAGTGTATCGTGGATCATGAATCAGTAGATGTACAGTGTCTTTGCATTATCTTATTTGCGACTGGCAGATGTGTGTCTTCAAATGCTCTTTTATTTGCTGTTCTGAATTAGACAGACTTTGGCTGTTATGAATAGGGCCTCATCAGCAGGGGCACCAGTAAATTGCATGAAATCTTCATAAAAATGACAAAGATTTATTTTTATTCATTTCTTACAGAGAGAGATGTGTGTGTATTGTGAGTGTGGAGAGGGGAGGGGGGTGGGGGGAGGGGCATTGGAGGCTCATGGTCTCTCTAAGCTCAAGATGTTCAAAGGAAGAAACCTGAGCTGAAAAATCAGACATAGATCCACTGTTAAAGTTAGAAACTGCAGAATGCTCTGTTCCATATTGTCCCCTCTACTCTTTAATATTTACTTGGCCACTCTATTAACCCTCAGTCAATCGATCGTTTTTTCTGTCTGTACTTATGCCGATGACCTTCAACTTCTTCATACCATTCACCCCCACTAACCTAAATTATATTGCCACCATTAACCTTAAATTAGCTAAAATTCATGATTGGCTAAATTCAAATATGCTTTCTTTAAGCATCTCAAAAACAAGTACCATTCTTTTCCCATGGAAAGAAGATTTACAGTTAGTTGCACCGATTTCCATTGACAATATCCCTCTCAAATCTACTCCAGCTACCAAAATATTAGGTGTCATCATTGGTAATAAACTTTCATTTTGTCCCCAAATCAATGCTCTGGTTAAAAACTCTTTCTACAAACTTAGGATGGTAAAATCTTTGATCCCTCTTCTTGATTCAAATTCTCTTAATATAATTCACTCCCTCATAATATCCAAAATCGATTATTGCAACTCATTATATAAAGGGTTGTGTCAAGAAGATATTAGGCGCCTTCAACTCATACAAAATACAGCCAACAATATCATCTCGGGTTCCAAAAAATTTGATCATGTCACCCCTTTGTTAAAGGAAGCTCATTGGTTGCCTATCTCACACCGGATCACCTATAAAATTGCTCTTCTAACTTTTAAAACTCTACAGACTAATGCTCCTGCATTTATAAATAGATTATTGATTCCATATGACCCCAGAATTTTAAAATCAGCTTCATAACACTCTCTTAATGTCCCGTCCTTAAAAATAATTGGTACCCATCATACTCTTATTTTCACAGTTACTGCCCCAATTGGAACTCTCTCCCCTTACACCTCAGAGCTGAACAAAACTTGGATAAATTCAAAAGTAGTTTAAAATGCTTTCTATTTAAATATACCTACAATTGATTTATCACTTATACTGTATATATTTACTTTATTATAGCTTAACCTGTCACATTTTCTCCACTGTACCTCCCTTATATGTGCTCTTTCTTAATAAATTGCTGTTCCTCCCTTTTCTTTTCCTAATGTTTTCATGTTGCAACCCCAACCAAGTATGTATGTCTTGGAAGGTATATGTTTATTAATTGTGGTCTGTTCCCTATTTATATTTAAAATTTAAAATGTGCAATGCTTTGTATTCCAGGAGAAGCATTTTATCAAATTTTTAATAAACTATGAAACTATTATATCCAGTATGCGCCTTTTCTGGCCATGCTGTTAGACTGTAGAGGTGGTGAATGAGATTCTTCTCGGAGTTTGTGTAAAGTTGGGAGATCCATGGAAGCAAAGATATGGGGAGGGAATAGGTAGGGTTTCAAAGAATCTCGTGAGTAAATAACCCATAGCAAATTGGGCAATGAAAGCTGCCCTCTTTAACAACTAGATCTGGACTGGCCCTGCTGCCATCCCCTTCTTCCCTCCCATTTACCTCTTCATAATACTCGTTTGACATCAGAATTAATTATTGTCCAGAAAGACACATTCTCGGTGGGTGTAAAACCAGGCTGCAGCTTTGTTTATTGAGCAGAAACAACACTAAGAGCTAGATTCACTAACCTGCCTCTCCGTGCCCGATTGCATGCAGGCCAACAAATTCACTAAAGACCTGCATGCAAATGGGGACGATCGTTGGCACGCCTGCACGGATCGCTGACACCAACCGCACGGATCATTGGCACCAACCGCACGGATCGCTGGAGAGCAATCCTTAAGCATGCGCAGACCATCTTCCTTGACTGTAGATGGTCTGCGCACGCGCTGGCCCTTCGTGCCCGGCAGAACTTTTTTTACTTAGCTGACTTGTTTTTTCTACTTTGTGAGCCTGTGGTTTTAACCTGCTTTAAACCCGCAGGTTAAAACCATGGCTCACACTGCGGGGAAGGGCAGGCGAGTCAGGGCTGAGCAGGGCAGCGAGACAGAGCTGGAAGTCGGGGGCTGAGGGCAGGAGATTGGGGCTGAGCAGGGCAGCGAGACAGAGCTGGAAGTTGGGGGCTGAGGGCAGGAGATTGGAGCTGAGCAGGGCGGCAAGCCAGAGCTGGAAATCGGGGCTGAGAGCAGGAGATCGGGGCAGAGCAGAGAAGCAGGGCAGACAGCAGGTCGTGGCAGAGAGCAGGAGAGCCAGGGGAGGCAGAGAGAGAGAGTCGGGGAGGCAGTGGATCAAAATGGGCACATAAAGGTTTATATGCAACAACATATTTAGCCTGTAACCTGTTCTGAGCTCCTTGGAGAGGACGGGATTGAAAACGAAATAAATAAATGTTTATCGTAGCCAGTTTAGAAACATAAAGGTATATTTTTCCTGAAACTGGCACAGAGCCTGGAATTTCTTGCCAGTTTGGCTTTCAGATGGGGGGAAGGGGGAGAGGGAGACATCAAGCACTAATCCCAGGAGTGCAGTGCTACTCAGTGGGAACACTTTTCTGAAATCTATATGTCCTGGGTAGCAGGTGTAAATCCTGAAGCTGATCCTTTAGGAGACAGAGGTTCCTTCCTCTTCCGAAACAGGGAATAAATATTCATTTTTTAGAGTCACTGTATGCCTGCCCATAACACATCCAGACCATTTGCATGTTCTTCAGGCTGTGTAAAACTGGAACTTAGATGCATTTAAATGTGAGTTCATGGACATCTAAAATTTGAATGGCACATCTAAAATAAACATCACGTTTTTTAAAATTCTATTTTCTATACCATTCTTCCAGGTGAGCTCAGAAGGGTTTACTTTAATTTATTCAGACACTAAATAGGTGGTCTAGAAATTTTAGAAATAAATAAAATAAAAATAAATAAATAAAGCATTTCCCCCTGTCTGTCCCAGCAGGTTCACAGTCTATCTAACGTACCTGGGGTGATTAAGTGACTTGCCCAGGGTCAAAAGATGCTGTGTGGGTTTGAACCCACAGCCTTAGGGTGGTGGTAAGGCTGTAGTTTGACAACTGTGCCACACTCTCTCCCTATTTCTTCTCTGAGTTTTCATCTGCTTTTTTTCAGCACTATTTCAATGACACTTTGTAAGTCAAAGACCTAGGGCTCCTTTTACAAAGGTGCGTTGGGGCCTTAATGCGCAGAATAGTGTGCGCTACAATGCCGCGCGTGCTAGCCGCTACTGCCTCCTCTTGAGCAGGCGATAGTTTTTCGGGTAGCGCACGCTATAGCGTGTGCTAATCCGGTACATGCGCTATAAACACTAGCGCACCTTTGTAAAAGGAGCCCTAATGTGATTCTTTCCCAAAATATGTGATCTCAGGTATGCTAGCTCATTTAATTTAAACAATCAGTTTACTGTGGCCCCTATTTGCTAGGGGTGTGCTGCCCAAACATTTTCATTTTGTTTAGTTTCCTGTGCTACGAGGGGGTGCTGAAAAGTTCTCAGCCCAACCAAGAAGAGAATGACTTGGATGTGGTTCAATCAATGATCTGAAACAACGCCAAAACATAGAATTTAATTTCTGCAGATTGGCATTTAACAAAGAGGTCGCGGCAGCCATTTTCCAAAGGTGCTAGCAAGGGGCAGAAGCGAGGGGGCTATACTCTTCCCCCAATGACCCCCCCACTGGACCATCTGAGAGAGAGGTAGACCCAGGGGGGCCTACATAGATATTGGGGTGGGGCTTGGGGAGCTTTTCTGGCGGGGATGTTTTACCACAGGTTGGGGGAGGGAGAGAGAAAGTGTTGGTATGGTTGGGAGGAAGATGCGGGGCTCCGAGGGGCTGAATATTGGCTGGGCCTGCATATGCTCTAGGAAGCCAGGCTTCCCTGATCTATGCCCTAATATTCAGTGCCAATACCCAGATATGGTACGGCACTGAATATCTGGGCATAATTTAGACAGCGATGATCATCACTGACCGCTATCGGCTGAAAATTGGGGAGAGGTTAATGTTTTTTGTAAACTTTTTACTGTATTTTTGAATTTAATTTATTATACTGTGTACTTTGTACCAGAGTTTTATTGTAAATTGTTTCATTGTTCTCCAGATTAGTGGTTATTCAAGCATAATAAACCAAATTATACCAAACCACTCTTTAGATACAATTATCTGTTATTGTCTTTGATGGTCTATCAATGCTTTCCTACATAACAGCAGCTCCCATTATTCTCACCAAGAGGATTCTTTATAAAGTTGTAACAGGTTCTCTTTTAGGAATTCCATTCTGCAGAAAATAAAGGGAACCTATTTTTGTTAGCTAGGCCACTTGATCTGTAATGGGATATAGCTTCCTTAAATCTACAGTGACTGAATGCATTTTATGTAGGTTTTTTTTTTTTTCCTTTCATTCTTCTTTCGCTTTCCCTGCAGCTATGCCCTCTGACTCAAGCCCAGCATATTCTGTTCATCCCTCATATAGCTCACAAATACCAGCTTCAAGTGATACCAGTTCTTGTTCCTGTAAACTAATCCCACCCTCATAAATCAAAACATGCATACCAGTGACTGTCTGACAGGAGGGTCACATAAGTACAGTTTCTATTTCAGTACTAAATAGGAACAAATATTACAGATGAGATTTGTTAAACATTCATTGATAAAGATACAAGAGTAAGAAGTTTAATTCTTAATGGGGAGAGAGGAGGGTGATAATGAGGGATTATGGTTTATAATATAAAATGATTGGAGGAATGATAATATTATTTGATAATATGTATTATATGGAATGGAATTTTTAAATATGTGAATTTCCAATTTTAACATTGTAATTAATGAATTAAGCAAATATACAATTCAAGTATTTCCATACCTATTACTATCATCCCTCCTATTCCCTCCCTTCCCCCAGATTGACACAAATTACCAGGTAATATCTTATTGAATTATATTATTGTATATTTATTTGATTCTTTCAATAAAATGTTATAAATTAAAATATGTGAACGTTTCATATAAGGGTAATTCTATTTTGATTACATTGAGATCAGTTTGGAGTAAAATGTTAAAATTATGGGAGTATCATCTGAATGTTACGGATTTTTTGCCAATTCAGGGAAATGGAGATTTTACCCTGGGAATGACTAATGTCATTTTTCGATCCTGGGCAAATAAGGGGGTTCGGTGTATTGCTCAGATTTTGGTTGAGTCTGGGAAGTTAAGGAGATTTCCAGACCTTTCCTTAACGATTGGAAGTGGGCCAGGGTCATTATATGGATATATGCAATTAGAACATTATGTTGGTCAAATACGAAGAGGGGGTCTTTCATTGGGTGTTCGTGAAAGGTTTCTCAATTTTTTAAATCAATGCAATGAGGTTCCAATCTCTGTATCTTTGTTGCATAAGTGGTGGTGGTGTTTGATTCCAAATAGAGCATATGATAGCATTATGCAAAAATGGTGTGATAAGTTGGGGACTCAAATATCACTTTGAGATTTTAGTCAAGCTATTCATCGTTTGCCTAAAATTATTACGGGATATGTTTGGAGAGAATGTACGTATAGAGTTTTGCATAGGGCATATTTTTCACAGGTACAAGCATTTCACGCAGGTTTAGTTAATTCTCCTATTTGTATCAAATGTGAGAAAGATCCAAATACTTTATCTCATGCATTGTGGAAATGTCATCTTATTAAGGGCTCCTTTTACGAAGCCGCGTTAGCGGCTTTATCGCACAGGGCTTTTCATCACGCGCTAGCCCCCGCGCTAGCTGAAAAACTACCGCCTGTTCAAGAGGAGGCGGTAGCAGCTAGAGTGGCTGGCAGTTTAGCGTGCGCTATTACGTGCATTAAACCGCTAACGTGGCTTTGTAAAAGGAGTCCTAAATCTTTCTGGTCTGCCATCCTATTATTTTTAGGTTCTTTATGGAATTGTCAATTGATGGATTCTCCAAGGGGGGTGTTATTTGGTAAAGCTGCAGCTTGTGGGGTTTTTGGTCAGGGAAGAAGTATTCTATTTCAAAAGGCTTGTATGATTGGTCATAAATGTATTTTGCAATATTGGTTACAGAAAGAATCGCCTAGTTATTGGCATTGGAGGAATCAATTTCATCGTTTAATTTTATTTGAGGTTTGGGAGGTTTATAATTTTCCTAGAAGAACTCGTTTATTTTTAAAAATTTGGGACCCTTATATATGCACAAAACTGCTCCACTCAATCCACTGAGAGTAATGCCTTTAATAGAAGAAAAAGCCTCAGGTTTGTATAGGCAGGGCATAAATGCTCAAGCCTCCACCACCCACATCATTGGCCGAAAAATCTTCCATAAAGTCTTTACGGAAGTTTTTTCGGCCAATGATGTGGGTGGAGGAGGCTTGAGCATTTATGCCCTGCCTATACAAACCTGAGGCTTTTTCTTCCGTTAAAGGCATTACTCTCAGTGGATTGAGTGGAGCAGTTTTGTGCGTTTAGTAATTATTGATTTTCCTCCACTTCACTGTAGTTGATATAGTGGGACCCTTATATACAAAATTTATCCTCTAGAGCAAGAAGTATGATTCTTAATACTTTACATTGAAGACTTAGAATAGTTCAATGCATTTTAATACTTGGTATTTGATATCACCTTTCATTCTAGGGTAGAGGTATGAATAGGTGGGATGATAGTAATATATGTGGAATTACTTGAATTGTATTTTGTTTAATTCATTTATTTCAATGTTATAATTAAAATTAAAATAATAGGGGGGGAGGGGGGAGGGGATAGGGAAGGGTGGAAGTTAATAGGGGGGAGTGTATTGTGAGATGCAATAGGTAATTTTGAAATTTATTTTGAAAAAATGAAAGACATTTGATTGAAAGTTAATGTGGTGAATTTAAATCTAACGATTATTTTATTGTATTATATTATTATCTATTTATTGCTTTTCTTCAATAAAATGTTATAACATTAAAAAAAATTTCCTCTCTTATATCACTTCCAGTACCCTTTATTCTGTCTCTTCATTGTTAGTACAGCCACATCATACTTAAACGGGGCTGAACCTTAAGAGGAAAAACTGTGTTTTCAACAGTCTTGAATCTGGTAAACACCACTTCTGATCTAATAAAGGGTGGATGATTATTCCAAAGGGATGGTGAAAGATAGTAAAATGCAGAGTTCCGAGTGGAATCATAGTGGGCAATTTTAGGAGAAGGAATGGTCAGGCAATGAAGAGAATGGACAAGACGTACAGTGGATTATTAATGAAGAAACGTAGGATGGAGACCCAAGGTGTAGAGATTTATGAGTCAAGGAAAGGACTTCAAACCAGATGTGATACTTATCTGGAAGCTAGTGGAGTGTAATGAAAAGCAGATGATATGGTCAAATTTCTTAGCTTTAATATTAGCCATGCACATGTCAAAATTATTGTGGGATGCCTCAGCTTGAACCACAATACATCCCATATGTTAGGGCTTACCTCAGCTTGATTAAAGGGCCCCTTAAGAGATGGGGAGTTGAGAGGAGATGGGTGTAGCTCAGTGGTAACCGGAGCAATGCAAAAGTGTGGGACAAAGATGAAGAAAGAAAGGGGAAGGGAAAGAATGATAAGGAAAGGGGAAAGAGGAAGTAGAAGAGAACTGGGGAAAGGGGAAGCACATAGACTAAAAGGGTGGGCGGAAAAGCAGAAAAGAAGGGAGGAAGAAAGATTTTGTAGTACCTGTACACAGGAGAACTTCTTGCTATTCTCTAAAACGCCTGCGTGTTCTCTAGAAGCAGTCATAAAAATCTTCACTTTAACAGGATCTCAGCTATTTTTTCACTCAGACAGCTATAAAAGTTTGCTGCTCTTTATAACACTAAATCGGAAAAGTGATGCCCTATTCTCTGATTGCAGAGAGAGAGAGATAATCATGGCATTTGCAAGGAATTCAGTTAAGGTCATTTCTTATTCATAATCAAATGGCATGAGTGCAAGGGTTTAGGGAAACAGTAGCCTTTAAAAATAGCAACAGATGGGAGGCATTTATATAAGGTCTTAGACTGACATGAAGTGAAAGCAAACAGGGTGATAAATAAAAATACGTTAGAGTCTTAATGGGTCCTCTGGGACCAATCTAGTTTTTGCCAGCAGAGGGAGTCAGAAAGTAATTTGCTTTTCGCTGGCTGGGGAAAGCGAGGGTGACAGATCAGCTCTTTCCCAGCTCTGCCAATCTGTAATTGTAAACTACTAATTAAGGCTTATTGACTTAAACTGTTTATTTTACATCCACTGGCTTCTTCTGTAGAGGTTTATCTTGTTAACCAGCTCCCTGGATGTGAGTGCAATGATTTGTAAGCAATACACAATGCAGGCAAAGGGAAGCGGAGGCCTATGACCCTAAAACAGAGAGTGCAAGTTTGCTACCAGATAAATAAAGGATCATTATTAATCTGGCTCATACTCAACCATAGATGGAGAGCCACTTATAGGAGTTCAAATGAGAATTATCTGATAAAACTCAACAGTTATAGCAGTTAAAAACATCTTAGATTCAAGTCTGTGAAGGTATTATTATTGACTGGAGCCTGAAATGATGGCAGATTTGAGTAATTTAGAGGTCCATAATGGAAGTCATTATTCATCTCTTTTGTCACATATAGACAGATGAAGGGGCATAATAAAAAAAAACCTGTCTAAGTCCCCTGTTGGCCTAGGCCCTAAACGTTGAAAGTAGAAGGAGGGAAAATGTCCATTCTCACAAAACGTCCAAAAGGAGTTTTTTTTTGATAATGGCCTGCCTCTATGTTCAGCTGTTTAAACACCCAGACCACCACTACGTCTACTCTAAAACATATAATCAACAACAAAAAAAACCTACGTCCCAAACACCCAACACAAGGGCTTTTAGGCGAAGGAGGGGCCAGTCCTTCGCCTAAAAGCTGGATTCTGTAACCTGTGTCTGTCAAAAAGAACACCGGTTACAGAATCCACCCCCCACCCCGGAGGGAAGGAGCCCAAGCCCTCCTGTCCCAGCAACCCCCCTTATTTTCCGTTTATGGGAGGGGTCTGTCCATTCTCAAAAAACGTCCAAAAGGAGGTT